>NC_092876.1:25407517-25737517 GCF_028372415.1 Notamacropus eugenii
ACCCGCAGTGTTCTATTACTTGTAACTTTCCCGGGAAGGCCCCGCCCCCTGCCGAACGTTCGTACGCCTAGAATTCTATTATTTGTAACTTTCCCGGGAAGGCCCCGCCCCCTGCCGAACGTTCGTACGCCTAGAATTCTATTATTTGTAACTTTCCCGGGAAGGCCCCGCCCCCTGCCGAACGTTCCTACCTCCTGCGCTCTCTCCCTTCGAACTTTTCCCCCAGACCCAGGAAGCCCAGTCCCCTGAAAACGGTGGCCTCCGCCCGATGGGCGGCCTCTGCTCGGCCGGTCCGAGCTCGCCTTTCCACGTGCCCCGGAGGAGGTGGTTGCCAGCCTTACCCCGCTGGCTCTCCGGTCATTGGGGTGCGCGGGGGCGGAGGAGTGAGGTTTATTTATTGACGCACATGTGGGGTTAAATTAAACACTGGGGAAAAACAATCGTGGCTGTTGTTTGCACACAACCCGGGCGTCCTGCTCCTCCAAGCCCCCCCTCCCCGGCTCTGCCCTCAGGGACCTAGGAGGATTGAGTCCCCCCTCCCTTCCCATCTACATCCTCTTCCCCCCAGCCCTCGTTTTCATCCAGGGACCCTAGTAGGGTTCTGAGGTCCAGTCCTTACTCCCTAGGAGTCCCCAGCCTTTGCCCTTTTTTCATGTTTGGGGAAAGCCAAGGATCCTGGCTCTCCCCAGCCTTCCTTTTTTTGGGGGGACCCAGGGAAATGGCACGCAGATACACCCCGTGGGCTTGAGGAGAGGGGCTGGGGCTCAGAAGCTAGTCTCAGTCAGGAATCCTCAGGTCTCCTTCCCTCCTTCTATGACCCACCGGAAGCCTCGAGCCCCACCCTTAGGAAGGAAGCATTGATCCTCCCCCAGGATTCGTTCAGGGACTTCCTTCTGCCCACATGGTCTCCTCCCCTAGAGCCTTCACCCTTCCACTCTACCCAAAACCAAATCTGCTGATAAAAAGGATTAGGAACGTGGGTGAGGTTTGTCCCCAGAAGGGATCAAGAGGAGGGCTCCTAAACGCTTGGACTGGGATGGACCTCTTTGAGAGTCTGGCGAAGCCTAGAAACTCCCCAAATATTGTTTTTAAATGCATAAGGTAACAGGTGTAAGCTTACAAAAGAAACCAAGAACACTGGAATAAAGGTGTATTTTTTTCCCATCCAAATAACATAGACTTTCTAAAAATCTATCAGCAGACCCCGGGTTAACCTCTGGCTCAGAGGGTGTGGTCCCTGGGAAACAGCGTTTATCCCCACATCTGCTTTCAGGGATCTCAGTCTTTTTTTTGTTTTTTCAAACCAGGATTCTTCCATTCACAAAGCAGAACACAAAAGAGGATTTTATGTGAAACCCTGAATCTCCATTTTGTACTAGGTTGGGAAACAATAATAAATCCTACAAGCCACATTGAGAACTGTCCAACTAGTCTGTGCTTCTGAACGTTCTGGTATTCTCTGTAATGCGAAATAGTGGTCTCAGTCTTAGGAATCATAGGATTTTAGACCCTCAAAGCTCCTAAGAACATAGAACGCAATACGACAGAACTGGAGGGGACCACAGAACAGAGACTATGAGAAGTCAGAACAGGGAAGGTCAGACCTGGAAGCATGCTTGGAGCTCGGCTAGTCCATATCTGACCTTTGATAAAGGAGAAAACTGAAATCCACAAGGAAAAAGACTTGACTAAAGTGACACAAGAACCTTGAAGAGCCCTTCTCTCCGGGCCTCAGTTTCCAAACCTGTATAAAATGATGCGGTTAGACTAGATGGTTTCTCAGTCTATGTCTCTTTCTGTGGGCAGAGTTGGGGTGAGACAGTCTCCTGAGGGGTCCTGCAGGCCCAGACAGAGGCCACCCCTCACCAGCCCTGCTCCCCAGATGCCTGTCTCTCCGGTCCAGCCAGTTTGGGGAGGGAGCTCTGGTTTGGGGCCCGCCCTCGAAACTCCTGCTCCCACGCTCCCCCTCCTGCTTCTTGGGCCCCTATAGCTTAAAACCATGGGGTTGGCATACACACTGGAGTCCAGGGACAGCCCCCTCCAGCTTGAGATTCAGGATCCTGGGATGCTGGGGCAGCAATGGGATGATTGATCATTCTCTGATCTGGCCTGTGAAGGCCTCCTCTCCTGCTGATTCCTGTTACAGCCTTTGGGGAGATAGCCCTGTGTTAATGGATCAGAAAGTCAAGAGCATGGAGTTCCAACCCTGGCTGGCCCTCACCATAAGTCCATGATGGGCCCCTGGGCAAGTCATTTAATTATTCTAGGTCTAGATGTCTAGAAAATACATCTGGAGATACAGAACACTCACCTCATGAAGTCTCCTTAGCCCTCTGGAGAATAACTAGTATTTATGTAGCATTTAAAGGTTTGCAAAATGATTGTACATTATGTTATCTCATTTAATCTTCACAACAATTCTATGAGGTGGGTGCGGTTATTGTCCTCATTTTATGGAGAAGGAAACCTAGGCTGAGAGAAATGCTCAGACAGATCACTTTAGCCTCCCTGGGCCTCAGTTTCCTCATCTGTCAAATGAGGACCAGATGTCCCTTGAAGAGCTCTGGATAGGATAACGGTGGGCTTGGTCTCTTCTTTGGCTCCTTCTCCTTCCACCCCACCCAGTCACTTCCCAGAACCAGCTGCCCCAGGGCAGGGCTCCTGTTGTCTGGGTCAGGATTCTCCCATCTCCCTCCGAAGCAGTCAGAGGCCAAGTCTGGACTCTTTCGGGGATGTGACGCAAGGAAAAGGGGGGATCCGCCCCAGAGTGAACGCTGGGCTGGGTCGGGTTGGGCTGGGGGAGGAGAGAGCAAGGCCCTCGGGGCAGTTACTCATCTTAGGGCTCAGGTAAGAGGACCAGGCTGGGGTGCAGAGCCGACACTCCCTGGGGGACTCAGAAGAGGCAGGACAGAGCAGCCATGGAGACAGAGAGGAGAAGTCACCCGGGGTTCCTTGCGATAGCCGCTCTGCTCCTGACCTTGCTGTGGCCAGGTGAGCCAGCAGGAGGGATGAGGAGGCTGAGGTGGGAGGGAGATGCCCCTGCACCCCAGAAGAGGATCTGGGAATAGCCCAGAAGGGCTTCCCACTCAACTCTGTCCAGAATTGTCAAAGTGCAGGAGAGGAGGTGGTTGGGGAGTAGGGGAGAAGATTTTTGCACCCAGGACGGAGGTGGGGGGGTCACAGGGAAGGAAGTTTTCCCACTTCAGGGAGTGGGGGCTGTGGGCAGGGAGGCCTTTGAACCCCAAAGAAAGGCTTAGCTCTAGGAGATTAGGCTCTCTGGCCTTAGGGAGATTGGGACCATGAGCTTCCCAGCCAAAGGACCCTTCCACTCTGGGCAGAGAGGGCTGTGTGGGCCCCCCCACCTGGCTCTCAAATCCAGGAATGCAGGGAAGATTTTTCCAGGCCAGAGAGAGGGGCTTTAAAGGCTCCAAGTCAATGAAAAGGCTGCAGAAAAAGATCTCCCACCACCAAGAGACTTCAGGGACCACAGGGCTCTCGCGCTCTGGAGGAGAAAACCCATAGACAGGAGTGTCCAGGAAAGGTCTTCCTTCTGTGGAACAAAGCGGGAGGATCGCAGGGGAAAAGCTCCAGCCTTGGGGTCAGAGCTATTGGTCAGAAGGGTCTTTTAGCTTGGAGAGAGGAGCTCACACAGAAAGGGCTCTTCCATCATGGGCTCAGATCAGTGGGGGAAGGAAGAAGGTTCTGACAGTGGGTTTGACCCTCCCCCAGGTACCTCTGCTCTTAAATGCTACAGCTGCATTCAGAAAGCCGATGAAGGATGCTCCCCAGAGAAGATGAAAGTGGTGACCTGCCCTGCAGAGCTAGGGGTCTGCACTGAGACAGTGGGGGCTGTGGAGACCAGTAAGTGACGCTCCCTAGGAGGGAGGGCTTGGCATGTAGAAGGTGGGTGGGACCTGATAACATTGAAAGAGTTCATTGGGCAAACCCAAACTCACAACCCCAAGCCGCTGTGCTGGCCCATTTCCTTTATTGGGGTTGGTCTGGGGTCTCAGGGAGGTAAACAAGTGCTCAGAGGTCCAGGGGCCTGGAGGTCCTAAATCTAAGATTTGGAGATGGACAGAGCCCCTAGGGAGTTGGGAGGGAGAGGTTTCTGAGTCACCCCCTGTTCCTTTTAGACTCAGCTACTTTCACTGGGGAAGGCAAGGTTTCCAGGTGTTTCAGGCTCACCCAGGTTTGGGCTGAGACCCCATCCCCCTAAAGCTTTATCACATGACCCTGTTTCCCACTCCCAGACCTGTGAGCATCCAACCTGAGACTCCAGTGGGCCACACTCCAAAATTCCACTCTCCCCTCTCACTGGGAGACCCCAGACCTTACCCCATCTGACTGCTCCCCTTTCTGATTCCTCCCCACTGAGTGCTCCCTTTGTGTTCCTCTTTCAGCTCTGAATTTTTAGTTCTCCCCATTTATGAGCTCTTCCTTTCAAGATTCCTCCAATCTCAAACTTCTCTCTAAGTCACCTCCACACCTCTGAGTCCTCCCCTTCTGGACCTCCCCCCCGAGTCCTCCTCCTCTGGATCCTCCCCATGAGTCCTCCCTCTTTGGATCTTTTCCCTTTGGGTCCTTTCTCTTTGGATCCTCCCTCTCTGAGTCCTCCCCCTCTGGATCCCCCCTCTCTGAGTCCTCCTCCTTAACTCCTCCCTATTCTGGCCCTTCTCTTCTCATAGCCACCCTGTGCCTTGATTCTTCCCTCTAGTTCATGGGCAGTTCTCTTTGGCCATCCGAGGCTGTGGATCAGGTCTTGCAGGGAAGAATGACCGAGGGCTGGACCTACATGGGGTCCTGGCCTTCCTCCAGTTGCAGCAATGTGATAAGGACCTGTGTAACGCTCAGCTCAACCTTACCTCACACCCCCTGAACCCCAGCGGTAAGCCAAGAGGGGCACCAGAATTCAAGAGGGGGGTTAGGAGCCCTGCTCCCTAGATTTGGAACCAGAGGATCTGGGTTTGAATTCTGACTCTGCCACTCACTAGCTGTGTGACCTTGGGCAAGTCATTTCCTTATCCTGGGTCATGGTTTCCCCACCCTGTAAAATGAAGAGATTGAACTAGATGATCTCCAGGATACAGTCCAACTCTAAATCCTACCCTTCATGTCTAAGAGTACACCTGGGAAAGGAGCCCAGAAATAGAGGAAGGGGTTAGGGACTGAGTGGCTGAGTTGGTGGGAATGTGAAAAGTGAAGCAGGTTTAGTAGAGGATAGTAGAGTCTACAAATTATAATCTAATGATCTCAGCTTTTGGTTCCTGACAATAGTCTGGAAGGTATCATTGAAAGGATGGCTACTGACTCTTTAGAAAGGGAAGCAGTGATCCCAAAGAGCCAGCACAAGACCTGGTCATGCCAGACTTTACTGAATTTCATTTTTGACAGGTTTGCTAGACTGACAGCCAGATCAAGGGACTGCAGGTGGTAGACTTGATTGGAATTTTCTCCAAGTGTGTGACAAAGAATCTTATTCCTTTTTTTTTTTCCTGGACAAGATGAAGAGATCCACTCAGGCCAGGCAGTGGTATGGTTTGGTGGGTGCAGAATTGGTGGGATAGCTAGATCTTCTCAAGGAGGAGGTCTCTAGTGGAGAGCCCAAGGGATCTGTGCCTGGACCTATGCTGTTTAATAACTCGATGCAGTTAGACATAGACAGTACACTCATCAAACTTACTAATGACATAAAGCTGGGGGTCAAGGAGATTCTAAGATGCTAGATGACAATGTCTGAATTCCCCAAGACAGTGGCATGATGGAACATTGAGTCAGCTCTAAGATGATATTTTTAAAAATGTGCTAGGGGAGTAGGGTGTAGGGGAGCTCCTAGTGAGTATCTTCTTTCCTCAATGTAGATCTGTGCCCACAACTTAAGAGGAGTGAATTAACCAGGGTCACATATCCAGGGAGTGTCAGAGGCAGGCCTCGAATCCAAGTCTTCCTGACTTTGAGGCCCATGCTCTATCTATAATGCCAGTCTGTCTCCCCCAAGATAGTATTCTTTTCAGTCATTTTTCAGTCATGTCTGACTCTTCGTGACCCCATCTGGGTTTTTTTTTTTTTTTGGCAGAGATAGTGGAATGGTTTGCCATTTCCTTCTCCAGCTCATTTTTCAGATGAGGAAACTGAGGCAAACAGGATTGAGTAACTTGCCCAGGGTCACATAGCCAGTGTCTGAGATCAGATTTGAACTCACAAAGATGAGCTCTCCTGATTCCAGACCTAGCCATCTAGCTGCCCAAAGATGTAGTAAGACTAACCGTAAGCTCCTACACTTCAACAAACGGGGAAAAAAACCCCAAAATTTCTCAAGTACAAGATGAGGGGGACATGGCACTTCATCTGAAAAAGATCTGGGAGTTTTAGTGGACCACAAGCTCAATATAGGTCAACAGGGTCAAGGAGTTAGAAAACTAATTTAATCTTAGGTTTTGTTAAGAAAGACAATATCCATTGTCTAGGGAGGCTACAATCCCTGCATCATCTGCTTTGGTTAGAGCCCATCAGCTGGGCTCAGTTCTAGGCACTCCATTTTGCCAAGGTCAGTGAGAAGCTGGGGCCACCTCAGAGGAAGGGGACTAGGTAGGTGGAGGAGCTCTCATTCAGGCCAGAGGAGCCTAGGAGCATCAGTTGAAGAAATAGGAGGAAGTTGTGTACCCAAGAGGAGAAAAGACTCGGGGCACGTGGGACTGTTTTAAAATATTTGGAAGATTTTTTACATAATGGCACACATAAAAGCTATAACAAATTGCTTACCATCTTAGGGAGGAGGAACAGGAAGGAAGGAGGGAGAAAAATTTGGAACTCAAAATCTTATAAAAAAAGGACCATTAAAAATTGTCTTTACGTGTAATTGGAAAAATAAAATACTATTTACAAATATTTGGACGAGACATTTGATGGGGTGCACTTGACCCTAATCTAGAGCTAGGAACCATGGGTGCCCATTGAAGAGGGATGGAATTTAGGTCAATGAAAGCAAAGATGATTCCAAAGTCTTCCCTTGGGATATGGAAGTCTTCAAACAAAGGCTGGAGGATCCCATATCTGGCTGGCTGTTGTTTACAAATGGGTTTTGATAGTATCTGGGGTCTGCTCTATGAGGGATGTAGCAGGAGTAAAGGCTGGGCCAGAAAGGTAGGGAGGGGGCAAAGTCTTCATGAAATCTATGGAATAAGGGACAGGGAATCTCACTGATGGATCTTTCCACCCATCGCCAACACAGGGAATGAAAGTGCCCATGAGCCAAATGGTGTCCAGTGCTACAGCTGTGTTGGGCTGAGCCGAGAGGCATGCACAGGCACAAAGGCGCCCCTGGCCCAATGTTACAATGCAGGCGACCGGGTGCACAAAGGCTGCTTCGATGGGAATGTCACCCTGACTGCAGGTGAGTGGGGAGCATGCTGTCCTTGTAGGAAGAGCCCAACAGTATCATCCCCCAGCTAGGTACTGGACACAAGGGGGCCAAAGGCAAACAATGAAATGATTCCTGCTCTCAAGGGGCTTATTACGTTTGACTGAGTGGGTTGAAGGACACCACCTGCACACAACTGATGAACTAAAAATTGTTTTGAGGGGGAAAGAACGGTAGTAACAACTTGGGGTTCTGGGGTGGTGGTGGGGAAGGGCTGAAATATTTCTGTAAGAGGTTACCTCACCTCCTTTCCTCCTCTTCAAAGCTTTATGGGAGACAGAGAACTCGCTTCTACTCCATCCAGGGAAATAGTGTCCCCCCTACCACTTCAGAGCCTTTCCTTTCACCCCCAGGGAAAATGGCAAACCACTTCAGTATCCTCGCCATGAAAATCCCAAAAGGGGTCACAAAGAGCTGGACACAGCTGAGAGCAGCAGCAGGGCACTTTGCTTGATCATGTTCTATCCCCATACACCGGGGAATCATGGTATCTTTTCAATGCTGCCACTATACAGAGTTGGAAACCAAGGCCCTGGGAGGGCTAGGGATTCACCCTTCTCAACCCATCCCCACCCCAGGGCTCTGCTTTCCACACCTCTGGGAGTTCTGCACTAACCAGTTGCCTCACCCCTTGGTTTCCCTTAGCCAACGTGACAGTGTCAATGCCCGTCCGAGGCTGTGTCCAAGATGAGGAGTGTACCAGAGATGGAGTGACGGGCCCAGGCTTCTCCCTCAGCGGCTCCTGCTGCTCTGGATCCCACTGTAATGCTGACCTCCGGAACAAGACCTACTTTGCCCCTGGCATCCCTCCTCTGGTGGTACTTCCCGTTCCACAACCCACAGCTACCTCCCGCCCAAACTCGACAAAGACCCCTGCATCCGCATCCACCCGAGTTTCAGCTCCCAGCCCCTCAGCCTCCGCAAGTCCGGTCCCATCCACCACCCTTGAGGTCCCAGCCAGGGAGTCAACTTCGCACTCTGAGAAACCTGTGGAGACGCTCAGGGAGGAGGAAGGGGCCAGAGGAAGGGCTGTGGGTCATAGCGATCGAAGCAATATGGGGCAGTACCCCTCTAAGGGTGGTCCCCAACACCCAGCTAATGGGAGTAACAGGGCCCTGGGTCTTCCACTGGTGTTGCTCCTGGGAGCTATTGCTGCTAGGACCCTCCTGTGATCCCCTTCCCCCTCCTTCCATCCCCCTCCCCTTTCGGCCTTGGGACATCCTTCTCTGAACACAAATTCCCTTCTGTTTCCTGGGCTGAGCTGGTCCCAGCCCAAGTCAGTCTCTCCTTGTTCCGCCCCACGAGGCTGAGCAGGTCTCCTCAGTCCTGAAAATAAAATAACCCTATATTTAAGTACTTGTCCAAACTGTTTGTTCCTAGGCTTGGAGAGCTCGAGGGATTACTATGAGGGAGGGCTCTACATGTGATGTAAGTGGTGGGGGAGGGTAGCAGGGAGGTGTCTACTTTGGGAATTAGGAGGGAGGGAGGCAGAATTGGGGGCAGAATTTACTGGGAGGTAGCATGGGGAGGAGAAGCAGTTGAGACATCAGTGGGGCAAAGCCCTACCTAGGCATTCATATCACCTACCAAAATTTAGCTGAGTAGATGGGAGTGACTCCCCAGCGCACCCCTCCTTTAGATACTTCCCAACTCTCTGGAATGACCGAGGGACCAAGAAGCAGTTTCTCCACCTCTCAGCTGGGTCCTTGTCCCATCTCTTCATCCGTGGATAGCAATTGGAAGAGACTCCCCATTTCTAGGGGGTCCCCTGCTCATCTTCCTGGGTTTAGTGTTCTCAGGGCCCCTGGAGTGCCTCCTCTCCCTAGGCAGAAAGAGAAATAGACCTCCAGCCCAGAGGACTGAACTCTCTGTCTCCATTTTGAAAGTAGTCTCTGGCATGGTACCCATTAGTGACTCATCCCTATCACCAGGCTTCCAGCAAATATGTCCAGACCTGCTCCTTATCCCAGAGCCAGCCTGCTCCTCTAGGTGGGCTCCAGCGCAGGGACGTGGAGGCATCCCCGATGTTAGTTCCTTGTTCAAAGCCTTGGCTGCCTCAGCATGGTTAGCATTCTTACGTTAGGGAAATACTGCAGATACTGGAGAAGGGAAAGAGGGTAGTCTGAAATTATTAGTGGGAGAGAGCAGGTGGCAGACAGGAGAAAAAACACTGAGAAATACTATGAGATAGAAGGCTAGGGACTCAGCCTAAGATTTCATTAGTGTTTGGAAGACAACAAGCACTTAACATTTGTTAAATATTTTATTTTTTTCCAATTGCATATAAAGCTATTATAAACCTTCATATTTTTTTCTTTTTACTATTTTGAGTTCCAAATCCTCTCCCCCCTCTCTCCTCTTCCTCCTCCTTGAGAAGGCAAGCAATTTGATAAAGGATATGCATGTGCAGTCATGCAAAACATCATTTTCATATTGTCATTCAACAGGCACTTTTTAAAGCACTTACTGTGTGTCAGGTATGGACTAAACACTGGAGATATAAAGAAAGGTAAAAATGATCCCTACTTTCAAGGTTTAATGGGGGAATTGACATAAAACCATTTTATATAAACAAGATCTATACAAGATAGGTCAGAGATAATCCCAAAGGGAAGGTATTAACATTAAGGAGGACCAGGAAAGGCTTCTTGCAGAAGGTGATTTTTGCTGAGAATTCAGGGAAGCCCAGAAGTCAGGGAGAGGGAGGAGAGAATTCCCAGTTTGAGATGGTGTGGTTTTGTTCTAGGAGTAGCCATCAGGCCGGTGAATCACCTGGTACTTGAAGGGGTGGGGGCCTGGGAGGAGTGGGCAAACTGGAAAGGTAGGAGAGGCCTTTGAACATGCAACTGAGGATTTTGTGTTTGATCCTGAAGACAACAGGAAGTCTCTGGAGCTTTTGGAATAGGAAGGTGCCATGGTCAGACTTTAGGAAGGTCCCATGGATAGCAGAGTGGGAGGGCTGGAACATGCAGGGAGACCAACCAGGACCATTACACAATCCAGGTGTAAGGTGGTGAGGGTCTGCACCAGGCTGGGGTCTGTGTCAGAGGAAAGAAGGAGAAGTGTGGGGTGGGATGTTAAGTAGATAATATCAACCAGACATGGCAAATAGATGAGGGAGGGGACAGTAAGAGAAAGTAAGAACTGGAGGAGAACCTCTAGGTTTCAAACCTGGGTAACCAGCAGATGGTGGTGCCTTCAGCAGAAACAAAGAAGTTAGGAAGAGAGGAGGGTTTTGGGAGAAGAGATGAATTCAGTTTTGGATGGGTTGAGCTTTAGAGGTTTATAAGACATTCAGAATGAAGTGTCTAACCAGCAGTTGGAGAGGTGAGACAGGAAATCAGAGAGAGGTGAGGGCTGAAAAAAAGATCTGAGAATGATAATTGAATTGATGGGAGTTCAGATGAGATCACCAAGTGAAACAGCATGGGAGATTTGAGGAGGAATGAGAAGGTTTGAGAGAGTTGCTGTGGGGAGAGGGAAAGGATTGCCCAGTAGCAGTGAGGTCCCAGGTGAGATTATGTAATAGAAACTCCCATATGAGGAAACTCTTTTTACCAATATAGGTCAACACCTCTTTTGCAACTTATATTCTGAGGGCTGTTAGATGGCTCCATAGCGCATAGAGCATTGAGTTTGGAGTCAGGAAGACTCATTTTTCCTGAGTTCCAATCTGGCCTCAGACACTTAGTAGCTCTGTGACCCTGGGCAAGTGACTTAACCCTGTTTGCCTCAGTTTCCTCATCTTTAAAATGGGCTGGAGAAGGAAAAGGCAAACTGCCACAATATCTTTGCCAAGGGAGTCCCACATGGGGTCACGGACCCAGCTGAATAGCACCCATAACCCACAGTTGTGGGGATAAAATGAGACACTTATAACCGGGAGGAGCCATACACCATAAAGCATACGTGGAGAACTGGGACAGAGGGGCAGGATGGGGGCGTGGATAGGATTGGGGGGCTGCCTCTGGCTGTAAAGGCTGTTGACCTTGGGGAGGTCAGAGTGAACCTCTGTGAACCTCAGTTTGCCCATCTGCAAAATGGGATGCCAAGAGCCCCCCACCTCTTGAACACAGAGATGCTAAAGAGGGGGGCAGTCTTGCAAACTTGGCAGAGCTGCCGCTGTTGTGGACCCTGAGGAATCAACGAGGTGCAAAGGGAAGGGGGCTGGATTTGAGCTCCTGGGTTCAAATCCCTTTAGTAAAGTCTCCATGTGGGGAGGCGGATTTCTCCCCCCGTTCCTGCATCATGGTATCTCCCACTCTCTGAACCTCTCTGGCATTTTGGGAGATACCGCAGTGAGAGATGGGGGAGAAAATACCTGGGTCTAGCAGCCAATAGGAACCCATCCCTCTGCGGGGCTTTGGCCAATGGGGCACGCCGGGGGAATGGGGTGGACGGTAAAGACCGGCTGACCAATGGGGAGCAAGGTAAAGACTGGCTGACCAATGGGGCGCGGACTGTTCAGCCCCCAACCTCCCCTCACTACCATCTGGGGAAGGGTGGGAACGTGGCCGAGGGGCCCCGCCCCCTGCTCGCAGGCTCGAGGGAGGGGGCCGTTGGGGAGGGGGAGGGTAGGAGGGGCAGGAGGCGGGGCTTGGCTGGGGCTGGGGAGGGAGAGGAGGGTCTAGAGGAGGGGATGGGCCTTTGGGGGTGGGCCCTGAGGTGGGCGGGGGGCAAAGAGGCGGGACCTGTGCTATGGGAGGGAAAGGGCAGGATTTGGGGTGGTTTGGGGGCGGGGCTTAGGATTGGACGGGGCGAGGTTGGCGTTTGGGGGGTGGGTAGAGGCGGGGCCTAGGGTTGGGGGCGGGGAGGGGGGGGGAGACTTTGTGGGGAGGGGCTTGGGCGTGGGGGAGGGCAGGGGCTGGGGGCTTCTCCAACTGCCCCCCAGAGGCGCTTAGACGCCTCTAGGACCTTAGACCTCGGGGAGCCTCTTGGGGAGGGGGGATGACGTGGGGAGGACACAGAAGGGGGCTGCTTGGGGGAGCGGGGTGCGGGGTGTGCCCCTCACTTCCCCGCCCTCTTCTTCCCACCAGAGTCCGGGGTCCCAGGGGCCAGGGACCACCGGAGACAGGACAACCGCTGGGTCTAGGAGGGTCCAGACCGCAGCATGGCATGTGCCAACTTCCCGCTGCTCCTCGGCCTCGTGGCAGCCTCCCTCGCCCAGACTGGTGTGTGTGTGCGTGTGTGTGCGTGTGAATCCCGGGGCTCTGCGGGTCAGGTGCTGACCATGCCCTCCCCGCTCCGCAGAGGACTCTGTACATGTATGTGCGTGTGTGTGCGGGTATGTGCGTGTGTGTGCGTGTGAATCCTGGGGATCAGGAGCTGACCATGCCCTCCCCGCTCCGCAGAGGACTGTGTACATGTATGTGTGTGCGTGTGTGTAGGTGTGAATGCCGGGGCTCTGGGGGTCAGGTGCTGACCATGCCCTCCCCGCTCCGCAGAGGACTCTGTACATGTATGCGTGTGCGTGTGAATCCTAGGGGTCAGGCGCTGACCATGCCCTCCCCGCTCCGCAGAGGACTGTGTACATGTATGTGTGTGCGTGTGTATGTGCGTGTGTGTGTGCGTGTGAATCCTGGGGATCAGGTGCTGACCATGCCCTCCCCGCTCCGCAGAGGACTGTGTACATGTATGTGTGTGCGTGTGTGTAGGTGTGAATGCCGGGGCTCTGGGGGTCAGGTGCTGACCATGCCCTCCCCGCTCCGCAGAGGACTGTGTACATGTATGTGTGTGCGTGTGTGTAGGTGTGAATGCCGGGGCTCTGGGGGTCAGGTGCTGACCATGCCCTCCCCGCTCCGCAGAGGACTCTGTACATGTATGCGTGTGCGTGTGCGGGTATGTGCGTGTGTGTGTGCGTGTGAATCCTGGGGATCAGGAGCTGACCATGCCCTCCCCGCTCCGCAGAGGACTTTGTACATGTATGCGTGTGCGTGTGAATCCTAGGGGTCAGGTGCTGACCATGCCCTCCCCGCTCCGCAGAGGACTGTGTACATGTATGTGTGTGCGTGTGTGTAGGTGTGAATGCCGGGGCTCTGGGGGTCAGGTGCTGACCATGCCCTCCCCGCTCCGCAGAGGACTGTGTACATGTATGTGTGTGCGTGTGTGTAGGTGTGAATGCCGGGGCTCTGGGGGTCAGGTGCTGACCATGCCCTCCCCGCTCCGCAGAGGACTCTGTACATGTGTGTGCGTGTGTGTGCGGGTATGTGCGTGTGTGTGTGCGTGTGAATCCTGGGGATCAGGAGCTGACCATGCCCTCCCCGCTCCGCAGAGGACTTTGTACATGTATGCGTGTGCGTGTGAATCCTAGGGGTCAGGTGCTGACCATGCCCTCCCCGCTCCGCAGAGGACTGTGTACATGTATGTGTGTGCGTGTGTGTAGGTGTGAATCCCGGGGCTCTGCGGGCCAGGAGCTGACCATGCCCTCCCCGCTCCACAGAGGACTCTGTACATGTGTGTGCGGGTGTGTGCGTGTATGTGCGTGCGTGTGTGCATGCGTGTGTGCGTGTGAATCCTGGGGGTCTGGCTCTGACCGTGCCCTCCCCGCTCCACAGAGGACTCTGTACATGTGTGTGCATGTGTGTGCGGATGTGTGTGCGTGTGAATCCTAGGGGTCAGGAGCTGACCATGCCCTCCCCGCTCCGCAGAGGACTGTGTACATGTATGTGTGTGCGTGTGTATGTGCCTGTGTGTGCGTGTGAATCCCGGGGCTCTGCGGGTCAGGAGCTAACCATGCCCTCCCCGCTCCGCAGGGAACCACTCCTTCAGTCCCGTCTTCCCACTGCTGCCGCCAGTCACCTGTTACCACACCGAGATGCTCTACCTTGGGCGCAAACTGAATTCGGAGCCCGAGCTTTGGAGCTCCAGCCTGAAGCACACCCGGCGCTGTGAGAATTGGGAGGTGTGTCAGGAGACCCTGCTGATGCTGGAGACAGGTAAACGGAGGACAGCTGACAGAAGGAGGGAGCACCGTGAGGGCAGTGCCTTTGGATCAGGCTGCTTTAGAGAATTCTCCCCATATTTATCGGAAAAGGGGAGTTAAGGGGGTTTATTGCAGGATTGCCAAAAGTGCTCCCAGTTTTTACAATCTGTGATTCACTTGTCCTTTCTAGACCCTAGTCTCTTCCTCTGAACGTTGCCCCTAGGCTCCTCCCACATATGGGGCTCCCAGTAAAACTGAAAGCACTCTGTGGATCAGCATCCACCAAAAACCATCACTCGATTACCTCTGTTAGCTGGCCAGAGGAGTCATTAGTTCAAGACCAAAGACGGGGTCTCAAATGCTATAGAAAATTGTCCTGACAAAGGCCCCCTGCCATGTGCACATAGCATATGTGCTCCCACAGGTTATCACACCCTACAAAAGAAAAATCTACATGGGGAAAAAACATACTTGTGGAGAACATGGGTGAGGTGGGAGCAGATATGGGGGCACACACTTGGCCCAGGCCCCTACTGTTCCTGATCCTGCAAGTTTGCCCCTTCTCCCATGAGCCTCCCCTGCCCATGCTCATGGTTGTGGCCACTGAGCTGCTCTCTGCTACCATCTGCTGAGTTCTCCCTGCTACTAATGTGTACTGGTTGGAAAGCATTTTCCTACAAGAACAGGATGATAGCTCTTTGAGTGCAGAGCTTGGACTCTGACTCCCCAACCTCACCTCCCCCAGCCAGGGAGGGAGCTAAGGCCAGCAGCATATCCTCACACAAAGGGTCTGCCACTGTCCACAGCTGACTGAATCCATCACCCCAGACAACTGTCTGACTTAAGGGAAAGAAATTCCATTTAACTCCAGGAACATCCTTGGTCAGAATCTGATATTCCCAAACCTGTGTCAAGGGCTCTGGCACCAGAAGTCTGAAGTATGGGATGAGATAGCCCACTGTGTTCCTCGGGTCCTTTTTTGTCTCACAAAAAACTGGGTGATCTCTAAAGCCAGGGGAAGAAGGCAAGAGCATCGCTCTCCCTCCTGCTGGGCCATATTCTTGGCTATCTTACGGGCATCTGTCCGACTTGTGCCCTGCCTTCTTGCCAGTGCAAAATCAGCTGTCTTTTTATGGATATGTAAAAAGAGGGCTAATACAGGGCTGCCACCACAAGGCAAGTGGAGGAGAAGTTGATGAGCACTGACACAGAGGGGGTTCTATCTCTTAAATGACCTGAGGCTTGGGCCCAGCCCCTTGCTCTCCTCAGGGGTCCCAGCTCCTGCCAATCTGCTCCTCCTTTCCTAGGGTCCCAGGCAGTGATTGTGGGCAGTAAGGGCTGCACGCCAGCAGGAAACAGGATCTCCGGAGTCACGGAGCACTCAAGTCCCCCAGGAATCATGATCATCTCCTACATCCGCTACTGCAACGTCAACTACTGTAACAACTCTACCAGCACGGCCCCGGTGCTGAGACCCAAGGCTCACCTAGGTAGCCAGGGCCTTGAGGGGCCTTTCACTGGTGGGATCCCCCAGCGCTCCTTCCCCCTTTGCTTAGAGTTCCTGATCTCCCAATAATTTCTATACTCTCCCCACCTGTGGTATTTACTGGTAGCCCCTCACCTCAGTCTACCCTTTTATTATATTTCCCACAAGTGTCCCCCCCTCCCCTGTACTTTGTCCCCATTGTTCCTGCCTATGGCTCCACATGACCCCATCTACCGATCTCCTAGACAGCCTGCCCCCAATTCTTTTATCTCCTCTACCACCCTCATCTGTTCAGAGCCAGTAGCGAGCGACATCAGTGATGTCTCACTCAACATTCTCATTTGAGAATGTTGTCTCTACTTGTTGCTGTAACAACTCCATTTTATCCCTGGGAAGCTAGCTAGCTAGTCCGACTTCCTGTGTCTCTATCGTAGAGAGCACACATTGTCCAGACACCAGCCAGATGCTTCTGCTTTTGGGGGATTGCTTTCTAGCTGATGGTAACCCCCTCATTTTATAGACAGGGGACCCAGACTCCAAAGCTGGACTTCCCCTAAATCACAAATAAGTCAGGGGCAGAGTCAAGATTCACACCCAGGCCCCCTGACTCTTTGTTCAAGGGCCATCACAGCATTGCTTCCCAGACAAGCCATTCAAAACATAGGCACCTGGCATGTCTCCCAGGCTCTGCCAAAGAGCCCTGGGCATGGGGTTCACATTCAGACCCTCACACTAAATCCCTAATTAGTCACCCTGTGTGATGCTTAGTTTTCCCAAAGAACCTTTCACTGCATGGCCAGGTGCCAGGCATTCCTTCACAGGGCTGGCCCTTGGGAAACAGGCTCAGTCAGCTGGGTTTGTGTTCCAAGCATCCCAGTAAGAGTAGGATCTGCCAAAGTTGATGTAGACTTTGTGAGCCCAGAGTCATATCCACAACTCAGTGAGGCAGCAAGACATCACCCAAGAAATACATGAATGCCAAAAGGAGATGCAAGGCCCATGGCCAGTGCCCGGGATCACTGATGGGCAGCCCTGGGCTCTGTCTTTGCTATGTAGGGAGCATGTTGGGGGTTCCCTGGCGGTAACCTTAGCAAGAGGAATATCAGTCAAAGTGGGGTATCCATCCCTGGACAGAATGCCCATACCCATGAGATGGCAGGTCTGCTGGAATATCTGGGCATATGAAGAGGGGAGACGGTTGGTCAGAGGCCGTCCACAGCGTGGGTCTCCCTGGGATCCCAGGCTCCCTTCATCAGGGGCATTCCTCCTTCAGTGCCCACCCCAGTGACGCCCCTTTTCTTCCTCCAGTCACTAGAGATCAAGAACATGCCTTGCGCTGCCCAACCTGCTTGGCCTTGTACTCGTGCCCCACAAAGGTCCACGTCCATCGGTGCAATGAGAAGGCCCTGAGGTGTTACAATGGAACTATCCAGATCAAGGGAGGTGAGCACCAGCTGGGAAGCATTGGCCCCTTGGAGTGGGGGTGATCCCAAGTGTTGGAAGGAAGGAGGTGATTCAGAGTGTGCACCAGGGAAACTGAAAACATCCTCACAAGACAATCCAGGGAGGTCTAAAGCCCTATGGCTGGGAGCGTGGACTAGGGGGAAGAACCCTGGGTTTGGTCTTCTTAAAGACCCCATGCTGCCTCTTCCTATTGGAAGATGAGGTGACTGGACAAGATGGTGTCCAAGGCCCTCCCTGGCCAGTTCTGAGTTTTACGATCTTAAGAGGGAGGTTGGTGGAGTAGATGGAGCTAATGCCTCACTAGCTGTGGGATTGTGGGAAGGGCCCGAGTTCCAGAGCCCAGCTTCTTCATCTGGGGAGTTGTGAGCATGAGATAATGGACTCAGAGCCACCCAGCCAGGTGAGCTGCCAGCATTCAGATGCAGGGTTTCAGCCATGGGACCTCAGAGACCAGTAGAGGGGGACGAGTAGGTTCTCAGGTCCGGGGTTGGAAAGGTCCCTGGAGGTCAGCCAGCCATGTTATAAGTAAGGCCCCACGAAGTCAGATGTTGGGTGAGTGGCAGAAGTGGGGTCGTGTAACAGGCCTCTGAACAAGGGTGCATGACTGTGCCCCCCTCCTGCTCCTTTGTCTCTGGTCTCCCCCTTCCCCTCGTAGAAGACACCACCTATCACTTGGGCTTGCTCGGCTGCTCCACTGTGCCCAACTGCGAGCTGTTCCTTGGCATTGAGACAATTGGCCCGTTCACCCTGAGTGAGAAGTGTTTGGACCATCATCGCTTCTTCTGGCCGAGGAGCCGGGGTGCCTCTGGGCCCTCCTGGGCCTGGCCCCTCGGGCTGGGATTGCTTCTTACCCTGTAGGCCGAGGCATCCTCAGATCAGATGACCCTTTGAGGCTCCCAGGAAGGGATGCAGAGAGGAGCCCCCCTGGGCCCAGGGTGCTGCCTGGGGGCCAGGAGAGGAGGCCCTGAGATCCCAGGGGCAGGAGGGGCCCAAAGTCCCAGTAACCCCAGCACAAGGCTGTCTGCTGCACAGGTATTGAGTAAATATTTAAATGGACTCTTCCCTTACTGCTGTCTGCTGCCAATATTTGTTAATCATGAATGATAATTCCGTTCTTCCTTGGGCTCTCCTAATCATATATTTTCTCCTTTCAATTAGGATCTTCCCCCCCACCCCCCAGATTAAAATCCTGGCTCTGCTATTCCTTCCCTGGGCCTCAGTTTCCATCTTATAAAATGGATGTCTAAAGTCCTCCCTGGCTCCGGGGCTCTGTGGATGGTACTGCAATAGTACCAGCATCTCTGCTGACCGAGGGAGAAGCCGAGACCCTGGGAGAAATGGCCAGGAGATGTAGCTAGAGGCTGCTAGCTCACAAAGCCCATTCCTTCTCTCCTGATGGAGAGACTGGCAGAGACTTGGGGAAGAGATGGCCTCTGGTCACCTCACAAAGCAGTAGAAAGCCATCCTATTGTCTTGGGCGGCCACACTTGGCTCTCAGCCTGGCTCCCCAGTGGCCAAAATGTGCTTCCTGTATGTGGATCACTGGTGCTCCCTGGTTGCCCCCAGTCCCCCTTCTAGACTGGAGGTGGGACAGGGAGGACCTTCAGCTTGGCTTAGTGAGTGCTCTAGTAATTCTAGCCAAATATCAGGACACCTTTCCAGGAAAGCTAGTGTGAAGGGGCTTGGGGTGTGGTACTGAGCTCAGGCGGGGACTGGGGAGATGATCCAGCTACCACCAGGCACAGTGTGGGGAATAAAGAAACTTGCCTTAACAACTACAGCTCTCCATAATGAAATGTCCAATGGGCTGCTCCTGGGGTTGCTGACTGACCACTCCTGCGTGCTCAGCATTGTCGGTCTTCCTGGAAGGGCTGGGTGGGACCACCTGTAGATATCCATAGCCTCTGAGCGCCTGCAGTGACGCGCCCAAGATTCTCTATGAAAATGACACATAACTGGCCCAAAGAATCAAGAGATGGTGTCCCTTCTCCAATCAGTGTCTCGGCTAAACTGTTCTTTTTGAAGATGAGGGTCCTTTAAGAGTGCTTCAAGAATTTGTGGAGGAAAGGCCAGCTGCCACACCAGCAAGAAGCCAAGCTTGGGTCACTGAGGCAGGAAGCCAAGGGAAATCTTGTAAGTGGCCTCTACTATGGGGGGTGGGAAGGAAGATAAGCTTCAGATGGAAATGGAGGGGCAGGAAGGACAGGATTAAGTGAGGCCAGTTCTAATGAGGAGCATACTGGACCGGGGGCAGAGGCTGTGGGCTCCCATCCACATTTGTCATCTGACCTGCTCCCTGGGGCCTGGGGCAGTGATTTGACCTCTCTGGGCTGGAACTTTCTCATGGGTAAAATAAGGTCGGGCTGGATAACCTTTACATTCCCTTCTGTGTCAGAAGCTGGAATGCTAAATTATGTGAATGATTGAATCACAGCTAAAAAGTGTGTGTGTGTGGGGGGGGGGGGGGCGGACGGCAAGGAAAGGCAAAGACAGCAGACTCTGTGTGTGTCTGAGAGACAGAGACAGAGACCTGAATTCAAATCCGGATTCAGACACTGTGTGACGATCAGCCAGTCACTTAACTTCCCTCTGCCTCAATTTATGCAACTGTTAAATGGGGAAAATAGCACCCGTCTTCCAGAGTTGTTGTAAGGATCAGAGCACGGTGGCAGACTGGCACACAGTAAGTATGATGTAAATGTCAGCTATTATGGGACAAGTGGAAGGATGGAGACCAGGGGAGGGAAGAGAGAGAGAGAAGAGGGGAGAGGGGGGAGAGGAAGCTGGCTGAGAGATTTCTGAGCTGTCTATAGTTAAAAACAGGTGTTTAGGGGCATATGTGTGTTTGCATTAGTGTTAAGGTTGAGACAGGATTATCACATTCCTTTTTGACAAAATGAATAATATAACAAATGATAAAACATAAACTGAACAACAATAACCTTAAATGTAAATGGACTGAATTCCTCTATCAAAGGAAAAAAATCGATCACCTAATGGATGATCAAGCACAACCCAATACCATGTTGCCTACTGGAAAGACACCCAGCACAGCGATACGTAAAAATTCAAGATGACAGGAGGAACTAAAATGTACTATGCTTTAGCTTGAATTCAAGTTTGAAAGCACTAAGTGAGTTCAAGACGTATCATGCTTGAAGGTACCACTGACAAGTAGATCTCCATATCACTTGTCTCCATAACTAACAGCAAAATAAGGTCACTTCTGTCACTTTAATGATGGCTGGACAACCACTCTTCTAGGGTCCTGGGTAGGAGTTTGGACTTCATGCATTCAGGAGAACCTCCTTGCTCAAAACTGTGAGTCCAGTCTTGAGACTTCCTTGGCCATGAGTAGAGAACCTGGGCAGGGGGGAGGAGGCAAAGGGCAGGAGTGGGGAGGCAGAAGTAGACTTTATTGGGGGCATCTGGAACATGCCAGGTCCCCCATGCCCTTCCCCTCCCCTCCAGACTACAGGATTAGTAGGAAGCCCAGGCCCAGGGCCCACACAAAGGCAGGGAGAATGCAGCTGCCACGGTCCGTCCAAAGGTCCTCAAACAAGCTGCTCCTGTCACACAGCTCTGTCAATTCAAGGGGCCCGATAGTGTGGGTTTTGTTAAGCACTCGGCAGCCGATCTCACCCAGGCAGCCCTCCAGGTCCACAGGGGTCCATATGCCTCCTGGGGATGGGAGGGAGAGAGAGAGGGCACTCAGCAGGGAGTCTTGGACTATCATCGGGGGGGCCTCCAAAGTCCAGGGACCCAGCTTCCCACAGACTTTTTATTCCGAAGTCCTTAGGGACCCTTGAACTTCTCAAGCATCTGTATCCCTAGTCCCTCAGTGACCCAAAAAACCACCTCAGCCATGTTCCCCCAAGACCTCAAGTGTTTGTCCTCTCAACCCTACAGACATCCCCATCACCCCCTTTCCCAGCTCAACCAGGGGCCTGGCCATCTATTTCCCCAGCCCCAGGGACCCAAGCATCTCCCCTCTCACCTCCCTTGATAATGATGGTCCCACTGTAACAGGAGAGGGTGAACTTGGGACAGTGCATGATGGGTGAGTGAGGGACGCAGGGCCCCGGAGAGACACAGGTGGGGCACATGAGGCCCTCTTGGTGGGGGCTGTCTAGAAGGGGAGGAAAAGGGCTGTCAGGGACATCCTGTCAGTGTCTTGCCTTTACCACAATATGTCTCACTGCCCTGTTCAAGTCTGGGCCTGGGTCATGCCCATAAACTAAGCATTTTTCTTATCTACTATCTACTTTGGGGTGTAATTGGAGAGCTGCAGATATGATTCTAGAATCATTTACATGAACCCAAAGCTAGAAGTGCCCTGAAAACAGAACCAGAAGCTTAGAATCCAAAGGAGAATGTTGAAGCTTTGCCTGGCTTTAGAAGAGAGGCCCTTTGGTATAATTCATGGGGACTGCAAAGTTTTAACTGGGGAGAGAGTACAGAGGGTAAGTATAAGAGTACTTAGGCCTTGCCCTATACAACCCAGGTGCAACATTCATGTGTCTGAAGCCTGGCTCAAACTGTAAGAGCTAGAAGGAACCATGGAGCCTACCTAGGTCAAAGCTCATCTTACAGAGAAGGAAACTGAAGCCTCAAGGTCACACAGCTAGTCACAAACTCAAGCCCAGATCCACTGGCTCTAAATCCAAGGAGCAGTCACACCCTAGGGGGTCCTTCCCATCACTCCCCTGCTCAGAGATAACCTGTGGGCTCCCTCTGGAGTCAGAGGATTTGGCTCAAATTCGTCAGCCTGGTTTTGAGGTCTTCATACTTCCTTCCATATTGAGCCAAGCCTCAATTTTCCTTCAAGGTCCCATATGATCTAGCTGTTAACTCATTCAACCTTGTCTAGGTCATCATAGTGGGCAAGTGGGTAGCATGGTGGATAGAGCATTGAGCTTAGAGTAAGGAGGACCTGAGTTCCAATCCAGCCTCAGATACTAACTAGCTGTGTGACCCTGGGCAAGTCACTTTAACCTTTTTGCCTCAGTTTCCTCATCTGTAAAATGAGCTAGAGAAGGGAATGGCAAACTCTGATATCTTTGCCAAGAAAACCCTCAATGAGGGTCACAAAGATTCAGATACATCTGAAATGACTGAAAAACAGTCACCAAAGGATTTAGAGACCATCTAGTCTAAACTCCTCAGTTTATAGAAGAGACCCTAACTTGGCCTAGCTGGGGACTGAGCCTGTGTTCCACTGCTCTCTTCCTATCTTTGACTCTACCTTGGGACCACCCTGGATGAGGTTTTAGAGACATTCTAGCTTTTGTGACAGTTTGAGGGGAATCCAATATATGCTCAGGGCATCCTCTCTGGTCATAGCTGTCTTCAGGGGGTGGCAAGCCCTGTTGGGCTGGGCTTTGCCCTCAAGGAGAAAAGGAGATTCAAGGCAGGAAAGAGGAGGAGGGGGCATTACCTGTTTTTCTTTTATGTGGAATGGGCTTTGGCTAATCACTTTCCTGGCCTCCCTTGGGGAGCGCCAGGGGCCTGGCTGGGGCCAGACTGGCCAGGGGGCAGAGATCCTGGTGCCCAGAGGCAGTAACACTAAGCTCATGGGGCTGCTGTGAGACCCCATGAGGTAGCACATGGGCTTTGTAATTGTTCAGGGCTCCATAAACATCCATTTGGCCCTCATTGAAAAACAGGAGAACTGTCCCAGAAGCCAAAGGGACATTAGGTGCCTCCTTGTGTCAGGTACTTGAGAATGTGGGACATTGGAAATGTCCTACTGTCCTACTGTCTCACTGGAGGTACTTGATGAGGGTGCATATTAATACCAGGGCATGTTTGAAGTCTGCAAATAGCTTAATACAATCTCATCTGGTCCTCATGAGAACTCTGTGAGACTGAACGAGCAAACAGAGCCCCAGAGAGTGGAAGGGCCTTCTTGAGCTCAAACATGTAGGAGGAGTCAGAGGTCCTCTTCCCAGTGTGACCCTCCCACCGACCTCCCCCAAGGCCTCATCCTCACCTGCTCCCTTTGGGGGCTCTGTCAGTGGCGTTGGGTCTGTATAATTGTTACAATAGTCGGTGGAGCAGAAGTGTGTGTAGGAAGTGGCCGAGACGCCGGGCGGCTGTGTATACTTGACGACCGTGGGCTCCTGCTCGATCTCGAGGAAGCAGCCCTTGGTGGCTATGATAATGCCCTGCAGTTCTGGAAAGACAGAGTTCCACATGGAGGGAAGTACGTTCTAGGCTTGTGCTTCGTAATGAGGAGCTCTGAGAATCTGGGGGTTCTGAGGAGACCTGGCTTTGAATCTTGCTCTGGCCTTTACGTGGTCAATGACATAGGGCCAGAGCGGGAAGGGACATGTCTCCCATGTCCCCTCCCTCCTCTCGTCCCTTTCATCCTAGGCTTCTTCCTCCCGCATGCTCTTCCTGCCTCCTCAGCGAGAAGAGCCCCCACTGCTGGGCCTCAGAAAGCCTCTATTTCATGCCCAACTGGAGCCTTGGTGTGGTCTCCCATCACCTCCAGGTCACCTTCCTGGGGGAGTTTAGGGTCCTGCTTCCAGTCTTCTCCCAGCCTGGGCAGTCAATATTCATGCCTATGACAATTGAACCCCAGGCTTTTGGTGCCCCCCTCCATCTCCTCCACACTAGTGACACCCACCAGGGCAGCCCTACCATCCACTTGGGTTCTGCTCCCAAGATCCTTCCTGAACTCCAACTTTGCGATTTTGGACATTTACTAAACTCCTCTGAGCCTCAGTTTGAAGTAGTTGGTCTAGATCAAGGCTGGGAAACCTGTAGTCTCAAGGCCACATGTGGCCTTCTAGGTCCTTGGGTGTGGCCTTTTGATTGAGTCCAAGTTCTACTGAACAAATTAAGGGGATTTGTTCTGTGAAGTTTGGATTCAAAGGGTCACACTTGAGGACCTAGAGGACCATATGTGGCCTTCAGGCTGCAAGTTCCTCACTCCTGCTCTAGATGATCTCCAAAGTTCCAGCTCTGATCTGTCATCTTATAATTTCTTGTCCTGCCTCTCCCTGGTCTTCTTCCTCCCCTCAGTCTCTGGTTCCTTGATCCCTCCCTGTTGCCCTAATCCATTATCCCCATACTGGCCTCCTTTCTCTTTTCACAGTCCAGAGAAAGGCAGCTTAGGGGGCACAGAGGACAGAGCACTTGGCCTGGAGTCAGCAAAACCTGAGTTCAAATCCTGCCTTGGACTCTTACCCAGGGTGACCCTGAGCAAGTCTGTTTGCTGCAGTTTCCTTATCTGTAAATAGGGTTAACAACAGCACCTTCCTGCCAGGATCAAATGAGATGCTATTTATATGTGCTTAGCTCACAGCAGACACTCCATGAGAGTGAGCGCTTGCTTGCTTCCTTCCCTGCTGTTACAGCTAACTACGTGCCTCCCCCACCCCATGCTCTGATGGCATCTTGCTAATCCTCCACCCTAAACTGCCCTGCCCAAACTAAGTGCTCAAACCGGGGCACACAAAAGGCTGGAGGAAGCCATCAAAGTGAATGGGCCCTCCCCACTGCACGGCCTTCCTCTCCCTCAAGGCTTCCTCACAGCCGCGGCTCCATCCCCCCTCCTCCTCCAGCACATCCTCATCCATCTTCTCCCTCTTGGCTCCAGCCTCAGAGCATGACTTGACCTCCTTCTCTTCTTCTGCTCCCTCTCAGCCTATCCCTCCCATTTCCTTCAGTACCTCATTCCATTCATCATTCCCTCCTTCATGTCATTAATGTCTTGTTCTCTCCTGGCCTCTTCCCTGCTGCTTAAAACATATCCAGATTTCCTCTATCCTAAAACAAAACAAAAAACCCCCCCCAACCTGCATTGACCCTGCCATTCCCTTAAGCACCTGCCCCTATCTCTCTCTTCCCTTTCACTGGCAGACTCTTATAAAGAGTTCTCTAAGGCAAATGAGCACATTGCTGATTGAGCTGTGAATTGATGCCACTATTCTGGAAAGCAATCTGGAATTGTACTAAGAAGACCACTAACTGTCCCAATATCCTTTGGCCCAGAGTTAGGAATATACCCTAAAGGGAAGAAAGGTCTCATACACACCAAATGCACATTTTCTGGCAGCAAAGAGCGGGAAACACAGTTGTTTTCCTTCCACTGGGGAGTGGCGGAACAAGCTGTGGAACATGGAATATTAGCATGCTGGCAGAGAGGCTGATCCCTGGCACAACTGGGGATCGCAGGTGGGAATCACCCACCAGGCAGTCAGACTCAGGCTCAGGGAATGGGCTGCTTAGTCTGGCTGAGTCTCCTCTTTAAAAACAAATTCTTTATTATAAGGGATGGCTTTCTAGATAGAGGTTGTGATATATTAGGGATTGAAGGTGACGTAACACCAAGAGATTAACTTTATTTTAAAGAAAGAAGTGTCAGCATTGGACGCATCCACACACATCTCCCCCCCCCCCCCCCATTCACTCATCAAGTCCCTGCTTAGGAACCCACCACTCAATTGACAGTCCTCCTTTGCAGGCCCCCAGGGACCCCACGCTCTAAACCAGTCGGCCAATTCTCTCACTTCTTGTCACTCTGACCTTCTAATGCCCCTGTCCTCCCTGGTGACATCTCTCCAGATTTCTGTGACACTGCTCTCTTCTGGTGGGGCTCCCACTCCTTTTCCAACTCCTTTGCTGAATCATCATTCATCTCCCTTCTAAATGTAGGTGCCCCCTAAAACTGTCTCTGGCCTCCTTTTCTCTCTCATCTTATACCTGCTTCCACAGGTCCAAACAGATAATTCCCAAACCTACATAGCTGGCCTTAATCTCTCCCCAGCATCATGAATTCCCTTCTGAACACCACTAGTGGCTAGCACTTTAAACATTTCCAAATAAGGTTCATTCTTCTCTCTTTTATGTCTTCAATAATTCTTGCTGTCTTCTGATCCATTCTACTGCCTGAAACAGATGCAGGCTGCCCCTTCCTTTGGCTCTGCCATCTCCTTAAGCTATCATGCTATATCTCTGAACCTAATCATGTTTTATCCTTTCACTGATAAAATCCTAGAAAGATTCATCTAAAACTCACTAATGCATTGTTGGTGGAGCCATGAATTGATGCAACCATTCTGGAAAGCACTGTGGAATTAAAATTAAATGAGGTAAAGGGTCACAAAACTGGCTCTTCCTTCCAACTTCCCTGTTTCTCAGGGGGCTTTGCCATGCTCCCAGGCCCCCAGGTTTACAGTCCTTTCTCAGCCTACAGTCAGTCATCAGTAAGCCTCGTTGTTTCTTCCTTCACCATGTCTCTCATCCACCTCTTTCTCCCTACTCACATGGCAGCCTCTCTCATGGTTCAGTCCCTCATCACGGATCACCTAGATGGTTATAATAACCTCTCCTCAGGTCCCCACCTCCTGCTTCCTTTATGAATCTGCCAAAACAACTGAGCTAAATAATACATCTGACAGTAATGCACCATGCCCCCAAACTTTCACTGGCTCCCTCCTTTCCTCCTTTCCTCTGCCTGACATTGCAGGTTCTCCACAGTCTGGCTCTGCTGTGCCCTTCCTGGCTCACTGTGTGTCCCTAATCCTTACGTACTCTGTTCACCAAACTGGCCGGTGGTTGCTTCCCTCTAACCAGCCTTGCCCACCTCAGACTGGTGTGCTCAAATGTAAGCCTGGACATTGATCACCACAGGCCTTCATCTCCGGCTCATTCCATCCTCTTGTGTATCTGGACTCTCTGATCCAGCGTCAGCTCATCTCCTTCAGCTGAGAGTCCCTGGTCAAAGTGCCTAATAGTAGGCCCATTCCTTCTTCCCAGAATGCTTCTCTCCCAAAGCTCAATGTTCACTCCCTCATCACACTTTGCTAGAGTACCTCCCTTGAACCACAACTTGCTCTTCCTTCCTGGTGCTAGACATTTCTGTGGAAGGGCCAGATCACCCTGTGGAATGGAAGCTCTGTGAGGGCAGACGTACAGGTACCATAGGGCCCAGCAGCGCAGTGTAGGTTACTGACAAAAGTCTGCTGGGTTCTGAGAGGAGCAACGGGGGAATCGCAGGAAGCACATTTCAAATCTGGCTTCCTGACAATGAGCTGTCCCAAAATGAGCTGAGCAGCCTCCAGAGAGAGGGGCTTGTCTTGAAGACCAGGAGGGCTGGGACGTTGCCTAATGCTCTTTTCAGCTCCAGGTGTTACTGGTTCCTTGGATGCTATGTGTCAAAGTTGGGAGGGGCCTTAGAACAGGGGATGTCAGACCTGGGAACACATCTAGAACAGGGGATGTCAGAGTTGGGTGGGGCATGAGAACAGACGATGAGTGCCTCTCTGATTTGAGATAGGCACAGAGGCCTTACAGGAGGGCTGGGAGGGCAAGGCTGGGCCAGACAGCAGCACCTCCTGTTTACCTGTCTCAAAGATGAGAATAGTATCCTGACACAAGTCCTCTTCTTCACATTCTTCCTTAAGTAATCCCGTCCAGTTGGCCAGGAACTGTGTGGGGTTTTTTCCAACACGTACCAGGACACCCCGGTTACAAGTGAGAGCTCCTGGGGGGGAAGTAGCAGGGGTAAGCCTCTAGCCCCAGCCTGGGGGACCAAGATTCCATACCACGGCCTGGCCTGAGGGCCCCTGGTCCACACCCACCTGAGAGGCCAAGGGCAGCTCCAAGGAAAAAGAGGCTCAGTGGAAGCCTGGCCTGCCAGGGCGCCATGGTCCTGGAAACAGGGTACGGTGGCCGCTGCTCAGTCTGGTGAGTCAACCAGTGAGGAGGGATCAGGAAGGGCAGGAGTAGAGCTGCTGAGGGGGGGAAAAGGTGGGAAAGAGGCTTCTTGTCTGATACAACACCTGAGCAAGGACCCAGGCACCCCCTCCCGCACCTCAGGACCCTGGGATCATCCCCTCCCCCTCCTCAGGACCCTGGGATCATCCCCTCCCCTACCTCAGGACCCTGGCATCATCCCCTCCCCCTCCTCAGGACCCTGGGGTCATCCCCTCCCCCACCTCAGGACCCTGGCATCATCCCCTCCCCCTCCTCAGGACCCTGGGGTCATCCCCTCCCCCACCTCAGGACCCTGGCGTCATCCCCTCCCCCACCTCAGGACCCTGGCGTCATCCCCTCCCCCTCCTCAGGACCCTGGGGTCATCCCCTCCCCCACCTCAGGACCCTGGCATCATCCCCTCCCCCACCTCAGGACCCTGGCATCATCCCCTCCCCCACCTCAGGACCCTGGCATCATCCCCTCTCCCACCTCAGGACCCTGGGGTCATCCCCTTCCCCACCTCAGGACCCTGGCATCATCCCCTCCCCCACTTCAGGACCCTGGCATCATCCCCTCCCCCTCCTCAGGACCCTGGGGTCATCCCCTCCCCCACCTCAGGACCCTGACATCATCCCCTCCCCCTCCTCAGGACCCTGGGGTCATCCCCTCCCCCACCTCAGGACCCTGGGGTCATCCCCTCCCCCACCTCAGGACCCTGGGGTCATCCCCTCCCCCACCTCAGGACCCTGGCATCATCCCCTCCCCCACCTCAGGACCCTGGCATCATCCCCTCCCCCACCTCAGGACCCTGGCATCATCCCCTCCCCCACCTCAGGACCCTGGCATCATCCCCTCCCCCACCTCAGGACCCTGGGGTCATCCCCTTCCCCACCTCAGGACCCTGGCATCATCCCCTCCCCCACCTCAGGATCCTGGCATCATCCCCTCCCCCTCCTCAGGACCCTGGCGTCATCCCCTCCCCCACCTCAGGACCCTGGCATCATCCCCTCCCCCTCCTCAGGACCCTGGCGTCATCCTCTCCCCCACCTCAGGACCCTGGGATCATCCCCTCCCCCACCTCAGGACCCTGGCGTCATCCCCTCCCCCACCTCAGGACCCTGGCGTCATCCCCTCCCCCACAGGACCTAGGTGTCTCCCCTCGCCTCCTGTCACTCCCTTCCCCCAATCTCGGGGTCCCAAAGCTCCTGGGTCCCAATCCCATCCCTGCCTCAGGACTGCAGCCCCACTCCAGGGGGCGGGGCCTCTGTTGGACCCTCCTCCCCTCGGTCCCAAGGCCTGCTCAGGCTATTGGAGGAGCCGCGCTAGGCCCCACCCTGACCAACGGAAGCTCGGCCCAGTCTCCTCCTCCCTTCCCTCCTCTCCTGCTCCGGATTTAGGCGCTGGGGGGCGGGGCCAGCCTCCTTCTAATCTGAGAAGGTCGACGCCCCATTGGTGACCTGGCGGCCCTTCTCTATTGGTCTAATTTGGGGCCCTCCAGAAAAGAATTCGATTATCTATTGGTCGGTTGAGGGAAGGGGCGGGAAGAGCAGAGGACTGAAGATTCATGACTAGGGGCAAGGGGCGTGGTTAGACGTGATGTTTAAGACCCCTCCCAGCCCGACCTTCCCTGTTCTAGGCCCCCCCAGCCCCGACCTTCCCTGTTCTAGACCCCCCCCCAGCCCCGACCTTCCCTGTTCTAGGCCCCCCCCCAGCCCCGACTTTCCCTGTTCTAGGCCCCTCCCAGCCCAACCTTCCCTGTTCTAGGCCCCCCCCCAGCCCCGACCTTCCCTGTTCTAGGCCCCCCCCCAGCCCCGACCTTCCCTGTTCTAGGCCCCTCCCAGCCCGACCTTCCCTGCTCTAGGCCCTTCCAGCTCCCTCTGTTCTAGGTCCATTTCCAGCTCTTAGCTTTCTTGGTTCTGAACTCTGCTCCCCTCTCCCCCAGATTGGACATTCCCTGTTCTAAAGTCCCTCCCAGCTTGTTCAAAGGCCCTCCTGACCCTGAGTTCTAAGTCCAGGGAAGTAAAATGCTTTACCTAAGGTCACAAAACAGCATGTCAAGGGCAAAGCAGGGCTCATTCATCATACCAGGCTAGTTCTTGGCAAGGTGAGACAAGAAATAGCTTGTATTTTGTGAACTTTGAGGCTGAACTTGAGGGAGTGATTCTGAAATTTTAGGTAATGAGAATTCCATTTACCCATCAGTTTAAAGGGCAAGGAAAATTTGGTGCCCATAAAGAAAATCTTTGGCCTCGTTAACAAAAGCGTTTTCCAGAATGAGGGGTTGATCCTTTCCACTTTGCTCCTGCAGAGGCAGACACTTCCGGAGTATTGTGTTCAGTCCACTGGGGGCCACTCTGTATTATAGTAAGGGCATTGGCAAAGAGGAGCCCACCCATGGTCTCTGTGAACAGTATAGGCAAAGGATCAGTGATGATGTCATATGGGGAGTGAGGAGGAATGAAGGGCCCCAGGGATGCCTGGGGCAGACTTAGTGGAGCCAGGGTTGCCCTCTTCAAACATTTGAAGTTCGTTGCATCACCTTGAAGGTAACAAGGCAATCATTCAGGGTATAGGAAATAACCACATGGAAAAAATGGATGGTTTTGTAATAAAAACAAAGTTTATTGCAGATAGAAAGCTGAGGAGAGAGGCCACCTAATTAAATCCTTCATTTTCCAGATGAGGAAACTGAAGTCAAAGGAAGGCAATTTGATTTGTAACACAAAAATAATAGCTCATAATTTTGGGGAGTTGACATATGATTGAATTTTAAGATTTGCCCAACAATTTACACATTCTTTCATTTTAGTAAATTTCAGAGCCTATATTACAACCCACTATAATAGCAATTTGTAATGACTGCTGGGAGTTAACTGGGGAAAATAGCCTAGCAGGATCTTGAGGAAGGTAGGGAATGTATAGAAGGCAGTGGAGTCAGTTTTGAAGTCAGAAGAGTAGAGTACAAATCCCACCTTTATTTATCTCATGGACTTGTGACGTTGTTTTTGGTTAATGCTTTATGACCTTGGGAAAGTCACTTACCCTACATGGGCCTCAGTTTCCTTATCTATAAAGTGAGGGGGTTGGTTCAGCACCTCTTAAATTGTGGGTTTATGGGGTCACCACCCACAGTTTAAGAAGCTCTGAAGATGACTTCTGAGGTCCATTTCAGCTTTTCATCTATGATTCTGATGGGCCCCAATTCAAAAATCACATTTCTCTTTAAAAATCACATTTCTCCCTAACCTCAAAATACTATCTCAGGCAGTTCTCCCCAGCCCAAGGACACAGCCTGCCCCAGCAACAGCTGTTATCTCCCTTCCTGCTATAGTAGCAAGCTGCACCTATGGAACTTATTAGTCTGAACCAGCTGTACTGATCAGTACTGGCTGAATAGGCTATGTACTAGGTCATAACGATAGCTTCTACTCACTGACCAATCATGTGCATCCTAGACTTAGACATACGTATACTCCCTTACATTTATCTTCTCTAACAAGACATTGATGAGAGCAGCCTGGTTTTTCTGAGCCAACCCTGACCTCTGACTTAGTGACATTTCAGACCTAAAACCACACCTCCAGGTAGCCCCGCCTTGGGCTATTTACCGCTGAATTTTGGGTAAAATACCTGCTCAGTAGATACCAAAAGTGCATGCTCCTTTAAGAACTGACCACTCCGTAACTGCTCCCTAATCCCACCCCAAAACACCTAGTTAGCATATTTGGCACAAGTGATACTATAGAATTATCCTATATAAACTTTCCCTGTACCTCTCTAACGTTGCAGGTTCCCTAAGAACTCTTGCCCGCTGAAAAGCGTAATCAATCTTTACCTTGACTTCAACAATGCTTGAGTCTGTGAATTCTTCTCCAGATGACCTGCCCCTGGTACCCTGGTCTTTGGGGGGGTCTCACACTCCCCTTCAAGCCCTCATCAATTCCATGTTTGTATATTTTCTGATGTCCTCAAATTTCCTTTTCCTTTGAACATCAATCAATAGTCAATTCTGGTCAGCCAAGAGTGAAGAGGCTTCTGAGAGGAGACAGCTCTTGGTAGGGCAAAGGATCCGTATTCAAAAACTGGGCAATGAGCTACACATTCAGGTTTTACTTGCTTCTGCAACAAGTGTATTCCTTGCCTACATCAGCTGCCACACCAAGTCCTTCTGACTTGAAATCAGGTGCTCCTTCCAATAACCAGAATCATGGTGGTCAAGCTAGGCCCTGAAAACTTGGTTTAAAGATCATATGGATCATTAAGTTCAGGCAGCAGGCAGTAAGGCTTAGGAGGAATATACCATACATTCTGCTACTATCTCCTCCTCATAAAGAACTGGCCCTTCTCATTGCCAAAGTTGGGATAGCAAATTCTGTCCCCTTGTATCACTTATCTTCAGTCTTCCCCTGTCTAGTGGCTACTTTTCTACTGCCAACAAACATATCCAGGTCTTCCTTACCCTTAAAAAAAACCTTCTGTCCAGATCTCTTTTCCCTTTTGTGGCTAAACACCTTGAGTAGACCATTCACATTTAGTATTTCCACTTCCTCTCCTCTCACTCTCTTCTTAACTCTTTACAATCTGACTTCTGACCTCATGATTCATCTAAAACTACTCTCTCCAAACTTACCAATGATCTTTTCAATGCCAAATCCAATAGCTTGTTTTCAGTCTTCATTCTTCTTGACTCCTCTGCAGCTGTTGATGCTGTGGATGGCTCCCTTTTTTCTTGACTCTGATTTCTCTCTAGGTTTTTGTGAATTTCTCTTTCCTGGGTCTCATATCTATCAGTTCCTTCTCTGTCTCCTTTACCGGATCTTCATCCAGGCTGCTAATGACAGGTATCCCGTAGGACTGTGTCCTGTGCCCTCTTCTCTTCTCACTCCATACTCTTTCACTTGGTGATCTCATTAGCTCCCATGGAGTCAATGGTTATCTCTTTGGATGATTCTGAGATCTATTTATCCTGCTCTAATTTTTCTCCTAGCCCCTACATCTCTGACTGCCTATTGGACATCTCAAACTGGATTTCAACATATCCAAAACAGAATACATAAGCATTTACTTCTCAAAGCTCTTCTTTCTTCCTAACTTCCCTTTTACCATCAAGAGTACCACCATCTTCTTAGTCAGCTAGGCTTGAAATGTGGGTGTCTTCCTTAACTCTCTCTCATACCCACTCCTCCATCAAATCTGTTGCCAATGCCTGTCAATTTCACCTTCATAACAGCTCTCCTCTGACATTGCTCTATACAGAATAAATTCGAAATAGTCAATAGAGAGTATTGTACTCTCCTATCTATATCTTGTTTGTACATAGCTGTGAGCTTATCTCCCCCATTAGATGGTGAACTCCTTGGGATCAAGGACTGTCTTTTGCCTTTCTTTGTGTGTCCAGCACCTTGTAGGTTCCTGGACACAGTAGGCACTTAACAAATGCTTATTGATTGATTGATGTACTATCAGTGTCATGCAGCTTTTCTTTGATCCCTCAAAGAATCTATAATTTCATCAGGGAGGCATCTAGCAACCTCCCAGACTTAGTAGAAAGCACTTTACAGATAACTGAGGCCAACAAGCCACATGACCTGGGGGACAGCCCTTTGAGGATGAGCTTCTCTGCATTTAGTAGGGCTGGAGACAGACCCACAGTGAGTTGACTGGCCCATGCCAAATGTATTTCCAGAGCTTGGGCTCCAAGGATAGGGTCACACTTTCTTCTACCCCATAAGGAGACATTGGGAGAAGACTTCAGGGGATTTGTACATAGTCTGTAACTCATGCCTCTTAGGGACTTTTGACTTACAGACTCCATGTGCATATTTCATGGAACAGAAGAGTTAGAGCTAGAAGGGATTTTGGAAGCCATCTTGTTTAACCTTTTCATTTTACAAGAGGGGAAACCAAAGATCAGAGAGTTTAGGTAACTTGACCAAGGGCACACAGGTCTTCTGACTCCAAACATGGTACCCTTTCCCCTTTACCATACCTGTAATCTCTCTTGCACGACTCATTACAAGGTCACATGGCTCATGTATTGTCATAGGAGACAGAAGGTCTGTCACTTTGGGACCCCCTAAATTTAGCTCCATTCTAGGGATTCAGGTCATTTCATTTGATAGCACCCAGGCCATCTAATAGCAGAGAGAAGGGGCTTATAGGGCAGGCCTCTTAACAAATGATTATCATCCACCTTCCTGTTGGTGGGTGCCTATTCTATATCTTTCTTTCTTCTCCTCCCCCTTCTCAAATGATTCAAGTGCCATTGTGATTGGCAGAAGCCAAGTTGGCTGCCACCATTAGGTCTGCCAGACATTTATTTGTCTTGGAAGACGCTGTTCTTGCTTCATCAGCAGAGGTCCCCTGTTCTTGGATTGGGAAATCTCTCTTGCTTGCCCAGGAACGGCCACTTCAGGAAGACTCTTTCTGGTCACTTTTTCCTTTTTGCTTTCCTGGCTCCCTGAGAATCCCTGCTCAGTGTCTCTGGCCCACAGTCATATGGAGTGTTTCCCTACTCCCACCATGTCTGCCACAGTAGTTGCAAATCCTCTTTCTGAGTTGAATTTGCTTGGCATACCTTCCGTTTGAGGAGAAACCATGTCCTCTGTTGGCTACAAATCCATTGATCAGTTTGTAGGAGAGACTCCAAGCATGATTGGAGTTCATATTTAAGGAGTAGCCCTGTGAATTAGTACAAGCAGCGAGGACTTCCTGCAGGCAGAACTTGAGTAGGGCTAGGGAGATTGATGTAGGATAAAATAGGAAAGCACCTTGGAAATCATCTAGTTTAACTTTATCTTCAGATGAGAATTTGGAGGCTAGAGATATGAAACTGCCAAGATAGGATTTGAACCCAGATCCTCTGACCCCAAATTCAGAGTTCTTTCCCCTAAAATACTCTAGGCAGGTTGAGACAAATGGGATGAGACAGTGGCAGTCAATAGTCAGACACTTTGGGGATGTTTATCTGCAAGAAGGCCAAAGGGGAATATGGTGAGCTTCTAATATTTGAAGGCAAGTTGTTTGGAAGGGAAATTAGAACTTTAGTCTGGCCTCAGAGGGGAGAAGTGGGAGCCACGGATGGGTATTTCTAAGAATCATGCAAGGGCAAACTTCCAACAATTAACGCAACTCAAAAAGGGAATGAGCTACCTTGGGAAACGGTGGGTTCTCCTTCACTGTAGTTCGTCAAGTAAAGACTGGGTGAACCCTTGTTGAGTATTCAGAGAATCTCTGTCTAGGTGGAAAGTGGTCCAGGTGGTCTCTGAGGTCCCTCCTAAATCTGAGATTTAGCAATTGTTGTGATTGAGAGAGGTGAAAGGGCCCTTAGAAAACACCCAGATTAACCTCTTCACCTTGTGGTTCAGGGAAACTGAGACTTGTCCGAGGCGTCAGGAACTTGCCTAAAATCCCATTGAGTAATGGCAGACCTGGGACTGAAACTGAGACAAATAGGACTCCTGACTCCAGGACCCATGAGGGAGTTCTTGTTTCTTGTTGATCATGGTTTGCATGCTGGAAGATTCACTGAGCTCATTCACTCATGACCTTGAAGTAGAGCCTTGTGATTGAGCCTCCCCTCTGTGCTGAAGAAACTAGTGTCCAGAGAGGTTCGTGACCTCTTCAGGGTCACTAAGGCAACAGAAGGCAGAAGTGACCTTCAACCCCAGATCTCCTAGCTCTTTCCAATGCACCATCTGGTGGGAAGAGGCTGGGTGGGTGAGGTCAGATTGCAGAAGGCCTTGATTATGGTAGGAGGATGTGAAACCCTCTTGTGAAATAAAAAATGGAAAGCTGACCAACACTGGGTTGCTAGTTCAGAGGGTCATCCATTTCTCTTTTGAGTTTGGAGAACGATTTTGGACTAATCTTTGCATTAGAGTCATACCTAGAAGTTCATAAATGGATGTATATGGTCTTTAAGATACAAGTCTGAGAGGAAGGAGGGAAACCTTCAAGCTGGAAAACCAGCTTCCTCAGTCTTGCTCAGTTTGCCCAGAGATGCTCTTATAGGCACTGGGGCAGAAGACTTCAAGTAAAGTAACAGTTGTCCTGTTCAAGGACTTATGGAATTTTGGGCAACCCCCCCCCCAAAATTCTGCTCTTTCTCTAGTTTCCCCTCCTCATATCTATCAGACACTCTAATGCACCATTCCTTAAGTATGTCCCATATGCTAAATTTTGCCTCCAACAAAGGGGCCAAGAGTTAGTTAAGAAATCAGCACAAACTGAAATTAGGGCAGAGAGACAAACCTTTCCCCAAGCCCTAGGAATTTTCCCCAGTGGGGCCTCTGACCTAGAGGCATTACACTAACTTTCTGACTGATAGGAACTCCATAAAGTAGAAGAGCCCTCACATTCACCTATTGCTCCAGGATAAAAAGTGAGTCATTGTACATTGTAACAGGGTTTAAATGATTGACTATTCAGGGAAAAAAGAAGGGTATTGAGGTTAGGGTTGTAGCAAAAAGGATCCCTTCCTAATCCCCTCTTATCCTCCCTCTGGGAGGAAAGAGGCATGGCCTGGGAAGGATTCAATTTTGCCTTATTGCAGGGAGGAAGGAGGGAAAGGATTGAATCCTGGAGGGCCAGTTGTGCACTACTATACAGTGACACCAAAAAGTGTTTTGCTTATACCTGTATAGGATTTTTCCTTTAAGAAGTCCTAGGAAACACTCTTCTTGGGGTCTAGATTGTGGATCTGTGTGCATGTATGTGGGGTGGAGGAAACCAAGAGAATGGAAGGGGACCCAGGTGCCAAACTGGACACTGGGAGCTGCTGGCATTGAGAATCAAGGTCAGGGATAGGGCAGATCACTGAGAACAGGGTCCAGCAGGGCCTGTTTGCCTCAGTTTCCTTGTCTATCAAATGAGCTGGAGAAGGAAACAACTTTGATGAGGGCTCAGGCAAGGTAGAGGAATGATAGAAGAACCCCAAAACTGGAGTTCCCTGTGGGGGCTGTCTGGAAAAGAAATTCAGGGGCTCAGGCATTCTTTTTTTTTTTTTTTTTTTTTTTTTGTGCATGGAAAGCCTTTATTTGATGGATATCTATTTCATTTGTTGTCACAATGGAGGTAATGGGGACTTAAGTCAGTAGCATTAAGTAACATTTTGCTATTTATTAGGCTCCAACAATTAGAGTAATCCAACCTCAAATGCTATGCTCAGCACAAAAAGCATGGTGCAGAATTCTGCAGGTACTCAGTGTGTTAGGTGCTGGAGCGGTTAAGACAAGGCCTCCCTCCCAAGGTCACTTCTGGAAGGTGAAGAGGCACATAGCTGGTGGAGGTCTCCTTCAGGTCAGGGAACAGATGGGGAAGGTTAGGCTTAGGACATGTATATTCCTGAAGTTTAGAGAGTGAACCATAGGCACCCAAGAGGACTTAGGATAAGGTGGAGAAACCCAGAAGGCCAAGAAATCAAGAGATCAATGCTTTAGCTGTGAGGTCCAAAGTCTTTAGAAAGGACTGAGCAAAGAAGAGGTTTAGAATGGAGAGAGGGCCCTTTCCTTGCCTCCTCTGCCCTTCCTGGTTGTATTAGATTTCTCTGAAAGGGTACTATGGGCTGTAGCTACACCTCGAGAAGACTCCACAGAGCACTAGCTTAACTGGAGTCTGACACGAAGGGTCCTGGAATCACAGAGCAGTCACAACAGAATCTCTCTCTCCATGGGTGAGTCGGCTGTTTTATTAGTAGAAGATTTTGATAATCTCTTCTGTATCCTTGGGATCAATTGCAGGCTTTCTCTTGCTGCCAGGTGCCAGGAATTTCTTAATTGTTGGGATACTGCTCATTCGAGTTTTAAATGCCTGGAGTAAAGGAAATCCAGAAAGTGCATCAGGGACTTTCTCTTCCACCGATAAAATAGCTTCAATCAGTTGCACATCTGCCATACTCATCTGGTTACCCACAAGAAAGTTTTGTCCGTGAGACTTTAGAACCTTCTCATAAGCAGGGAAATATCTGTCTTTGGCCTTGGTAGTGATTTCGGTGAGCTTTTTTGTCTGCTCTTCTCCTTTTAGGAAAGGATATACCATGACTAGCTCCATCAGATCCATCACTCCCTCTGAGTACATGATAATCTTGGCTCTCTCCTTCATGTCCTTCCCAAGTAGATTATATTTCTCAGCAATATAGTGGAGAATGGCTCTGCACTGAACCAGCTTCATCCCATCAATTTCAACCATTGGTACTTGTTGGAACAGCAGGACAGTTGCTTTTAATTTGTCGAGTTGTTCTTTTGTTTCAAAAAATTGTTCTTCAAACTCCACTCCAGCTGCTGCTAAGAGCCATCTGATGGATTCCATTCTGCCCCTTCCATTAAAGTAGTGGAGGACTGGTTTATTTGTCATTGTGATATTTTGAGTTTTCTTCAGCCGCTAGAGAAGAGGGTCTTAACGAAGTGCAGCTTCTGGGGAGAAAGCCCGGGCTCAGGCATTCTTGAGGTCAATGTAAAGATTTATTGTGCTTTTCAGTGGCCAAGAGTTCTTAGACAACCTGCGATCTGAATGCGGTACAGCTAAAATTCATATAGTATATTTTATAGTAGAATATGTGCCAACTGTGATGACTAGGTGATTCAGGATGGCACTCAGGAGTGGTTAATTCTTAAAGGAACATGCACTTTTGGTTATCTACCACCCGACGATTTTACCCAGAGTTCATGGGGAAATAGCCCAAGGTGGTACTACATGGAGGTGTGGTTTTAGGTCTGAACCATCACTAAGTCAACTAAGGATCAGGGCTGACTAAAGAATACCAGACCGCTCTCATCAATGGCTTGTTAGACAAGATAAAATGTAAGGGAGTATATGTATGTCTAAGTCTAGGATACACATGATTGGTCAGTGAGTAGAAACTACGTTATGACCCAGTACACAGCCTATTCAGCAAGTACACAGCCGGTTCAGACTACTAAGTTCTATAGGTACAGCTGGCTGCTGTATCAGGAAAGGAGATAACGGCTGTTGCTAGGGCAGGTTGTGTCCTCGGGCTGGTGAGAAACTGCCTGGGATGGTGTTCTGAGGCTAGGGAGAAATGTGATTTTTAAAAAGAAATGTGACTTTAGAATTGGGTCCAAGCATATGCACTCAAGAACCCCATCAATTCCTTTGTCAAAAAACAACAAACAAAAACCCAAATGGGTTCAGGAAGAGTTGGGCGTGACTGAAACAACCCAGCAAAGGTTACCTCCGTGTTGAAGGACATATGCACACAGGTGATCCTACAAATCTCTCTTTGGAGCACAGATGCTTAAGAACACAGTTAAGCTGAGGCTAGTCCAAGAACCCTGCCCAGGGGTCCAGGGAAAGGAGGTGGGATTCCTCAGATACCCAGCAGGCAGCCGGGTATCATCCGTCTCACAGCCCCTGGGGAACACAAAGACAGATGCCAGGGCAGAGGACGTAGTTTTATTGCCACCTTTTATTGTCAAGGCACACTGAGTCTTTGGTGGGAGAGGTTCGAGGTAAGTGAGATTCGTCTTGGGAGAGATCAGCGCCGTTAGGGCGGTGGGTCTGGGATTTCAGGAGGGTAAAGGGCGCCGGTCTGGTTGGGACGTGGGGCAGAAGGGAAGGTGTGGGGCAGAAGGGAAGGTGTGGGGCAGAAGGGAAGGTGTGGGGCACAAGAAGGGCCGGGGTGTTCACGGACCCAGGTCCCAGGGGCTCGGGGCCGGGTCGGGAAGCATCCCCCACAGGGCCAGCAGCCACGCCAGCCTCCCGGGCCAGGCTCGCGGGGGGTCCGGCCCCCCAACCCCGCCCCTGGCGGTCCGGCCCCCCCAGCGCCTCGTCTCCGTCCCGTTCTCGCACGCCTCCCTCAGGGCCATGGGCCCGGGCGTCCAGAAGCCCTCCAGCAGGCTGCAGTTGGTCCAGGAGCCGCAGCCCCCCAGCGCCAGCGGCAGGGACACGTTACCTGCGGGGCTGGCCGTCACAAGGGTGGCCGGAGCCCAGCCCCCCGGCCCGCGCCCCCTCCTCAGCCGCTCCGCCCCGCCCTCCCCCCAGGACTCCCCCACCCCGCCGGCCTCACCGGTCACCAGCTCGATGAGGCCTCGGTAGCAGCCGCTCTTCTGGGGGCAGGGCACCAAGGGCGAGTGGTCAGGGCAGGAGTGCGGGGCGGCGCAGGCCGGACACTGGAGGGGACCGAGGGCAAAGGCGCGGCCGTGCGGTTCGGAGCCAGCTGGGGGTGAGGACGGAGGGGCTCGGACCCGCCCCGCCCCCACAGCCCCCTCCCCAAACCCCAATCCCTGGGCACAGCGGACCCCGAACAGAGCGTGGCGGGAAGACCCCGGCCCAGACCCCCGCCAGCTGCCCCGGTTACCCGACAGGTTCCAGAGCGAGGCCGCGGGCTGATGGTTGCACAGGTCCGTGGAGCACACGTGGTTGTAGAGGGTGAGGCTCACTTCGGGGGGCTGCCGGTACTGGGACACCCCGGTGCTCTGCGGCCCGGGCGGGGTGCAGCCCTTACTACTGAAGGAGGCGACCACGGGGCCTGGGGGGAGGGGGAGGGCGGGGCTGCTGGGGGAGGGCGAGGGTGCTGGGGGGGCCTGCGGGGAGACGGAGCTGCCGGAGCCTGGGGGGACTGGGCTAGGCTGGGGACTGGTGGGGAGGGGCTCTGGGGGATAGGGAGATGGGACCCCAGGGGATGGTCCAGGAGGGAGGGGCGCTGGGCCCGGGCTGGTCCTGGGGCGGGGCAGCCTCACCCGTGCGCACGCGCAGCAGCGTCTGGTGGCACACCTCCCCCTTCTCGCATTTCTGTATGTCCAAGGCCAGGCCTGGGCCGGGGCCCACCTGTGTCAGCGGCACCAGGTGGCAGCGCAGCGCAGCCGAGCCTGCCGGGAGGAGGCCGGGTCAGCGCAGCCCGGCCTCAGCCCTTGGGTCTCCCCCACACGCTCCACCCAGCCTGGCTCAGCTCACGCACGGCTGAGGCAGAGCCACAAGTGGCACAGCACGGCCGGCAGACACAGCCTCCTGGCCATGGCCTCCTTCACGGCAGCCCGAAGCACGCAGCCGGAGGGGGCGGGACCCATCTCGGCTTTGGCACCAAGGGAGACGTCCCATTGGACGTCTCCACGAAAGCGGGAAGGAGTGACTTCATCCATTGGTGGAACCACTGGAGGGGGGTGGGGCGAAGCGCGGCCAACCTTGAGGTCCCATTGGTCAGAACCTGCAGACATCCGCTCAGCGAGCTCGAAGCGCCATTGGAGGAAAGAAAGGGGGCGTTGCCTCTAGGGTGGAAACACCGCCTCTCTGTTTCCCTCCTCCCAACTCATTGGCTTATTTCTTCCTCTGTCCTTCACCCCATTCGCTAAGGCCTCTGGGTTAGGCTGAGGTTGAGGCTGAGGAGGCTCCTGGAGACAATGGTGGGGGTGGGGCTAGAGCGCAGGATGGAACCATTGGTCAGGAGCAGGGGGTGGGGGCATGTGTGACTGGAAGCACGATGCAGAATATGATGCAGAATAAGAGCAGCCAGCATGTATAGAGTGCTTAAAGGGTTAGGAAGCGCTCTATCGTCTCCTTTTATCCTCATAACAATCTGGGAGACGAACACTAATGTTATTCCCATTTTAAGCCCAGGCTCACAAACTAGGAGGTGTCAGCTGTAGAATTGCAGTTCAAGCTTCCCGCCTCCAACCCCATACTCTATGGCGCGCATGGCGCCACCTAGGGGCCAGTTTAGGCGTGGGAGGTACCACTGTAAAGCTGGGGGGGATTCTGGACGAAACCATCGGGTAGGAATCAGGGCATTGCTGTTAACACTTCCCTCTTCGGGTTGGTGTAAGGATCAAATGAGATAATATTTGCAAAGTGTTTAGCACCGTGCCTGGCACACAGTAGGTGCTGGATAAGTGCTTTTTCTGTTCATTCTCCTTCCCCTGGATGTGTAGGGGGCGAGCCGCAAGCAGGACGGAACCATTGGGCGAGGCCATGGGGGGGCACAGGGATATATGAGGAGCAAGGGAAGGCAAATAGAGTACCAGTCGGAATCACTGGGCAGAAGTTGGGCTTTTTTGTTTTGGGGGAAGGGGGCTCTGGTACGTAATTGAAGGCACCACTGCTGGGGGGGATGGGTGTGGGAGCATAGACCCCAGGACGGAACCATTGGAACGTTGAGGGGGGGCGCGTCTGATAGATATGTGTAGGGAGGGAAGGCACCCCTGCTGGGGGGGATGGGTGTGGGAGCATAGACCCCAGGACGGAACCATTGGAACGTTGGGGGGGGGGGCGCGTCTGAGAGATACGTGTAGGGAGGGAAGGCACCCCTGCTGGGAGGGATGGAGCGTGTGGGCAGGGGGAGCCTGGGAGGGAATAAAGCGTCCAGCCGGGCATTGGGGGCACCCCGCAGCGCATGTGACAGAATGGGAAACGGGGTGCTGGAGAGCGAGGCCTAGAGCAGAGGGGGAAACAAAGGCAGGGGCGGGGAAGAGACACCAAGAGAGAGGGAGAGACCGAGACACAAAGAAGGGGAGACACAGGGACAGAAAGAGGGGGAGACGGACACCAAGAGGGGGAGATAGAGACAGAAAGAGGAGTTAGAGATACAAAGAGGGGGAGACAGAGACAAAGGGGAGAGACAGAGACACAAAGAAGGGGAGAGAGAGAGATACCAAAAGATGGAGAGAGACAAAGAGATAGTGAGCCAGACACACAGAAAGAGAAATGTCCAGGTGGCCATGACCTCAGCCCCACCCCAGCCCTTCTCTTTTTGGAGACTTGACCTTGACCTTCTGGGACTGGCCCTCCCTCTGCTGTCACAGCCATGAGCAATGACGGGTGCTCTCAGGGTAGACAAAGGCAGGAGAATTGTCTGGGTAGGATCCCCTAAACATGCCCACTGGTCAGATTAGGGACCTGCGCCCCTTCCCCCTTCTCCTTGTCTTCCTACAGTCTTATGGGTTTTCCTAAAGCAGCTGAAGTCCTCATGCACAAGAGCCCCCTAAACCCCGTGACAGCAAAGTGTAAGGAAGCTCCCATGCATGTGCCCTGACAAATGTGGATCATTTCCAGAGGATGAACTCAGCCCCTTGGGTCCCAGCCTGTGTGGAGGCAATCCAATGGGAAGGCCTAAATGGGCCCACAATAGGATAACTGCGTCCAGAGGCAAAGAGGATCTGAACATATGTAGCCTTCTGTTAGGGATTAAGTTCTTGGGATTGATGCCCCCTGGGTTTCTAGGCCAGCGGGCAAGCACATCCTCTGAAAGGTCAGTCAGTAAGGATCTCTGGCGAACGACTATATAAGTCAGAGTCTAGGATGATCTAAACACGAGGGAAATGATGAACGTTTTGGAACTGGCAAGAGTATGTCAGGGACACGCCTAGCCTCATGACTCAGCTGGGTACCCTATCAATACGTAAACATTCAAACAAGGAAAGTTACCACAAAGAAACTGGTTTGACTTGTAAGGAAAACACTGTAAAACAGAACACCCAATTATAGTCTTAAACAAAGGAGAGTAAAATGTTACTTTTTTCTAGTGCATCTCCAAAACTTGGGTATCCACTAAAGAGAATCTGAGATGGAGACTATGTCCAGAGGGTTCTCACCAATGCAAAGCATTCAGTATTTATCCCAGAGAGGCCCCTGTCTTTTAATGCAGGAGAGAGCTGTAATACACATAGACTGGAACTGAACTGCAGAGTCAAGTAAAGTCAAGGAAAAGAGTCTGGTGTTTGTGGCAAGGATCCAGTATCTCTCGTAGGAGATGCCTTGCCTCAGACCCCAGTCTTACATTCTTTGGCTTCTGAGCCTTCCCAAATGAACATGCAGTTTCCTAGGCTAGCATTTCATCTGAGCCCAAGACTGGGGACTGGAAAGCATGACTATCTCTCATGGCCACTCGGGAGCAGGTCTAAGGAACCCTCAACCACCAAAGATGCCACCCTTGGAAGGAGGAGTATGAGGAGATGAGGGCGTGGATAGGGTTACAGGAGGTAGAAGTGGTTCTGTATAAGCAGGAGTTCCCATGTCTCTGCACTTGAGACTTTGCACTTAACTCTGACGCTGTATGTATTTGTGGGAAAGCTTGTGCCAGGTGTATAGGGGAAGTGTTCTATTGTAAATCTTAATAAACTGTTCCAATACGTGACTTTGCTGTGAGCTAATTGTGTCATCTGCCTGTTAGCCTAGGCAGGCTAACACAGCCATGGGGCTTCTGGAGGTACAATTTTAAGAGTGCAAACCCTGTGCCCTGAAATTGGGTTAGTTCTCTCCCAGGGAGTACAATCTGTGAGCTGGAAGGAGGGAGTCTCTAGCTCCCCCTTCCACATCGGAGCCTACCCCCATATCCCAGCTTCTCAGCCCTGGACTCAGATCCTGCTTCTGTTCCTGTCATTAACTTGCAGTTTGACCTTGGGGAAGTCACTTGCTACCTTTGGTATCTACTTCCTTATCCGTAAAATAGTTACATGAATTCTTTCTGTGGAAAGATAAAGGTATGGACTTGGGAGATACTGGGAGGGCATGAGATCTAGGTGCTAATGATCACATCTAAGGATTTAAAACATTCTTTGCCCTTGGGAGAGACCTCCTATGCGTTATGCAAATCTCAGGGGGCAGAAAACAGTTGTAGCCAAACTGAGGTTTCTTGCTTGCCATTTGAGCAAGTGGTAATTGACTTCGGAAGCTGAACTTTGTGGGTGCCATGTGAGACTGGCAATGGCGAGCTGCTGAGAGAGGGCTAAGGCTCTGGGACTGGAAACCCCTGGGCAGAGTTGCCCTGGCCTGAGTCTCTACTTTGGTGACCAGGACTGGAGGAAGGAGAGCTGAGATCGAAGCCAAGACCAACATTGTGGAGATGACCCAAAGTGGGAACCAGAGGGAGAAGAAATCCTGAGTGCTAGAGGCTATTAGCTGTTGTCAATAGGCAGGGATGTCAATAGGCATGTCTTTCTTCATTCATAATTCAAGGTCTAGCTTGGGGGTCTCAACACATTCCCCTTCCCCCTTATTTCCTCTTTATAATCTGTGAGCACCAAAGGATGGGGAGGATCATTGGGAAGAGTTATGAGAAAGGATTGGGCAGATGTAAGGGCAAACGGACAGCTCCATCCATGTATATATGAGGACTTAATGCTTTCCCTTTTGTTTTTACTGTGGTTAATACACTACAGCCACCGTACATTGAATGTCTGAATTGAGGTTGCTTGTTGCAGTAGTCTGAATGAAAACTCCCTGGATGAATGCTAGGAATTTTAAAATGAAGAGACTAGAGCAGAGTCTCCTGCCTGTTTCCATTGATATATTTTGTAGCAAAGGCTTGGCTACAATAGTCATTATGAGGCAAACCAGCATCCATACTGGGGGCAAAAGGCAAAAAATTTTTACTGAACACATAATGTCCAAGTAAGATGGACTGAGATATTCTTAATAACAAGGATGTTCTTAATAATAAAGATATTCTTTACAACTGTGACTTGTCAAGGTTGCTGCTGGATTGGGGTGGAGGTAGGGTAACCTTGAAGATAGCTCCCCACCTTTTGTACAGAGCTTCCCTGAAATACCAGCTAAAAACTCTCAAAGAAGCCTTTCTTGATCCTCCTTCATGTTAGTGCCTTGTCTCTAGTGTATGTTGTCTACACACGCCTTTACTTGTCTTTACATAATTGTTCTCATGTCTTCCCATATTGGATTGTAAGTTCATTGAAGAACGGTCTTTTGCCTTTCCTTATATCCTCAGTGCTTAGCACAGTTCCTGGTATCTAGTAGGTGCTTAATAAATGCTTGATGACATGACTTTCCAGGAAATCTCCCAACCTTTACTCCTAATGGGGCATTCCCTCACTTTCCGGGGGTTCCATGGTAGTGACTGGCAGGGAAATAAGGTCTTAGGAGTCAGATTGCCCTTGCTTCCAAATCTATGTGAAGATTCTCGAATATTGATTGAGAAGACAAAGGAGGGAGAAAGGAAAGTAGAGAATTTGACTCATCCTTGTTTTCATAGAGATAGGAGTCATAGATCTAGTCCCTGACCTCAAGGAACTTATGTTCCAACAGTGGAAGCCAGCACAGAAGAAGGTGGAGAAAAGAGCAGGTTACAGAGAAGGTATGGGGGCAGTGCTGTAGAGGAAATCTGAGAAGAGAGGAGTGCAGCCTAGAGAGGAATGAGAAGCCTGAACATTCTCCTTAAACTGGAAGTTCTTGGAGGAGCCAGCCAATCAGAGACAGCAGCAGAAGCTGCCTTTTCAGCTCTGTGTTTCCTTCTCTGTGTGGATAATCAAGCATTTGCTTCGAGGTGGACATATCCAAGTTTGGAGGTTACTTCTTGAATTTGAGAAAGTCTGGAGGTCCTAGGTTCAATGAATGTAACTGGCTCCCAGAAGGGGACATCTCTGAATGAGAAAGGATACCCCCAACAATAGATTGGCCCAACCTGGCAATTGTATCAACAGATGAGGGGTGTTAGGATGGTGTAGATCCATGTAAAATGCCTAATCAGCACTCCCACAGATTACTTGATATTCTAATTTGGTTTCTCAGCCTCTTTGCAGATTGCAACTCTAATTATAAGTTAAATGACTGAATCCTGTCTTAAGTTTGTTTTTATCAGATGTTGGCTTGTAAGTGTTCTGTACTTAGCATTCCTTTTCCATGTAGGAAAGAAATAAGTGCCCTATATCTGATTTATATTACACACTGAGAATCTCTTTAAACCCTTTGAAGCTCCCTCCCTCTTTTGAGGAAAATCTAGATGTCAGCCTACACTTAAACTTTAAATAATTTTTCTCTATGACTCCTGAGTGGACATTTAATCATTGGAAGTATGTGAGAAAAGGGAAGCTTCCTTGGGACTATTTTCAGTAAGGATGACCCACCTGAATTCAGGGCAGATAGGGCCCTTATTTATAAGGGAGTGGCCACAATACTTCAACCCTTGTGGGCCTTGGGTGAATTTTCTCCTTATTTATTGTTAGTATAACCCAGGATTCAAGCCCATTTGCCCAAGACTCTCCTGCTTTGTGGAGATTGATTATGCTCTGTGCTTTCATGGAGGGCAGAGTAGGCATGGACTTAGAAGAGGAGAGATTCTAGATCTTCTGGCTTTTGATTTTGAGATAGAAGACATGAGTTCCAGTTGTAAGTTCCAGAAGTTCCAGATTCACTGCAGGTAAAAAGTCCCCGAAGGTAAAGACTCTGGAAAGAAGCTGATACATAGACAAGTCAACACTTCAATCATATCCTTATCCCCATCTTGCCACAGTAAACATTTCAGGGACTTTCCTCTTGGGTGTGAGCTGGGATTCTCTCTCTTGGTTGGCCTGAGACATCTTAGTTCCTTGATGTGTCCAATATATTCTCTCTGTATAACTTGGCTGATGAATGTTTGCTGTTGGTTGGGGTAAATGGGCTTATTTGCTTTTTGGTATAATTATATCCAGGCTCCATGAAGAAACAGAGCAGGATAAGGGGAAATAACACAGTTAATTCTTCCTAGGGATTCTAGAGATCCTGGAGAGTTGAAGCTGTCTCTCTTTAAACAAACATTATCATCAGCTCCTCTGGCTCAGCATCTAATGAAAGGAGAAACAGCTCAGGAAGGTCATCATCTGCCAAACACTGAGTTTACTAAGTCCCTGGAGCTCCTAGAATTTTCCTGGATCCACACTTCCTGGGATGACGACCTTCGGAGACCTACTCAACCTCAGTAGCCCTGGAGTGGGTGCTGAGCCCTTTTAATAGAGCTATGAAATATTTCATGATAATCTCTATTTAAGTCTCACCCTAACTGAGAAGAGATAGGACTTGGGCCAAGAATGGGAGCCCCGGGGTTTGGGGTGGGAGGCCAGTGTGTTGTGGAAAACCCAGGTTGGTGGTTTCCATAAGTAAAAGAAGTCAGGAGGTGGGGCAGCTTGAGATCAGCGTGCCACCTGGTGGCTCATGTAGAGATTGCATCTCAGTAGTTGTAAACTACTTTTCTGTCTTATTAAAGCAAGTCCTTTTGTATAGAGATGGCGTCAATACCCTAAAGTAGTTATTTAAAAATCTATTAGATTAAATAATACTAATATGTTCACAGTATTTTAGTATTTTAGTTCATAGTATTCAATAGTATGTCCATAATATTTCTGGATCAAGTGAACCTTTATCTAGAATTAAGTATAATGATAGAAAAATTGGTTCAATAAATCAGTCAACTCATCCCAGTCCGGGCCATTTAAATTAAGTGATAAGACTCCCCCACCACCTCAGAACCAGGCATGCTGCATTCTGCTCCTCTCCCGGGGTTCTCTGGTACTTTATGGGATTTGGGGGAATCTGGGCTCTCTGCAAATGGATTCAGTCCCTACTAATAATGTTCCCTCCAAGGTAGGGGAGTCCTTTGCACCCCAGTTGTGTTAAACCACTAACAACTGGGTCAAATTTTACACAATAATGTTTACTTCAAAAAGTATAATGGCAAATATACCACCAGCATAGCTCAGTTCCTATGGTGTTCAGTCCTAGTTCCAAAACCAGAATCCCCCTCGGGCTTAAGTTCCATGTACCCTGGCCTCTCCTGGCTTCCTTGCTGGGCAGAATGGCTGTGACAACCCATCTACCATCCTGGCTCCAATGCCACGATGGCTCAAATGCCTCATTTATGGTCATTACCACACACAGCTCAAACTCAGGACAAATCTAACAGACCCATTTCTCAGAGTGGTAAACAGGAGGAGCCAGTACTCCCTCCCCAATTCAGTTCATGGTGCCAATGCTATGGAAAAACTGTAATTTTTACCATATGTATATATATACATATGCATACACATAAATACATCCACACACAATAGGAAAGAGAATACAGGAAAGAAAGACTGTCCCAGTCTGGCCAGTTTTAAAGATACAGCCAGTTCTGGGTATACAGCAAATCAAATGAAGGTAGTACCACCTGCATGATAGGAAAATGCCATGCAAGATGCTTCCATGTTAGGTGATCTGGACATATTCAGGTAAGTCTCCTTCTAGATAAAAACAGGAATACTCTTTGAGAAAAGTCATATACCCAAGAGATTAACACAAATGAATTAACACAAATATATAAAACTAAGGGTAATTCTCCAAGTGGTCAGAAGATATGAATAATTGTTCCTAAAAGGAATTGAAGCTATTGATAACCACATGAGAGACCACTCCAAAATCATTAATAATTAGAAGAACATAAATGAAAATAACAGAGATTTCACTATATTCTTAGAAAACTGACAAAGGTGGCAAAAAGATGGAAATAGTCAATATTAGAGGGACTGTGAGAAGACAGATAAGTCAATGTACTATTGATTGAACATGCTGGAAAACAATTGAGAATTACGCTAAAGAAAGTGATTAGAATGTCCAAATCCTTTCTCTCAGAGATCCAGTTATTGGGCAGAGACTCTAAACAGAGAGGAAGACCCCACATATACCAAAATGTTCACAGAAGCATTTTTTTTTTAGTAGTAAAGTGATAGAAACAAAGGGTACGTATCGACTAGATAATGGCTACATGAATTATGTTATATAGATATAATGGATTGTAATTAAAGAATCCTAGAATTTGGGAGTTGGAAGAGACTTTAGTTACCAGCTAATTCAACCTTTGCATGAAAAGTATCCTCACGTATCACAATATTGACACTATCATCCAGTGTCTTCTCAAAGACCTCCAAGAAGACAGAACATAGGACCTCCTGAAGGAACCACCTTTGGACAGTTCTAATTCTTTAAAAGTTATTCCTGACATCAACCCTAAATTTTCTTCTTTGTAATTTGTACCCGTTTATCGTACTCTTGTACCATAAGATATGAGAAATATGATTCATAGGCATAAGAGAAGACTTATGGGAACTAGTGCAAATCAGAATCATCAAAACCAGGAAATTAGTCTATATGATGACCACAACAATGTAAATGAGAGAAAATGAAAGTGAACATTTTTCAATTACAATGACTAGATATGAGAAACATATTTCCCTTCTTTTATTGAAGAGATGAACGATGGGAATGTAGTGCTATATGTGCTGTCAAACATGGTTGATATGGTGATTGCTTTTGTTTTTGTTCTTTAAATAATTTTTTTTAACAAGATAAGGATCTCTGATCAGGGAGAGAGAAGGGTTATGCATACTCAGGAATGACTATGATGGAAAAGCAAAAGATATCAAATAAATTTTTAAAAAACCCTGAAAATGTTACTTTTAGAACAACAAAATAAAATTCGTCTAAAGGAGTGATAGATCAAGATTATAAAGGGAAATAATGAAAAAAAAGAGGGAAGAAAGAGGGCATAGCGGGACCAGGTTTCAAATTCTACTACATACAAATGCCTCCTCATCAAACTTATTTGACATTGGTTTGGAAAAATAGAATGATCAGGGGAACAGATTGGGTAAAAAGACTGAGAAGGAGATGAACATAGTAACATGGTCCTTGATGAATATAGGGACCCCCTTGGTTTAAGACTCACCATTTGACAAAAACTCCTGGGAAAACCGGAAAATAGTCTGGTAGAAATTAGTTTTATCAAGGCTTCTCAGCTTCTTGGTCTAACCCTTTTGGGAGTTTGGTGAAGGCTATGGACCCCTTCTCAGATTCTTGTTTTTAAATGCTTAAACTAAAATACATGGGATTACAAAGGAAACCAATGAAATTGAAATATATTCTGTAGACTGTGACTCACATCATGAGCTTGTTATTGTAAAATTCAGACTTAAATTGAAGAAAGTATGGAAAACCATCAGCCCATATAGGTGTGACTTAGATAATATCTCTTAAGACTATGAAGTGGTGATGAATAGATTTAAGGGATTAGATCTGGTAGATGGAGCACCCGAAGAACTATGAACAGAGGTTCACAATATTGTATAGGAGGCAGCAACACAAAACATTCTAAAGAAAAAGAAAAACAAGAAAGCAAAATGGCGGTCTGATGAGGCTTTACAAATGTATGAGGAAAGAAAGAAAGGGAAAGGAGAAAGGAAAAAGATATATCCAATTGAATGCAGAATTCCTGAGAACAGCAAGAAGGGATAAGAACATTTTCTTAAATGTTCAATGCAAAGAAATAAAAGAAAATCACGGACTGGGAAAAACAAGAGATCTCTTCAAGAAAATTAGAGATAACAAGGTAATGTAAAAATTGTGATGACAAAAGACAAAAGTGGTAGGGATTTAACAGAAGCAGAAGAGATTAAGAAGAGTTAGAAAGAATATAAAAAAGCACCATACAAGAAAGATCTTAACATCATCGATAACTACTAGAATGTGGTTACTGATCTAGGGTCAGATTTCCTACAGAATGAAGTCAAAAGGGTCTTAGGAAGCATCACTAACAATAAGGGTTGTGGAGGTGACAGAATGCCAGCTGGGCTATTTAAAACCCTAAACGATGAGGCTATATAAGTGCTGCTAACAAATTTGGAAAACACAACTGTGGCCCCTGGATCACAAAAGATCAGTTTACATCCCAATCCTAAAGAAGGGCAATGCCAAGGAATGTTCAAATTACTGAGCAGTTGAGCTCATTTCACATGCCAGCAAGGTTATGCTTAAGATTCTGCAGGCTAGGTTTCAGCAGTATGTGAACTGAGAATGACCAGAACAAGTTGGCTTTTGAAGAGGCAGAGGAACTAGAGACCAAATTGTAACATTTGGTGCATTATGGAGAAAGCAAGGGAGTTCCAGAAAGAAAATCTACTTCTGCATCATTGACTGTACTTTTTTGACTGTGTGGATCATAATAAAATGTGGCAGGTCCTTAAAGACATGGGAGTACTGCATCATCTTAATGGTCTCCTGAGGGACCTGTAAGTGGGCAAAGAAGCAACAGTTAGAACTGAACATGTTAACAACCGATTGGTTTAAGATTGGAAAAGAAATATGACATGGCTATTTAACTTATATGTAGAGTACTTCATGTGAAATGCCAAGCTGGATGAATCAAAAGCTTGAATTAAAGTTGCCGGGAGAACTGTCAATAACGTCCTATATGCAGATGATATCATACCGATTGCAAAAAGTGAAAAGGAATTAGAAGCCTTTTGGTAAGGGTGAAAGAGGAGAGTTTAAAAGTTTAACATAAAAACTAAGATCTTGGTAACTAGTCCCATCGCTTTCTGACAAATAGAGGCAGAAGAAATGAAAACCGTGTCAAATTTTATATTCTTGGTCTCAAAGATCATTGCAGATGGCAACTGCAGCCATGAAATTAAAAGACACTTGGTCCTTGGAAGGAGATCTATGGCAAATCTGGACAGCATACCAAGAAGCAGAGACGTCACTTTATCAACAAAAGTCCATATAGTCAAAGCTATGGTTTTTCCGATGGCAATGTACTACTGTAAGGAAAGCTGAGCACTGTAGTACTGAGGCCTTTGAACTGTGGTTCAAAGACTTTTGTGGTTCAAAGAACTGTAGTGCAGAAGACTTTTGAATGTCCCTTGAATAGCAGGAAGATCATATCAGTCAATATTTAAAGAAATTAATTCAGGCTATTCACTGGAATACTTTGGCTACATAATGAGAAGATAGGACTCCTTGGAAAAGCCTCTAATGTTGGGAAAGACTGAGAAGGCAGAGGATGAGATGGATGGGTAGTGTCATGGAAACAATGAACGTGAACTTGGACGTTGTTTGAGAGATAGTGGAGGATAGAAAGGCCTGGTGTGCAATGGTCCGCAGGGTAACGAAGAATTGGACAGGACTGAACACTGTGATCGGTAGACGGGCAGCATGATCACTTGCCAGTAAGTGGCAAATCTCATAACTACAGAACTTTTTGAAGTAATATAAATATAGTATAAATAATACTATATTATTTATAAAATGTATAATATACAAATAAAAAATAAATAAAAATACAATTTAAATAAGTATTAAGGACATTTCAAGATATCTGCAACAACTGTAATGTGATTTGAAAATAGCTGTGATTTCTCTTGGTGGCAGAGTCATGGGTACCGCAATTCTATTATTGTATACTACCTATATTCATAATTGAAGGAAATGCTAAGTTTCAGAGAGAGGCCGGTGAAAATAAATATTTTCCCTTTTAAGTTCATAAACTTCCTGAAGTCTATCCATGGAGCCCTTGGGGGGGGTGATCTGTGAACTCCAGGTTTTGATCAACATGTCATCCTATAAACCACAATAACTTCCAAATAGATATATGACCTAGGTTTAAAAGGTTATATCCTAGAGGAGCAAGGAAGGAGATACCTTTCACAACTATGAATAGGGGAAGAAGTCAGGGATAAGGATAATCACAGGAGAGAAAGCCACAATTTTCATTACATAAAACTGAAAATTTGTCCATAAAGTCAAATAGTTAAAATGAGAAGATTAACAGTTAACCGGGAAAAATCTTTATAGCAAATTTCACCAATAAGGATCTGATATTCTGTAAATAAGAAATTTCTTAAAGTATATTTGAACAAGAGCCATTCTCTCGAAGATAAATGACCAAAACTTCCAGTTCTCAAAAGAAGAAATACAAGTTATCAATAACCTTAGGGAAAATGCTTCAAATGACTAATAATGAGAGAAAAGTCAATTAAAGCAATTCTGAGTGAGATCCTACTCAGATTCCTCACATTATAAATGATATCCAAAAAAAGGAAAATAATAATTGTTGGAAGGGAAATGGGAAGATAGGCATACTGATGCATTATTGGTGGAGCAGACAACTGGTTTAACCATTCTGGAAAGCAATTTGATACAATGGTCAAAGAACCACTTAACTATGTATATCCTTGGACCCAGCAATGTTACTACTAGGTATGTTTGATGAGACCAAAACACAACAAAAAACCAAAAATGGAAAAAAAGGCCCCAAGTGTATAGAAATATTTATAGCAGCACTTCTTAACAGTACAAAACTGGAAGTTAAGGAAGAATATCAATCAATTGGGGGATAGCTGAACAAATTGTGGCATATGCATGTGCTGGAGCATTATTATGCTAAAAAAATGACAGATACTGGAGTCAGTTTGTACAGCTTCACAAGAGTTAATTGCTAAATTTTCATTATGAGCATGTTGTAAATCTTGGAAATCAGCAAACGCTATAAATCAGGGCTGGATTTATTATTTTGTTGATTATCTAGAATTAAGGAAGTCACGAAGAAAATGGTAATAATTCAGGTTAAACCTAAAAGTATACCATGTATTTTAGAAGAGCTGGTTGTTAAATATTTACCAGCACATGACTGGAAATATGACAGATTCAGTGAAACTTTGGAAGATTTTTTTTGAACTGATATTGAGCAGGAGAGAAAAGGCTGTACGTTCTGTAACACAAACATTATAAAGAAAACAGCTTTGTAAGAATTCAGAATGCTGATCAACGCAGTAAACAGTCACTGATGGTGAAGCATGTTTCCTGTCTCTTGATAGAGGAACAATGAGCTAGTGGGACAGAATGTGTGGGTTTGTTTTTCCTGACTATACTTATTTGTTACAAAGGAGGATTTTTATTTTTTTGGCGGGGGGAAGGGGACAAGAGTTATATTAATGCAAAAAAAAAAATAGCATCCATACAACTTTTAAAAATAAACAAGAGACAAAAATAATAGGACAGTTTTGGATCTACTGTGGTAAACTTATTATATACTTTAAAACCTAGGCTATATATAACGGAGCTTCTGAGTTTCATATACAAGTCTTTTTTGTTCTTTTTCTGGAGATGGAAATGATCATGTTGGATGTTTGCCAAGTTCACAATAATAGAAAAGAAAATTTGGGGAAAAAAAGAACTTGAAAGGACAATAGATAAGCAAAAAATGGAATTGCCAACATGCTTCTAGGAATCTGTGCTCATTCATTATCCATGAGAGTGGAACTTCCATATTTGCACTTAGATCAATGAGAAAGCAGAAACGACACATAAGAATATAAAATCAGAGAGAGCAGCTGAACTGGGCCAGGTCCACCTGGAAACAAAAGGTACTGGAGAGGATTCACTTTTGAAAAAGCATGGAGAGATTGTTCTTCAAAATATAAAAAAAGAGAAGCTGCCAAATCAGAAAAAAAAACCCCAAACTCTTACCCCAAACTATGAATAGGGTCATTATAATGAAAGGGGAAGTGAGACAACATTCACATCTGCTGATTCATATGCCAATTTCAAATTTAAATGAGAATAATCTACCCATATTTTAAGAGAATTTTTGGTGTGTCTGTATGTATCTATACTTCTGAATGCACTAAATACTGATAACCTATCAGTTGATGATTCCCTAGGGCAAAGAGAAGGTATTGGAGGGATTTTCCCTGAATTTCAGGATGCCTAGAATCAGCCATCATTATCAAGGATTATTAAGTGCCCATGTGCCATGTTCTGCTGGGTGCCATTCAAAATTCATCATTGTTAATCTTATTACACTCTCTTCTGATGCGTTACAAATCTGAACAAAGCTTTTGCTTGACACAATCAAGTGAAGGGGGAAAATTGTGAGGACATTTTCATTACTTTGATCTCAAACCCAAGGTGTCATAAATGTTTCTTGAAAAATAAAACATCTATAAGGCCGGTAGTATTGGGAGAGGAAGCGAGAGGTAGGAGAGTAGAAGTTGTACACCTGCTTCATCCTATGGCACAGAAGAGGGGTCAGAGCCCAGGCTCAGGGCCCTCTCAGATGACTTTCTATAATCCAGAGAGCTTGGTGTTCCCTATAAGCCTTGAGATCATCCTTGCTTGATGAAACAGAACAGGTAAGCTTTTTTTTCAGGCAATTTTCTACACTGGACCCCATCTTTATAGTCATATAATTGACAGAGAGGAGCAGAGAATTCACAATTCCTGGAGGCATAACAGGGACTTTCCTGGCTATACAGAAAAGCATCTGACTCAGTAGAGCTGTCTTCCATTCAAAATGATGCCCACGCTTCCTCTGAGACCAGCAGAACTGCAGGAGTACAAAGGGAAGGGTTGTGCTTAGCACCAACTGGTGGGAGCTACGCAGAACTGCGGGGAGTGATGTCCTTTAACTGGGAGAATATCCAACATACTATATTAAATAAACTTGCATGAAGAAATTCTTAATTGTCCATTACCATCATTTCAACTTCTCTGAAAAGTCAAGGCACTTTGCAGGACCTCCGAGCTTTCACCTCTGAACTGCTTTACTTATCTGTGTAGAGGTTGTTCAAAAATAGAGTGTAAGCTCCTTCAGAGCTGGGGCTATTTTCTTCTATAAATTTATCTACTTTTATAACCCATCTGTCTTTCTATATCTAATCATTCTATTATCTATACACCTGTATACTTTTCTTTTCTTCCTTTGACCTGTCTATTCATCAATCTACCTTTCTATCTATCCATTTTTCCTACATTCAGGCGTGATCTTAATTTCTATTATGTGGACACCATATTTTTTATTAATTTGGCCCAATGTAAAATTATTTTGTTTTGTTTTTGCAGCAACATCACAATGTTAGGTCAACTTGAATTATTGTGATTACCTAAAATTCATTAAGTTTTTCATATGAACTGCTATAGAACCATATTTCTGTTTTATACTTGGGAAATTAACTTTTGAACCCAAATTCAAGAGATTACATTCATTTCTGTTACAATCCATCCTTTTGGTTTGAGTTTATCAATCTGACCTGTGGAACCTCTTTAGTCTCTTAAACCCAATGCACCCTGAAGCTCATAGGTTGAACAACAAAAGGTCCCTGCCCAAGAACCACTTAATGTCTGACTTAGAGTGATTGTCAATAGTAATAGTTTCTCTTTCTCTTCCAACTTGATTTAGCTATTTTTTTCTTTTGCTCATTAAAGGGGCCATTCCCTGACTACTTCTTAAAGAGGCCTATTCAATGAATGGACATTACCTCCCTCTAAGTGATTGCCTGAAAAGGCCTTGTCTAAAAAGGCCAAGGTTTCCCATTGCATTCTGGGCCATCTCCAGTCACCCTGATGAATATCTGGTAGTTGGATTCAGATGGCTCAGGAGAAGAAAGTGAGGCTGGTGAGCTGTACAACCCTCCCTCACTCAAAACTAAGTCAAGTGCAAGTCATGTCATCATTTCTCTGATGCCATGGTCTTCTTCAAAAACGAAGGATGAACACATACACAGCTTGGTCTGCACAATTCACAAGTCCAGCTCTCCTAGACAGGCATGGCGTGGCCCAAGCTTTCAGTCATGTTAAGTGGTGTTGTCTTCCTTTTCCTCCTCCTCTGCCTTGGAGTTTCTCTGGCAAAGCGGCAACTTTTCTGAAAAGTGATACAGTTGGATGTAGAAAACAAAAGAGCCCAGAAACCTGTGGCCTCCCAGAAGCTGTGAAGGATGAAACAGTCCACCTGTCAGGATCACTGATTGGTGAACCTTTGCTTAGCAAAAGAAACACAACGTAGAAAAAAGAGCCAAGAGCTTGAGGTCCACTCTCAGGCTGCCCTAGGGAAGCACATGTTCTCATCATCATATGTTTGCAATGTCTAAGGGAAGTGGGAGAAATGAGAGATATCTTGCCTCTACCTTCAATCAGTGAATTAACACATTTCCTGAAAATCCAAGTGTTTCAAATCCAGGTATTTCAAACCAGGCAGAATATAGAGCAGCCATTTCTCCTCAATCTTTTTACCTTGCAGAAAATGGCTCTTTCTGACTTGGTAGCCAGTCTTCCTTGACATGGTCCCCACTTGGGAGACACAGTCCCAGAAAGAGATTGCTCCATTATCTGAAAAGTTCAAGGGCCCTAACCTCCTCAGAAGGCCAGTGAGTATGCCCAGCTCCATCCTCCCTGTTATAATAAAGCCGAGAGCTCAGGTAACAAAGAGGGGAGAGTCCCACTCTCCTCTACCCTGGAGAAGACCTATCTGGACTACTGTGTTCAGTTTGGGAGCTCCTATTTGAGGAAGAATATTGACAAGTAGAAGAGAAAAAGGGGAGGAGTGTGTTATGATAGAATAAAGAGACTAAGTAGTTGCATCCAGACAATGATTTATTTAGTATTGTATATGGCTGCAGAAACAAATCGGGCCCAAGGCTTTCAGTAACCAAGGTCACCAACCACTGGTTTTTACTCAGTTAATATACATATTGGAGGGAGTGAAAAATAGGATTATAGGGATTGAGATACCTGTTTTCTTATTGGTAGAGAATATTGGAAGACACTGAGGTGAGAGGGAGAGAGTTAGTTTTGTGACATCATTTAAGTCAGGTAAACTTTGGGAGGGGGAGTAATTTTGTGACTTCTCCAAAATCAAGTGACTTACAAGCAGTTGAAACTTAGCTTTATAAAATGGTGGATAAAGGAAAAATGGAGTCACTAATGCCATTTTTCCATGTAAAAGATAGCAGGATGATGAGAGTAGGGCTAGAGAACATGCCATTTGAGGACAATTTGAAGGAAATGGGTATGTTTAGCCTGGAGAGGGGAAAACTTGGGAAAGGAGGTGGGGAGATATGGTTTTCTTGAAGTGTTTTGAAGGATGATCATGTGAATAAGACTTATTCTGATTGACCCAGAGGCCAGAAGAAGCAGAGGGGAGGGGAGACATGTAAGCCATATTGGGGCAATGAAGAGCTTCCTAAGCTATATTAACGTGGAATGAGCTGCTTCAGAGGGTCCAGCACACACCATTATTTGAGGTCTCTTAGCAGAAAATGCATGACCACATTTCAAGGAAGTTGTCCAGTGGATTTCTGATCAGGAAGGGGTTGGTACTGGAAACCTCCTGAATTTCTAGGAATGAGATGGGAAATGTAGGAGGCTATGGTTTCAAGATTAAGATGAGGGGCCCAGAGGATGACTCAGTCTTCAGAGACTAGAGAGCAAGAGGAGATGAGGAAAGGGAGCTTGTTCGGGTGAGATGAGGAGAGTAGGTCTTCTCAGGGAATTAGGAGACCAGAGCATCTTCTGAGAGCAGATGACAAGGTGGGGTCAGGGGCTTGAGAATGGAGAAGAAAGTTTGGAACCATGCCTTTGGAAAGTAAATATGGGAGTCAACAAAAGGTGACTGAAAGGATTTCTAAGCGCTAATGCGGTCCCTTGGGACATAAGAGAACAAGAATTGAAAATCAATGAGATGCTAGCTACTGCGATTTTATCCAGTAGTCCCGAGTCTTTGACATATCTTGGGTTACAGAGTACACAGGGACTGAGTAAAGGTCCATCAGCTCACTCTTATCCATAGTGTCCAGGGGCGGATTGACTCAACTGTAGAGAAAACACAAACCCCTGTCAGAGGTTAAGCTCAGGCAAGCTTCTGACACCATTCCAGTCCTGACCAGGGGAAGTTACAGGTTAAGGTTTCTGGGGTCCAGGATCCCTGAGACCTGTCAGGAAGGGGGCAGACTCCAACTTACCAGGTGTAATAAAGCCAGGTGAGACCATAGGTGAGAAGAAAGCTGACTCCCATGAGCACTCCTCGGATCAGGGTGAAGATCAGAGGCCAAGAACCGTTCTCCTCAGAAATAAGGCAGCAAGCACAGGCTGAGGGAGACAGAGATTGGGGGCTAGAAGGGGCATGCCCTACCCCCAGGCTTCAGCTCTGCTCTCAGGACCCAGATATCAGGCTAGAGCCTCCAGCAGCCACTGCTGCAGGCACCTGGGGGAGATGGGGATGCTGGGGGCTTACTCAGTTCTACCTCCCAGTTCCCTCACACTCACTCTGCACACAGAGTCTCAATGAGTGATGTTGAGATCCCAGTGGGTGCAGAGCTTGGCAGGTGTATTCGCCTCTGTCCTTGGGCCCCAGTTTGGACAGTTCTAGGTGCAAGATCCCAGGATCCAAGGCCTCTGAAGACTTCAGGACTTGGTTCCCGTAGATCCACATAAGAGTGGCTGGGGGGTGGCTTTCTGTGGCACAGATCAGAGTCAAGGACTCACCCTCTAGGACATGCAGGGATGATGCGTTTTCTAATAATTCTGGGCCTGGAGAGGGAAAGGAGAGCCAGGGATGGGGATGAAGGCTCCAACTCTTATTCTAGTTTGGTTCTGGACTGACCTTAGAGGTCAAAGGAGGTTCAGATCTTTCTTCCTGTCCCTCACACGCCACCCTGTTGCTTCCTGAAAACCTACCTGTTTGGTTTGCCCAGGAAACACTGATGGTCAAATTCTGAGGAGGGTCTGAAATGGAACAATAGTGTCTGGGCTGGAGCCCTTCAGCCTTAGAAACCAGGGCCTCCCATCCCCCAACTTTATCCCTTCCCTAGAGCCTGCCTCTTCCTGCCTTCTCAGGTACCTCACCAGGCACCTGATGTCTGAGGTCCTGGACCTTCCCCTCTAGCCCTCTTTACCTTGAGCAGACCCAGGCACCTTGCTTCCCCCTTCCCATCACTTACAGGTTACCCTTAGCTGGACAGTCCTCTCTGTGCTCACTCTAGCCTTTGGGAATGTCACGTGGCAGGTAATGTTAGTGCCATGATCCTGGGACTGGGGGGTGAAGAGGAGTTCGGAGGTATTCAGCAGGGCAGAATCCTGAGAAGAAAGGGCAGTCCCAGTCCAGAGGTAGGTAAAGTGTTTCCCCTCTCTACAGGCCCCAGGGACCAAACAGATCAGGGTGACCTGGTGCCCTGACTCCAGGATCTCTGGAATGTGTACCTCTGGCTTCTGCATTACAGCTGAGAGAGGAGAGAGACAGTGACTGGAGAAACAGTTTGTTTATGCCGGTGACAGCCCTGGTATTTCCCCTGTTATGACCCCAGGAGATTATTTCCCAAAATGCCTACTCTAGCACCCTGACTCTGTCCCCCTCCCCCTTAGCCATCTCTCATCCTCCTCAAGGCCTGAGTTGATCTATCAACCCAGTCTGAGGTTCCATTTCCTCTATTGGAGGTCTCCACCATGTGTCCCTTCAGCTGACAGCCTCAGGACAATTCCTCCCAATTCACCAATCTGCGTTCCTGACTTCTCCATGAACAACCCCCGCTCTTCCCTCTGTTCTCAAGCACACCCTGAGGGGCTCACTCCTGCCTGGGATCATGTTTCTTTATAGAAAGGGCTGGAGGAAGACTCTTGGGTGTGTGTATGTGTGTGTGTGTGTGTGTGTGTGTATGTGTGTGTGTGTGTGCGCGTGTGTGTGTGTTCCCTCTGACTCACTCTGCACACAGAGTCTAACTGAGTAGTTCTGATGCCCCAGTGAGTTCCTGGCTTGGCAGGTGTATTCTCCGCTGTCCTCATTCCTCAGTTTCGACAGCTCCAGGCCCAGGACCCCAGGATCTAGGGCCTTAGTAGAATTAAGGATTTGGTGTCCGTAGGTCCAGCTCATTGTAGCTGGGGGCTTACTATTCGTGTAACAGATCAGAGTTAGGGATTCACCCTCTAAGACCACCAAGGATGAGGTGTTTCCTGGGAATACTGGACCTTGAGAGAGAAAGGGAAGAAAACCTTGATCCTTTTTCCTTCTCAGGCCCAGACTGACTCCTAAGCCTTTCCCTTCCTCAATCCGCCCTTCCCTCCAAATTCCCATCCCCCCAACAAACTCCAATTGCTTTATGCAAACATACCTGTCCCATTTACCCAGGAAGTAATCTTCATATTCTGAGGAGGGTCTGCAATAAAGGGATATCTGTGGGCCAGGGTACCAGGACTCATCTTCAGTCTCACAAACCAGAACTGGCAATAAGAGGCCCAAGTATTGCTCCTTCCCACAGACACATAGGATGCTACTTTGTCTTTCCCTCTCAGAATTCAGGTCCCCAGTGTCTTCTATCCTCCCTGCCCCACACTTCTCTGCTTGGGGACTCTTAAGCATCCTTTTCCTACCCAAAACTCACAGAAAATCCTGAGCTGGGCTGTGGTCTCTGTGGTCACACTGGGATTTTTGAATGTCACCCGACAGGTGAGGCTAGTGCCATGGTCCTGAGGTTGGGGGGCAAAGAGGAGTTGAGAGGAGGTGAGATCTTGGGAATCAAATCTATGAGATGACAGGGCAGTTCCAGTCCAGAGGAAAGTGATGCGTGTCCCCAGGCAGGCCCCAGGAACTGTGCAGGACAAATTCACCTGGTGTCCTGACACCAGGATCTTTGGAATGTACACTTTTGGCTTCTGGGTCAGATCTGGGGGAGGAGAAAGTGCATCAGGGTGTAGGAGGAGGGATTTTGGGATTGTCCTTTTTAGGTCTCCAGTAGGTCCTGCCCCTTATTCCTCCAGGCCCACCCATCCCTCACCTTCCCCAGGAATTGAGCTTCTCATCCCAAGTAGAGGACTCTGCAGTGTCTCCATCCTTTTCACAGCCTCAGGATCACCCCCCTCACCTCATATGTGTGTTTGCCACTTGGATGGCCCCCACAGTGACCCCTCCTCCCTCCAGCTCTGTCTCTCAGTGCCTAGACCCTGAGATGCTCATCCTTGACTGGGGTTATGTAGTGTGTCCTAGCCAGGAGTCTAAAGACTTCCATCAGTATGTCCTTCCCTGAATCCCACACTGGTCCTCACCCAGGAGTACCCATTAGCACCCAAACACTTTCCTGGAATAGAGTCCTCACCAGCTACCCGGATAGATATCGTGTTTGTGCAATCTTGATCCATATTCTTCTTCTTCACCTGGATTGAGTAACTCCCATGATCATTTTTCTGGGCCCTCTCAACATGCAGGGAGCAGTTGTCCATCTGGGGATCTCCAGTGAGGAGGAACCGGTCTTTGGCCCAGGTATGAACACTTTTTTGCGGGTCATTGGTGGCCGCAAGATAGCTTTTCCAAAAGTTAGTATAGTACCAGTATACATGAACTTCCTTATTATTCTTATATCGTTGGGGGTAATAGAAGGAGCAGGGGATGGAGACACATAGGCCCTCCTGCACAGTCACTGTGTTCTGGACATTAATCCCATACTCTGTATTTTGAGAAATGGTTGCTATGGAGGGAGGCAGGAGAGAGAGAGAGAGAGAGAGAGAGAGAGAGAGAGAGAGAGAGAGAGAGAGAGAGAGAGAGAGAGAGAGAGAGAGAGAGAGAGACTGTGATTTCTTGTATTCCCCCATTCTGCTCCCCAACCTTTCCAGGGCCATTCCCACCCTGACTCTTCCTTGTCTCCCCAAGCACCTTCAGCCCTGGCTCTATCCCCACTTACCCCTCCAGAGCAGGGACAGCAGCAGTAGCACTAGCAATAGGTCCATGGTGAGATCCAGGGCTCAGGAGAGGCCAGAACTTAGTCCTGGGCAGAATCAGATCCAATTATGAAGTCTTCAAGGAGGAAGGAACAGGGAGCTGGGGCAAAGAGGAAGAGAGGAACAGGAACAGGAGGGGTGAGGAGGCATGGAAAGAGGAGTTCTCAGATCATTGAACCTGGGCTCAGGGACCTCCAGCTTCATAGGAGGGGAGGGGAGCTGAGGAAAGATGCCAGCATGGCAGTGGCCAGCATGCCCTCTTTCTTTCCTTGGCTCCTTGTGGTCAGTGGGCTAGTGACCCTAAGTCTGAAAGGACTCCTTCCTCAGGGAAGAGGGAGTGGAAGGAACCAAACATGGAAAGGAGATCCCTTTCTTACCCTTTCCCTGTCCCTCCATGATCTTACCATTGTGCCATGCTGGATTTCATAGCTGTCCCCTAACTGTATCCCTCCCTCTTTAGGATGTCTGCTAGAATCCATCTCTTTCTCCTCAAGATTTCCCTGATAATTTTTCCTGGCTCCTGTCCCATCCCTGTCCCTTTATGGGATGGATGCTGATAATAATAATAGAGATTGCAACATTAATCATAGCAATAACTTTTATTTACATAATGAAAGGACAAAATGCTATCCCTGGGAGGCAGACAGTGAGTGAGGGCCGATAGGAGCAAACCACATATTCTTTTTTCTCCCTTTATTTTTTGTAATCAATAACTTTTGTTTCTATATTAACTATATTTCCTACTATATTCTTTCCTTCTCCTACTTACAGGGAGCCATCCCTTATGATGTAAAGAATAAAATGAGGAGAAAAAAATTCAACCGAGCTGACGAACATGGAAAAAAGCCTGATGTTATATGTAAGATCCCCTACCTCTGCAAAAAAAAAAAAACCCACTAACAACCTTGTGGGGGGAGCCAGGAATTAGAGAAGAAGGGAGGAGCTTGATTCTTATAAACTTAAAACCTTCACTTTTCTTGTTATTGTTCTTAAAAAGATAAATTTTTGTTGCTATCTCGTTTTTATATAGCTTAGATCTCCCCTTGAATCCCTCCTCTCCTTCTTGTGCTTCTTTTTTATAGGAACTTAATCATTTCATAACATGCATTTTTTTATTTTTAAATGAATTTTTATCTTTTGTTTTTACAGTTCATAAATTTCTACTTGTCTCCTTCACTGTTCTCCTCCAAGACAACCATCCCATATAACAAAGAACACATTTTAAAGAAAAAGAAAGAGGGAGAAAAGAAATCCTCCCCTCAAGCAAAATTGAATAATACATTGAAAAAAATCTGGTAATATATGCAATTTTCCACCCTTGTGAAAGGGTGAGGAGAGGGGGAGGGGAGGATACATCTTCTCATGTTGCTTCTATGGGACCATGATTGTTCTTCATAGTTTTGCATTGTTCAACTCTGTTCATTTAAGTCTTCTTTCTCTGTTTTCATCATGTTGGATGTTCCTTACAGCATAGCCCTATTCCATTACATTCATGGACTACTTTCTGTTTAGCCTTTTCCTAATTGATTGACATCTTCTTTGTTTCCAGTGAGATTTGTTTGAAGCCTATGAGTTAGTGCAGAAATGAATTGTATCTGTCAAAGTCTCAGATGGATAGGGAGGGCTGTTATGTGAATGTTCCCCATAGCCCTTTGGTCTCCCCCAGTACTTCCAGAGGAAGGGCATGCTGGTCCTGAACCAACCTGCTCCACATGGACCCAAGTGCCAGAAATCCATGTGAGGGTTGCAGGATGTCTTTGGTAGCAATGCGGTCTGAGTCTGGACTGTTCCAGCTTATATAATGAAAAAGCTCAATTTCTAACATTGCTCCTTTTTTAAAAAAAATCTATTTTTATTTATTTTATTAAATATTTCCCAATTACAGGTGAAGAATTTTAACATTCATTTAAAAAAATTTTGAGTTTCAAATTTTCTCCTCCCTTCCCATCTCTTCCCCCTACCTTAAGATTATACATGTGAAGTCATGTAATATATATTTCCATATTAACCATTCTGACATTACTCCTAAGTAAGGCTCTCATCCTCCATGAAGATTGGAAGATGCTAACTGACTAATAAGAGTGAGCATACTTAACTTGTGGAGGAGTCTTATGGGCCTAGCTTTTGGACAACCTTTTCCACCACCATAACTGGTCTTCAGTCTTGATATGTATTCAAGACTCAGTGGTCTTTGATTTAGGCACCTGTTGATGAGTGATGATCCTTTGATGAGATGGCTTAAAGTACGTCATTTTTTATCTTGTTGAGGTAAAAGCCTTTTATACCTTCTCTTAGTATTTTTTTTTTAGCATGAATGAATGTTGAACTTTCCGAAGGCTTTTAAAAAATTTCTTGCTATTATCATATGATCTTATCAAGATTTTGTATTTAAGTTTTATTAAGTTGATAGCATTTCTGATGTTGCACCAGCCTTAACAAACTTATAGAAAACAGCTTTTGCCATGATGAGTAACTTTCTTATTGTGTCACTGCAGTCCAATGACTGATATTTTAGTTACTATTTATGCATTAGAGATGCAAATTGGCCTATTATTTTCTTTTTCAGTGTGATCTTTACCTGGTTTTGAATCAAGGTATTTACTATAAGTTTAATTTTACTGTTTTAATATTATAAAATAAAAGCATCAAACTTTTACAAGTATACTGCTTACTACATGGAGGCAAAAAAATATGTTTCTATTTTTAGCAGTCAACAGGAAAAGTACAAACCACTAGTTTCATTACAGTGGTTTTATACTCTTATGGAGTTTCATTATGTCAGAAGAGCCAATATACTTCCTTCCCTTTAAAGAGATGAGCTTTTTAAAAAAAACTTTCCTCTTAAGATGTTTTCAGGTTCTTAGGATGTTTGATATAGTCTTAGCCAGAAGATTTTAAGCAAGTTGTCATATTACTGCAGAAGAACAACGGATATACAATTCTCTTTGTAAGCTCCAAGAAATTGTATCCTTATTCATAAAGATGATGGGGGCAGGGTGGACAAAGAACCTTAAGCCTTAACAAATCTTGTACAGTTCAAATAGATTCTCTTTGTTTATAAAGGGAGATAAATTATTTTATATAAAAGTACATTATACTCTAGCTAAATTATTGATTGACCAGTAATTTTAACCAAATTTCCATCAGAAATAAATCAATTAATGAATGACCAAGCATGCAAGTGACCAATGATCCTAAAACCTAAATGATTTAACAAAGGGTAGCATCCTTCTTTGTTCACTCTCCCTATCCTTGTTCAAATGGAAATAGGGTCACTAAACCATACATAAAGTTCTCTCTGGGCACATATTGATTTAGAAAACTGCATATTAATATTCTCTATGTTCTATCATATGTTTGTTTTGTTTAGTATTTCCTAATTATCTTTTGTTCTGATTTGGGCAGCACTGGGGAGCATTGCAGGCTCAATACAGCCAGGAATGTTTGACAGCTCTGCCTTACTTCCCTCCAAGAATTCGGCAATCCAAGTAGACTGGCCTATTTTTGGTTCATTGCAAATGGCACTCAATTTATCAACACTACCTTTTTTACTGACTGTAAACCAGTTTCTATTTAGCAAGCATATCTGGCTTCACTCTCTTCTACCAAGACCAGTTACATCCTTCTGTCAAGGTTCTAGGGTACCCTGAGTTGTTGGAGATGGGGGAGTGCTCTCTTAATGTTGTGACTCAAGATTAATTTTGGTGTTTTCCTTCCAGTATTAGCTATTAGTTACTAGAACTCCAATTCCATTTAACCATTCAACATCAATTAGGTTTTACAAAACAACATTTACTTTGAATATATATCAAGAACAGAAGTAAAAACAACACCATGCCGCCCCAACACCTTGGGGGCACACTTTCCTCTGTATTGCCTTAGAGAGAACTTAAACTTAATACGATTTCTACATGGTACTGTTTCCACCAAGTTCAGGTCCAAATGTGGCATCACCACTCTGTGAGTCCTTAACTCAGCCATCTCTGGGCTGGCTCAGGACGATTGCTCCTTGGGGCATCACTACTGGTCTGGCTGCAAAATCCAGCATGGTTTTGACTCCTGGCCCTTAGGCTGTTCATTGTCCTGACCTTTCAAAACTCACAAGCCCCCATGGGACATTCCCCTTGGCCCCCATTTCCAGGAATCCAGAGCGTCAGATCTCTCCTTCTCTCTGGGGCAGAATGACAGTGGATTCCAGAAAGTGAAGGAGCAGCACAGGCCTGGGTCCCTGGCTTCAGGGCACTTTGGTCTGGCCCGGGGTTGATGGTTCTGATTTCCCAGCCTCCACCCCTCATGGACTTAGGTGTCTAACTCCAGTCTCTTTGTTCTGATTTTTCCATCAATTAGATTTCTCCTTTCACCAATACCCTCCACCACTCCACTCACCCCAAGAGCCTGGAATGTGTCTGTTTTCTATGACACCAGAAAAGGGGAGCACAAGAGGGAAGAGCAGACACCCTCAGACTAAACCTGCCCTCAGATCTTGTAACTCTCCTTCTCTGGGATTATTTCAAGCTTTTCCCCTTCTCATTGCCTGGTCCTTTCTCCTTATCTTTCCTTGCCTTTGCAGTTCTTCTACCACTTCTCAAATACTCTCTCCTCCTCACCTGTCTTGGTCTTTTCCCCACCTTATCTTCCCCTTTCTGTAGCCTTAAGGAAGATTTCTCATGAGGCAAAGTGGGCCGCTTACCAAATTGTAGTTCCCAAAATTATATTATATATTTAAATATATAATTAAATTATATATTTATTGGGACACCCAATAAATTTGTATACACACACATACACACATACACACACACGATCGACATCTGGGAGTGTGTTGGAGTCTGCTCAAACCTTCATCTTCAGGCTGGTGGCTAAACTTTTCACAGGAGCATTTACATCTACAAAATCAGCATTTCTTCATTTCCCATAAGTTGGTAAGCTTTTTCATCATCTAGAAGAGGAAATTTTCTCTGTCTCCCTCCCCCCTCACTTTTCAGTTTCCTTCTGTGCATTGTCTTTCTTTTTATTTGTAATGGCATCCCCCGGACTGTGCCTGGAACATAGCAGCCACTTAATTTATTAACTGACTGTAACTACTACAAATAAGATCTTAATTTGTTGTTTTGTTGATTGTCATGACTTAAGAAATGGATGGAGAAAGTGTTAAAAATGTAGACCAGGGGTGGGGAACCTGCAGCCTTAAAGTCACATGTGGCCTTCTAGGTCCTTGGGTATGGCCTTTTGACTGAATCCAAATTTTACAGAACAAATTCTTTTATTTCTAATAATTCATTTTGTTCATCTTTCATATTTTTATTTTATTTTTTTTAAATGAATGTGCTTTAAACACCAAAGAATAAAATAAATTTCAATGAAATAATCCTTCCAGATTGACTGGCACAATTAGAACTTTAGTAAGCCATAGAGGCTAAATTGATGGCTTCTATGCTCATTATTTAGTTCTAACTTTCCTCACCCGACTGGCACCACTACTACAGGAGGCTGACTGGCAAGAGTTTATGGGGGTCAAGTACATCAATCTGTTACTAGCTTTGGACAATGATGCACTGTGTTTCTGTTTGAAGTAGAATTTGTGAATAGTTTACACTACTTGATAATATTTTTTAATTCTGTCTGCTTAACAGTCCATCATGTCAAAGAAGATCACTGAAGGAAAAAACAGATTTTTAAATGAGGATTGGGAATTGCAATATTATCTTGTTTCTGCTAAAGATAAAATGATTTGCTTGCTTTGTGATACTGCAGTATCAAAGTTAAAGAAATTCAATAAGAGAGAGGATTCTGGGAAGATTATGGTGTAGGTCAGAATATGCCAAACTCTCAAGATTTCCGACCACAAAAGAGATAAAATAACACCGCAGGGCAAAGAAAGTGCGGGTGAAAATAAGTGAAATACACAAGAATAGCGGCCCAACAGGGGCTCTCCTGGGACAACTAGGGAATTCTGAAGAAAAATCTCAGGACTAGGTTTGGTCTCAGTGAAGAGTAACCAACTCCAGGCTAGGGTCTACTTAAATGACAAGCGGTAAGCCCTGGGATGAGAGACTGCCTCAGCCTCAGCCACAGGAACTTTCACCCATGGGACAGTGAGGGGAGTTGGGCATTTGACCTGGGGAAGATGGAGAGAACCTCTGCTGATATAGAACACCATAGCCAGCTGTGTTGTGACTCAGAACAACAGGGGTGAGAAGGAACCAGCACACATCCAATGAGTGCTGGCTGTGGGCACTGTGGGTATGGAGGTTTGGCTTTGGTGGCAGATTAGAGGAGAGAACTGAAGATCTAAGGCCAGAGGCACCAACCCCCACACCCCAGGACTGCAGATGATTACAAAAATTAAGTTATTACTAAAAAAAATTCATAAGCAAAGGAGAAATAATCCAACCATAAAAAGTTATTATGAGAGTAGAGAAGAAGGGAAACATCTTCAGATGGGGATATTGAAGCAAACAAACCTTCTTCTACTCCAAAGAGTAAAGTCAAATGGTCACCTGCACAAAAAGAATTTATAGAAGAACTTTAAAAAGACTAAAAATCAAATGAGAGAGACTGAGGAAAAACTAATAAAGAAAAATCCAAGAAAAAGAAGATTATGAAAAGAAAGTCAACCCATTAGAAAAGGATATCCAGAATCTTAAGGAAGAAAACAACACCTTGAAAATTAGAATTGTGCAAGGGGAAGCCAGATAAGAGATCAAGAAATAATAAAACAAAATATAAAGAATGAAAAAATAGAAGCAAAAGTGAAACATAAGAAAAACAATGATCTGGAGAACAGATCAAAAAGAGAAAATCTAAGAATAATTGGACTACATGAAAGCTTTGATCAAAAAAACATTCTTGATACAACAATACAAGAAATAATTAAAGAAAATTGTTCTGAAGCATTAGAACAAGGGTGGAAAGTAAAAATAGAAAAAAAAAATCTATCAATAACCACTTGAAAGAAATCCTAAGAGGAAAACTCATAGGAATATTATAGTCAAGTTCCAAAATCCCCAGCTCAAGGACAAAATGTTAAGAGTAACAAGAAAAAAACAATCTAAATAGGCTGCTGCTACCATTAGAATCACACAAGACCTAGCAGCAGAGACACTCAAGGAATGCAGATCTAGGAACACTATATATCAAAGAATAAAACAGTGGGGGCTCTGGTCAAATATGTTATACCCAACAAAGTTAAGCATAATCCTGAATGAAAAACAAATGGACATTTGATCAACTGTCAGACTTTCAGGACTTTGTTTAAAAAAACAAACAAACCAGAATTTAATAGAAGATTTGACATACAAGAGCCAAGAGGAATATGAGGTACATACCAAAAACTGAATACAAGGGATTCAGTAAAGACAGACTATTTGCCTTTTATGTATGTAAAATGTATGTCTAAGACTGTCATTAATAATTGGATACTTCTTAAGAAAGAATGCGGTAGATCTGAGCGTGATATGATTTTAAAAAGTAAAATTGTTTAGGAACACCTAAAAAGAGTAATCATTTTGTACGAAGTAATTATTTTGTATTTTTCCTGCAAGAGGAAGAATTGATACAGGGGAATCAGATGGGAGAGGACGGCTGGTAGTTCTTGTAACCTACCTTCATTGGGAATGGGTTCAAGAGGGAACTATTATATATATACATATATATATGTCTTCTAAATTCAGAAGAAATAAAATGGTAAGGGGATAGGGAAGGGGAAGAGGATAAGGGAGGGATCCATAGAGGGGATGAAATAGGCTAAAGGGAAGTATAGAAGGGTATTTTGATCGATAAGAATGGAAGGATAAAGGAGGGATCTATAGAGGGAAGGGTGAGGGAATAGGCTAAAGGTAGATATAGATTTAGATTTATGGGAATGGGTCCTTGGAGGGGAGGAGCAGGCTAAGTAATAGGAGGGCAAGGTATCAGATAGAAATAGAGGAGTCCAGAGGGATGGAAAGTAAGAGATATGCACAAAAATAAAAACAAAGAACAGGAGTAGAATTTGTTATGGATAGTATATGTCTATATATGTACATATGTATGTATGTATATATGTGTATGTGTATGTGTATATGTATATATCTGTATGTATGTATAAATATATCTGCACTTAAAAACTGTAGTGGTGGGGAGAAGAACAAAGTAAAAAACACACAGCAGAAAACAAAAGAAAACTTAACAAGGAAGCAAAGAGAAGATAGACAGCTCCCAACACAATATGCAGTGTTTATCATACAGGCTTTCTTGAAATGAAAATTTATTATATTTTGAATCCTCTTTAAGTCTGCTGTGTACATGCCATGCTTTTTTCTTTTCTTACTTTGTATTTGTTTCAATATTTAAATTTATGTTCCTTCTTCTTTTCTCTATTCTGTATTTTAGTTCTGAGTCTAAAATTTAAAAAAAAAGTTATGGGAGATGGAGAAGGAAGGGGGAGAAAAGAACAAAGTAAAAAGCCCACAGCAGAGAACAAAAGAAAACCTACAAGGAAGCAAAGAGAAGATGGACAGTTTTCAAGATAATGCGCATTATTTAATACAGAGACTTTCTTGATATGAAAAGTTATAGCTATGTATTCTGAATCCTCTCCTATCTTCTGCTGTGCATGCGGCATTTTTTCTTATTTTATATTTAAGTTGAACATTTAAATTTATAATGTGTTTTTTTTATTTTCTTATTATGTATTTATACTGTAGTATTTGTCTAAAATAAAAAAACGAAGAAATTCAATGTTTATCAGCATTGTAACACCCATAAGGACCCCAGATATTTTAAGTTAGAGGGAGAGTAGCAAAAGGCTGTATTGCAGAAATTAAAAGATGAAAAGCAAAAGTAAAGACAATTCTTTCAAGCAGCAAGACCTGGAAATAATGGCACCTATAAGCAACCTATAAAGTAGCTTATATACTTGGGGGGAAAAGGTAAGCCATTGGGTGATGTAGAAATTGTGAAAGAATGCACTGTCAAAATGGTAGGATGTGTACACCACAATAACAGTTCTTTTTAAAAATAAGTTAATTTATTTATTTTTAGTTTTCAAACATTTCCTTCTATAAGTTTTAAATTTTCTCTTCCTCTCTCCCCTCCTCCTTTCTCAAGATGGCATGCAGTCAGATACAGGTTCTACATATACATTCCCATTAAACATATTTTCACATCAATCATGTTGTATGGAAGAATTAGAATGAATAGGATGAACCTCGAGAAAGAAAAAAACAAAGTCTGCTTCAATCTGCATTCAGACTCCATATTTCTTTCCCTGGAAGTGGATGGCATTTTCCACCATGAATCTTTAGGAATTGTTTTAGGTTGTTGCATTGCTGAGCAGAGCTAAGTCTATCAAAGCCAGTCCTTGCACACTGTGGCTGTTACTGTGTACAACGTTCTCCTGGTTCTGCTCTCTTCACTCAGCATCAGTACATATAGGTCTTTCCAGGTTTCTCTGAAATCCTCCTGTTCGTCATCTTATAACACAATAGTATTCCATTACATTCATATACCACAACTTGTTCAGCCATTCCCTGATTGATATGCATTCCATCAATTTCCAGTTCTTGGCCATCACAAAAAGAACTGCTATAAATATTTTTGCACATGTAGGTCCATTTCCCATTTTTATGACATCTCTAGAAAACAGACCTAGAAGTGGTACTGCTGGGTCAAAGGGTATGCACATTTTTATAGCTCTTTGGGCATAGTTCCAAATTGCTCTCCAGAATGGTTGGATCAGTTCAGAACTCCACCAACAAAGCATTAGTGTTCCAATTTTCCCACATCTTCTCCAACATTTATTATTTTCATGTTTGTCATATTAGCCAATCTGATAGTAATGATGTGGTAGAGGTGTTTTGATTTTCATTTCTCTAATCAATAGTGATTTAGAGCATTTTTTCATATGCCTATAAATATTTTTGATTTCTTTGTCTGAAGACTGCCAGTTCGTATCCTTTGACCATTTCTCAATTGGGGAATGGCTTGTATTCTTACAAATTTGACTCATTTCTCTATATATTTTAGAAATGAGGCCTTTGTCAGAGACATTGGTTGTAAAATTCTTCCATAGTTTTCTGCTTCCCTGCTAATCTTGGTTGCATTGGTTTTGTGCAAAAATCTTCAATTTAATGTAACCAAAATTATCCATTTTGCATTTCATAATGTTCTCTATCTCTTGTTTGGTCATAAATTCCTCCATTCCCCATAAGTATGACAGATAAACTATTTCTTGCTCCCCTAATTTACTTATAGTATCAGACTTTATATCTAAATTGTGTACCCACTTGAACTTTATTTTGTATAGGGTGTCAAACTTTGGTCTCTGCCCAGTTTCTGCCATACTATTTTCCAGTTTCCCCATTGAGTTCTTATCCCAGAAGCTGGGGTGATGGGATTTATCAAACAGTAGATTACTATAGTCATTGACTACTGTGTCTCATATTTCTACCTACTCCACTGATTTACCCCTCTGTTCTTTAGCCAGTACCAAGTTGTTGCTTTATAATGCAATTTGAGATCTGGTAGGGTTGGGCCACCTTCCCTAGCATTTCTTTTCATTAATTTCCTTGATATTATGGACTTTTCATTCCCAATAACATTTCAAGGTTCAAACAACCACCTCTTTCAAGGAGTACCACAACTGATTGGCAGCATGAATTAGCCTTAACTTTACTTCATGCAGTACTTCGCAATGGAAAATATATATTATTCAATTGCTTTGGATGAATCAGCTGATACTACTGACTTGGCACAGGTTTTATACTTCATTTGGGTCATAACAGATTTTCTTTGCTATGAATTTCCTCGCTTTGGGCATTCTTGCAAAGAGAACATGGGGAATACATATCTTCAACAGCTTTCAAGATGAATGTCATGAAGTTGGACTGAATTTGGTAAATTGTGAGTTATGTTCAGACAGTGCACCTTCCATGACAGGAAAGCATGAAGGGTTTATGGTGCAGACAAAAAACATACTGACCGATCCAAATGTTTCCATTTCTTTTCATTGCATGGTGCATCAGCAAAGTCGCTGCAATAAAGCCACTGTTTTAAGTGATACTTTGCAACAAGTTATAAGCATTGTTAACTCCATTTGTGCAAATGCAATATGGTATTGAGAGTTTCATAACATGCTAAAGTTGAACAGTGAGGCGTTCAGTGTAGATTTGCTGTATCATTCTAAAGTGTATTGGCTATTGCAGGGACAGGTGGTAGTCAAAATTTTATCTTTGCAAGAACAGATAGTGAAATTTTGTGAAGTACAGAATCAGCAAACTGAATTATTGAAGAAGATTTCTATAGGAATGCTTCATTTCTGTGTGATATCATGTCAAATCTAAATATTTTTGCAAGATAAAACTGTCTATATATGATATGTGGAAAAAAAAATCAAAGCATTTTGAAAAAAGACTTGTCTTTTTTCGAAACACTTCTTTTTCAAAAAGAAATTGTGGATGAACATTTCCTCAGTTAACAAACGTCATTGATGAGCAGGATGATATATGTAGATCATTTACAGAATATGCAACTGTTATATACCTATTGGAGAATTAAGACATGACACTCAAATTCACATGTCATCCTCACCTAGTTAATATCACTAAGGCACCTAAAAAACCACAGAAGGAATTGATTAAGTTCTCTATAGATGACATTTTAAAGTCATTGTTTGATGCTGAGAAAGACTCAACTGAAATATGGAAAAATGCAGTAGAATATGCACACCTTTGGCAACATTCCCGAAAAATGTTTTCTTGCTTTTCAACCACTTCTTGCTGTGAATCTACTTTCTCCTACCTAATCCAAAGCAAGATGCCCTTAAGGTCACAAATGACTGATATCCATCTAGAGGATGATCTAAAACCATGGACCTCCATGCTGCAGCTACTCAAATTCTTTCCAACAGTGTTGGGATTGGAAGCTCAATTCCGTGTGGACAGTCTGGGGCGGGTAAAGGTGGGAGCTTCTAAATCTTAGAGCTCTCACGAGACCCCCCCCAGGAAACGGCTGGGAATCGAGGTGAACCGAGCTATCTCGAGTAATTCCGCCTCTTCCCGTGAGAAACGTGATGGGAGAGAGATCTCCCCACCCTCGAGATTGTCCCGGATCTGGGCACACTATTGTTATCTAACAGCACGGTATTCAGATGCAAACTGTGCGGCTGAAGGTTAAGTAGGATTGAGGAAGCCTGAAAGCTCTCTTAGCACGTGAGGAGCCAAGAGGACAGTAGGCTCCGCTTCTCTTCTTTCCTCTCTCCCCTCTTGTACTTCTCCCTGCTTGTACTTCTACTTCCAATCCCTTAAGATCCTAGCCTCCTTAGGAAATCTCCCCCTCTTCCTCCTAAGGAAGACCCCCCTGCACTTGTAACTGAGACCCTGAAATAAAGCTCAACCCTTGTTCGACTCTGGAACGTCCTTTCTCTCATATGAGCATCCGGTTTTGGCCAACCGAAGACCTCGGAGGTGAGGTAAGAAGACTCGGGTAGCCCACACAGGCCTCTAGGCCTGGCAGTTGGCACCCCAACAGAGGACTGGGAGCGCAGATAATCCTGGGTGCTTTGGGAACACCCGGAAGGGGCTGTGAAAGAAGCGAGTCCCGAATCCTAGATTCGGAAGGAGAGAAAGAGTGAGAGAAGCTTCCCACACCCATGGGAAAAGGGCAGAGATGGGGAATCTATTGCCAGTAAGAAAGCCAGAGGAACAGGAGGTCTGGGCTGAGACACTTCACAGGGAATGCAGGGAGGTGGGGGTCACAATAGAGTTAGATGACCTCCGAGAATTTTGTAAAAGGATTTGGAAAGTTTCTCCTTGGCTCAAGCAGACAGGAATATCAAGAGAAAAATGGGGAGCGGTCGGAGAGCAAATGACTGCATATGAGCAACAGTACCCTGGGGAGCTGGAGGATTTAGATTTCCGGATATACGGTGTAATTAAGACTCTTTTGGAAGGACCGGAGAGGCCAGGGCGGGATTGGAATGAGAGTGGAAGCGGGGAGAGGGGAGGGACGGAGGACCCAGGCAAGCAGAAAGTTAAGCGGAAAGTTAAGGAGCGTAAAGAAAAAATAGACTCGGAGCTCCATCTAGCGGATGGAAAAGGCGAGGCAGGGGAGAATACGCCGTGCCTTCCCTCCGTGCCTCCTTATAACCTGCTCCATTGGTCAGACAGTCCAGGGCCACAGTCCAGTTTGGAAAAAGGAATAAGAAAGGCTATAGAGAATGGAGAAGATGTAGGGACATTTCCTGTGCTAGAAATAGTGGACCCCAGTGTCCCCGGTGGGGTTCCAAGGAGCCACGTCCCCCTAGAGTGGAAGAGAGTGGCGACTCTTAAAGAGGCTTGTACCAAGCATGGCCCTAATTCACCCTTTGTCATAGCCATGCTTGAAACTCTCAGCGGTCAGTTCGTTCTGACTCCTAATGACTGGAAGAGCTTAGCTAGAGCCTGCCGTACCCCTGGGCAGAATGTGATTTGGGTATCAGAATTTTCTCAGAGGGTAAAGAGCACTACCGGTGGGCTAGGGGCTCAGGCCCCCCAGGCTTATCAGCAATTTACAGGAACAGGGCAGTTTGAAGCTACAGGAAACCAATTACAGTACTCAGCCGCTGATTATGTCTTGATTGCCGGAATGGCTATTGCCGCCTGGAAGGTTATAGCCTCTAAGAAAGAGAGAGAGTTTCCCATGACTAGGATTACGCAAGGAAACAATGAGCCATTTACTAATTTTGTGGCCAGGCTGCAGGAGGCAGTAGGTCGAGATATGGGAGAGGAAAACCAAGGGACAGAGATAGTGTTGAGGACATTGCTGCGGCAGAATTGTAATCATGACTGCAAAAAGGCAATGCTGGGACTGCCAAAGAATGCATCTGTTGAAGAAATGATACAGAGATGTGAAAGGGTAGGAAGTCAGGTCTACTTGGCACAGGTGCAAGGGAAGTACCTGGCCGCCGCCTCAAGTAATATCTCTTTGGAGAAAAAATGTTTTAACTGCGGAAAACCGGGACACCTTAAGAAAGAGTGTAGGAAAGAAATAAGTACAGGGAGGGGCCAGGACCCTTGTTTTTCATGTGGAAAGCCAGGTCACTTAGCTAAACAATGTAGGAAGTCGGGAAATGGGGCGAGGGGCCCCTCGAGGGCCCTGAAAGTGTACCTTTGGCAGAGAATCGGGACGGCCCCTTGGAGGGAGAATACAGGAGATTATGGGGCCAGAGGAAGGAATGCAACACCTTTACAGCTTAGAGAAGTGCCAGCTTGCAGCTCATCAGTTTGCAATGATCCCCCTGAGAGACCCCATACAGGAGGAATCCCTGATATTACAGAACCCCTCTCATGCACCCGTAGTTATATATACAGGAGTTTATCCCACCGGCACCACAGCACTTCCATGCTCCAATGTGGTAGCCGAGCTGGCTCATATAGACAATCAGCTTCCCATAGCTATTGCCCTTCCTTTAAAGCACTCAGTTCAAATCCAGTTACTAAAGGAAATAGGACAGAATAGACCCGAGTGTACAATCTGGCTCAATGGAATTCCCATGACTGGCCTCCTTGATACTGGAGCGGATAGGACCTGCCTTAGCGGTCGCTCAGTACCCCGGCACTGGAAGCTCAAAGAAAGCCAAAGACCAGTGTGGGGAATAGGAGGGTGCCAAAATACCTTAGAGACAATGCACCCAGTAAAGTGGGAGGCAGAGGATCGCCAAGGGACCGTATGGCCGTTGGTGATTCCAGGACTTAGTTTTAACATCTGGGGCAGAGACATTATGAGCCGCCTCGGGATGAGGTTATCAAATTTTTAGTAAGGGCCATTGCTGCTGCACTGGAGTCCCCACCCTTGAATTGGAAGTCAGACACCCCGACTTGGGTGGAGCAGTGGCCTCTGACTTCAGAAAAACTCCAGGCACTACAACTACTGGTTAAGGAGCAATTAGCACCCTGGAATGCTCCTGTGTTTGTTATAAAGAAAAAATCCGGGAAATTCAGGTTCCTTACAGATGTTAATCAAGCATTTGTAAGCACCTGGCAGCAGCTATACCAAAATAAACAGCCACTATGCAGCCTTATCAATTTTACCTTGAAGGCGATCCTTGCTAAACAAAGAAGGGGAAAAGGTCACCTAACACAATCAGAGCTTGATACAGCTGTGTATACACACAATTTTTTGCATGTCTCAAAAAGCGCACATACTACTCCAGCTATGAGACATTTTGTGACTTTTCCAAGACAACCCCGCAAGGAAAGTAATACCCAGGCTGGAAATAAAGACACATGGGCCATGGTAAAGGATATGGCCTCAGGGAAATGGAAAGGTCCGTATAAGATACTAATATGGGGTCCAGGGTATGTTTGTATCTCCGCAGGAAAAAGGAATGCGTGGATTCCCATTAGAAGGATCCGTAAGTGGGAACCGAGGTCGGAGGCGACGGAGACGCAGGAGGCGGAGAGCCCGGAGACCCCGGAGAAGGATCATGCACCACCTGAGCCTGCTGCTGACAGCTTTAACCTTGCTGCCCAGAGAGGAGGCAGCACTCATCACAACCGCAGACACTGCTGCTGACAGCTTCCCATCTAGGCATCTCTTTCCACCGGCTGAAGGAGGACTTTGATATCACAAACCCAGGACATTGGGGGGGGAAGGGGTGACCAACTTTTCACCTGAATACCACAGGCTTGGCCATTCAGGCTTGGCCGTTGAGATCCATTTGCATGACTGAGGGAGTGGTGATGTAAGGCGCCTACACCAGCTGCTCCTCTTAAAATATGCTTTGGGATTAGTTGATTGCACTTCCCCTGTTGTAACTCAGCCATTTAGTTTCATCTTTGTTTTATTTGATGCCTCCCTTTGTCAGTTGTGCTAGCTGCAGATTTCTGTGTGAATGAAGTCTTGTTGTAGGGTACTCATATGCTAAAGGCCTTCCTAATCCACTCAGCCTCCAGCCACTGTTTGCTCTAGAGCCAGGTGTGCTCCGCGCATAACAAAGAAGGGGAGATGTTGGGATTGGAAGCTCAATTCCGTGTGGACAGTCTGGGGCGGGTAAAGGTGGGAGCTTCTAAATCTTAGAGCTCTCACGAGACCCCCCTAGGAAACGGCTGGGAATTGAGGTGAACCGAGCTATCTCGAGTAATTCCGCCTCTTCCCGTGAGAAACGTGATGGGAGAGAGATCTCCCCACCCTCGAGATTGTCCCGGATCTGGGCACACTATTGTTATCTAACAGCACGGTATTCAGATGCAAACTGTGCGGCTGAAGGTTAAGTAGGATTGAGGAAGCCTGAAAGCTCTCTTAACACGTGAGGAGCCAAGAGGACAGTAGGCTCCGCTTCTCTTCTTTCCTCTCTCCCCTCTTGTACTTCTCCCCGCTTGTACTTCTACTTCCAATCCCTTAAGATCCTAGCCTCCTTAGGAAATCTCCCCCTCTTCCTCCTAAGGAAGACCCCCCTGCACTTGTAACTGAGACCCTGAAATAAAGCTCAACCCTTGTTCGACTCTGGAACGTCCTTTCTCTCATATGAGCATCCGGTTTTGGCCAACCGAAGACCTCGGAGGTGAGGTAAGAAGACTTGGGTAGCCCACACAGGCCTCTAGGCCTGGCACAACAGAAAGCTAATACAACAGTCATTAAAAGGTTAGTTTATTTTAAAATTAACAAATAGTTTTCAATTTTTGAAATTATTAAGTACATAGTACAAAATGTACATTTTTCAGTATACCTAACTGCAGTTTCTTGAATGTGGCCTTATTTGGTTACAGCTAGATAAAAATGTGGCCTTTCAACATGAAAGGTTCCCTAGGTCTGATATAGACTAAACTCAAAAGTGTGTCTTGAATTAAATTATTTTGGAGGATCAGTTGTTAAACATTTACCAGTGTATTCCTTCCTAGAGCCCACACAACCTTGTTCCTAGTCCTTTCTCTTCCCTCCCTTCCCTAGATTTCTCCCCTCCCTTCCTTGCTCTAGTCATTTCCTTTGTATATCCCTTAACTATAATTTACCTTTCTTTGTATTTCCTGCCCCAAACCTTTCTCCCTTTTCTACATCTCCCTGTCCTCAGCCCTCTCCCCTGCAAAGGAGTCAGAGCCAAACTTCAAAGGAGAAATTACTAACAATAATTGGTAAGAACTATATATCATGGCTGGGAATTGTGGTGCACACCTGTAATTCATGCCAGTGCAGTGGCTGGGACTGGTGGATCTCTTGAGATTGGGAGTTGTGAGTGAGGCTGTCAGTCATCCACACCAACTCTGGCATCTCTGTGGTGATTCCCTGGGGGTAGGGTCTACCAGATTGCCTAAGGAGGGGCCAAAGCAGCCCAGGTCCAGAATGGACCAAATCAAAACAGTATAGAGAGATTGACCTTGGGAGTAGCCACCGCAATCCAGCCTGGGCAATAAGGGGAGACCCAGCCTCAAAAAACAAGGAACTGCACATTACTAAAAACAAAAAAGAGTAATAATAGACAAACCCAGATCTATTTCTTCTACATGCATAGGTGGGGCTATCAGTCTCTTGGATATAACCTCAGAATGCAGGACAAATGCCACCAACTCCATCCTATCCCCTCTTATTTTGTTAAATGACATGCCATTACAACCTGTGTGCTAGTGCTAGCTTCTGGGAGCAGGATGGATATTGAAAGAAATTTGTCCCAACCCAAATATCAGCAGGGTATTGGGGGAGCCACCGATGAAACAGAAGTAAAGAAGACATATGTGACATAAGTGACTTGTCTATGTGACGATTAAAAAGGTCTGAGAGACGTTATTTCTGGGTAACTTAATATTTTATTAATAAGCCAGCAGGGTATTAATAAAAGGATGATCATTTGTCCCTCTCTTAGACCAAAGACAATCATGGTAGCAGTCTCATAGCAGTTTGTTGTGTTCGTCCTTTGCTTTAGAAGAGGACCATGACATCACAGAAATGATGACATGACATGACTTGCACTTGACTTTGTTTTGAGTAAGGGAGGGGTGTGCAAAGTCACCAGCCTCACTTTCTCCTCCTGAGCCACCAGCAGGCTCACAGTTTATATACCCTTTGAAGAGCAGATGTTCAATAAGTGGCTGTAATCACTCTGATTGGACAACACAATAAAATGAAGGGCTAAGAGTGACACTATCACTCTTGGACAGAGGAACTATCTCTATACCAGACCACTCCCAGACTTGGGCTATCTAGACAAAAGGATCAGTTTCCAACCAAGCTCAAGTAGAACACAATGTGCTTCCCTACCTTAGATAGATCCTTGGGGTTTGACCAAGATTGAAGAGAGTTCATTCCATCTCCTTGTCAGAAATGTTCTTCAAGGCTGAACTTATTTAAAATGAGGAATTTGGAGGAAGAAAAGAGCTCTGAATCTCCCCAAGATATCAGTTATTAAGAATCATTTCTCTCACCTAGAATCACACATCTGTTAGAAAGGAGACGAGGTTAAATCTGGCTTCAGACAAGTCCTAGATGTGTGACCCTGGGCAAATCACTTAACCTCTTTGTTGTACAATAATCCAAGTTCTCAAAAATTGCTGATGCTGCTGTATGTCCCTCATTCTCAAAACAGACCATGGCATCAGGGAGGTGATGCCACGACATACAAGTGAATGGGATTGAAGTGAGGGAGGGCTGGGCAAAGTCACCAGCCTCACTTTCTCCTCCAGAGTCATCTGGGTACAGTGACCAGATGCAGATCAGGAGGATTGGGTTCTCAAATATATATGTATATATATATATGTATATGTGTGTGTATGTGTATATATAATATATATATATTCACTAAAGGAATGTCTATGGGTATTCTTTAAAAAAAAAACTCAGAAATCACTATATAATATCACCTGACACATGACTTAATAGAATTCATCTAGTCGGGGATGGATGACCCTCTGTCAGGGATTAATTCCAGGGGATTCCTGCTCTGGGAGGGCTTGGGTCATGGAAACTTTGGGTTGCCTTCTAACTCTCTAGGAATAATATGAGGAAAGTATGAGGGGATAGGATCAAGGTTAAAGTAAAAAGTTTGATTTGGTCAGAAGAAGGACTCGATTTTCTTTAGAAATCAGAGAGCAGGAGGAGAAGATTGGAGGAGACAAGGGGAGTTGACTGTTCAGGTGTGATCTGGAGAGGAGGACACTCTAGTCTTCTTGGGGAAGTGGGAGACAGGAACATCTTCTGAGAGACTGGGGACAGGGTGAGGTCAGTCCCTATGTGGAATGAGTTTCAGAATTAATAAAAAAGTGAACAGAAGGATTTCTAAGCATCAGGGAGGACCCTAATGAATTGAGAGAGTAAGATTTTAAAATGGATGAAATTTCTGTTTCTGTGACTTTCTGAAGCAATACTGAATATTCATCTTCTCCTCTTTGTCCTGTCTCAGGTCCTATGGGAGACTGAGTGCAGACATAAGCAGAAAAATAAAAAAGATGTTGAAAACTGCAGATATGTAGGGAAAGCTAGTTCCTTAATATGTTCCCTATTTCCAGCTTGACCCTCTAAGATTTCAGAGAATTTCTCCTTGAATGAAATCAGAGTCTCTACCTCTTTTTGGTCTTGAGTTATGTTATCTGGTTCTCACCAGAAATCATTTACTCAGTATATTTTCTGAAATATATGAATCTTATAACTTTTCCAATTTCTGTCTGCCATTTGTTTGGATAAATGTTTTTCATTTGTTTGGATATTTACTATTCACTACTTGTGAATGGTCTTTTGTGTAAACAGCGTTTTGTAGAAAGGAGTTAAGAAGGTGGGCATAAGTTTATGATAAACCTCTCTTTTTGAATTAATTGAAAAAACCCTTTTCCTCTTTTAAACAGAAAAGAATAAATGCCAAAAGAAAAAGACATTCTGTGTATTCATGACTCCTGTGAATGGGAGACTAGCTTGCTTCCTCCCAACCTGGAGGCTTACAGCAGTCCTTGTCTCAGTCAACAACAGAAAAGACATGTTGATTTGGCCTTTGGTAGTCGCATTTAGAGAGAACATAACTTACCAGTCCTGGTGGCTGGAAGTCCTTTTCTCCCTTCCATGGGATACCCATGAAATTCTCTTGAAATAAGCTGTAGTTCCTGCTGGTTTCCACACAGAGTTCTGTAGCTGCCTTTCCTCAGGGTGTCTGGTTTCAGACAAACCAATGCAGGCTTCCAGTGCAGACGGTGACATCAGCTACTGGTGTCTCAAGGATGTTGCTAAGACTCCAGTGAGAAGTCTACATCTTCCAACCTTCTGAATTTTCCGAGGTCCTCATCTGGCAGGTTTGGGGATAAGGGTGTGTAGGGGAAAAGAATAGGAAAGTCTTTTGGGAGAAGAGACTGGAACTGAGTCTCAAAGGAAGCCAGGAGATAGAGATGAGGAACAGCCAGTGAAGGGGGCACTGAGTTAGAAGACAGAGTGTTTTGTTTGAGGGACAATATATGGAAAGGAATAAAGTATAGGAAGACTGGAAAGCTAGGAAGGAGTCCAATTTTAAAGGATCTAAGTGTCAAACAGAGGATTTTATAATTGATCCTGGAGGTAATAAAAAGCCATTGGAGTTTCCTGAGGAGGGAAGTAATGTGGTTTGACCTGGGCTTTAGGAAGATCACTTTGACAACTGAATGGGGAGAGATTCAAGGCAGTTAAGTCATCAGGAAGCATTTATTAAGTGCGTATTACACACTAATCAGGCACCATGCTAAGCACTGGGTATACAAATATAAGCAGCTACCAAGACAGTTCAGACATCATTGGATGGAGTCTGAATGAAGATTGAAGTGCACTATTTTTCATTTTTGTGTGTTTTTTTCTCTTTTTTGGGTCTGTGTCTTTTGGTTCTTTTTCAACATTAATATGGAAATATGTTTTGCATGACTGCACACTCATAACCTACATAAAATTGTTCATCGTTTCAGGGAGGGGGGGATATGAGAGAGGGAGAAAATTTGGAACTCACATTTTTTTTAAAGAATGTTAAAATTGTCTTTATAGATAATTGGGGAAAAATAAAATATTGTTTAATAAAAAGAGATGATTGGTAACTTGAGACAGCAGTTTTATTCCAATGATGAAGTCAGAAGTCAGAATGCAGAGAGATGAGAAGGAAGTGAGAGGGGAGGAAGTGGCACCATAAATGGTAGGCAGCCACATGGAGGAGTGTAACCGCAAAAGAAAGGAGAGACATGGGCTGATACCTCTTGGAGATGAATGGATCAAATGAGGGTTTCTAAGGGTGGGAGAGACATGGTCATGTTTGTAGGAAGTAGTAATGGAGAGGGGGAGAGTGAAGATGAGTGAGAGACTGGAGATGACAGAAGGGGCAGGAGGACTGGCATGGGATCTCTCGTGCATTCAGAAGCGTTTGCCTCTTCCTGAGACACAAATGAAGGAGAAGGTACTGGGGGAAGGCATCTGGGTATTATGAGATAAAGAGGGAGTTCTCAACTAATGGCCTCAATTTTTGAGTGAAGCATGAGGCAAGGCTCTCAGCTGAGAGGCTGGCAGGGAAGGATTGACATGGGAGGCCTGAAGAAGGATGAAAGTTTGAAATAGACACTATGGTGAGTAGAACAGGGAATTGATTAGGGAGGGATAAAACAATTGCCTTGCTGCAGTTAGAGCCCACTGAGGTAATGAAGTACAAATTTGTAGTGGACACAGTCAGCAGAGTGTCCTGATTTTAGCCAGCTCAGTACTACAGAAACCAATGGAAAGGGAGCAGATGGTGGGAGTCATTGAAGGATGAGGCTTGGAAGGGCTTGATCATCAGTAGGACAAGGGAACTAGAGATTCAGGATGAGGGGATGGTACATAGTTGAACTGGTTCACCAAGGGGTCATGATAGGGATGGAGACTGTAGTCAGTGCTCAGGGGAATATCTTGGGAGAAAGGAGGGATGGAGGGATTGGAAACAGATGGGGTTCAGATTAAATGGCTCCACTCCTATACACCAATGCAGGTCAGCATTAGAGGCCAAGATGAGGTCATTTGTCCAGGGTCTCACAGATAGGATGGGTCAGAGGTCAGCTTGCCCTCAGAGATCTTAGCTCTCTTTCCATTAAGCTGGGGCCATTTTATGGGGTCTCTCAGGAGATGAGCTAGGACCAAGGCAGTGGCAGGGAGTGGGGGAAGAAGGGGAGGGAGGGGATGACTTTGGTTTTTCCTCCCCCATCATGCCATAGACAGACTGAGGCCCCATTTGGGTAGAGGGGATTGCATTTTCCAGTCTCAGTGAATACTTTGTAGAACCTTCTCAAAACTGTTTTTGAATGCCCAAGACCTGAGTAAGGCCTAAAGCCTGGACTGGCCAATCAGGAGAGACATTTTGGCCCACTCTGAGCTTAACCTATAGCAAATCTTTGTGTACTCTAGCATAACTGACATCCTTTGCTTTCCTCTCTGAGTGAACCCCAAAGGCCTCTTCCTAGGTCAACTACTACAGGGCCAGATGGTGCTGACCAGGAGCATTCTTCTGTTTATGACTGCTAAAGAGTCAGGATGGATTGTGAGAGGTGGCCCAGCGGCATGTCCCATCAAAGAAGGCACTGGGCTCTCTGAGCAAGGGACAATTGTAGTGGCTCAAAAGAAACCTGAGATGCTGCAATTTAGATATCTCTACTCTAGAAGTTCCCACAGACTATCTGTGGCCCACTTGCCATCGTGCATCCCAAGCTCATAGTGGTCTGATCAGCCACAGTGGGCAGAGAGCTGGCCTTTAAGGCAGGAAGGCCATTAAGGCAGTTCAGGACCTACCTGGGTCACATCCCTGCTGTGGGATCTGGCATACGGTGGTCTCATGCTCAGCGCTCTGGGAAGTGTGGCTCACAGACAAGTTGGCAGAGAAGGTACCAACCTGCATGGTGCAAGGAGCCTTGTCACCTGGGACTTCCCATGCCAGTGAAATCACCTGCCCTGAGCCTCAGCTTGACATTTCTTATCTCTGTATGTTTGTCTAAATTGTTTTGATCTTTATCCAAGAGTCAACTGCTCTGTGAAGCCCTTACAGAGGGAGGGACCTGATGCATCCCCCGCAATAGAGCAGAGGGCCGCTATGGGATTATTTTCCACCTAGCACCTGGCACAGTGGGGTGCCCATAGCAGGGGGTTAATGAAGCTTTGTTGAAAATTTAATGTCACATATTGAAGTTATCTGCAGGTATCTTTTCAACCCCTTACTATGGGGGACCCCTGGCTTGAGGTTCATAGTGGGAAGGGGGCACTGTGAGGATGAGACTACTGAGGAAAAATGAGAGGCATGGAAGGGATGTGATCCTTGAGGGGTGACAGTGGTGACACTTGAAGGATGAGACCATTAGGCAGATAGGTCCTGGATAAACCCATTTGGAGAAATTGAGTGTTCTCTAGACAAGGGGACAGTTGGCTCATTGGGTAACCTTTTCTTCTTTTTTTTAGCTGTGATATAATCTGGATGGGGAGTTCTCCATGAGGAAATTTCCTCTGCAGGGGACAAATTCCTGACTCTCAGGCCATAGGAGGTGGGCTTAAATCCTACTTCTAGTGCAGAGTTTCAGTGAGACCTTGGGCCGTCGGTTTCCTCATCTGAAACAGGTGGGGTTCAGATTAAATGGCTCTGCTCCCATAAACCAATGAACGTCAGCATTAGGGGTCAAGATGAAGTCATTTGTCCAAGGTCTCATGGCCAGGATGGGTCAGAGGCCTGCTTGTCCCCAGATCTCCTAGCTCTCTGTCCATTAAGCTGGGGCCATTCTATGAGGTCTATCAGGGGTTGAGCTAAGACCAAAGCAGTGGCAGAGAGTGGGGGATGATGGGGAGGAAGTGGGATGTGTGTGGTTTTTCCTCCTCCATGAAGCCATAGACAGACTGAGGCCCCAGCTGGGTAGGGCAGATTGCATTTTTGAGTCTCATTGAATACTTCCACATCCTTCCTGCTAAACCCCATTCAAAGTCAATGCATGGTATGGAAGGGAGATAATTTGGAGGGAGGAGCCATTTGTGTTTAAGGTCATTCTCATAGCAAAATGAATACACGGGGCTCTCAAGACCTTAACTGGTCACAAAACAGACAGGGGCTCTCAGAGGGTTGGGAGGCACCCCCAAAAGGCTAGGAGCGATCTGGCTCCCATTCCCCAGCCTTGCACTGTGGTGGCAGAAACCCTGTTGTGGGAACTATGGTCCTGAGATTGGCAGACCTCCTTCACAGAGATGGGCCCAAAAGCCTGGATGTTTCTGAGCAAGTGGCAGCCTGTGATGGCTCTGAAGTCACAGGCCTGAATGCCCAAGTTTGAATCCCTCCTTTTCTCAGAGAGATACAGAAAGAACTGTCACTGTAGAACTGGGAGCCGGTGTTCAGATCCCCCAGTTCCCACCCGCTCCCCAGGGACTCAGTCTTCTTGATTTGACAGCTTAGGGTGCAGTTTCTCAAGCCCTCCTGATCCTCTGGCTCCTGTTCCTTCAGGGTTCCAGGTGTTCTAATCCCCCAGCCCCAGCTCCAGAAGGAGCCAAATATGGCCCCCACCTCCACTGAGCTTGAACAGTCCCTGGTAACAGTGGGAGGTGACTTCTGGGCACAGGGAAAGAGCAGAGCTTGAGCAGAAGAACCCCAAGGCCACACAGGTTAGACACTGGAGACCATCAGGGACAGGGGCAGCTATTTGGGGAGGAAGAGGGTCAGGGACTTGTTGGGGCTCAGATGGGTCAAGGGCCTCCACAGTTTCCCCTCTGCTCCCTCTCTGTCTCTCTGTCTCTCTCTGCACTTCTCTGGGTCCCCTCATTTCATGGTGATTGTAATGGAAAGAGCCCAGAGTCTACTTCTCTTGTTGGCTTTGTTCTGGACTAATGTGTGTGTCACTCCTTCTGTCTGAGCAGCAATAGCTCCAGGATGGGAATAAAAATCTTTATTCATTGGCTTGTGGTTGTGAGGACTGACTAATGCAGTAGAATGAATGGGAAGCCCTTAGAATGCTGTGGGACAGAGAATGTCAGGGCTTGGAGGGTCCTTAGAACAGAGAATGTCTCAGTTGGGAAGGCAACTTGGGACATATGAGCTAGAAAAGATTTTAGAAGTCCTCCTGTTTAACACTGTCACTCCATTCATGGTGAAACTGAGGCCTGGCAGGGGCCAGGACTGGCCCAAATTTGCAGAGGACCAGAGGCAGGGCTCCTGAGGTCTCCCTTTGATGAGCGGGCAGGCTCACTCATGTCCTGGGTTACCTGGAGGAGCTGGACTCAGGAGGGAATCCGTGCTGCTGATGCCAGTACACAGGTCTGAAGAGAAAACCCTGGTATAGGAGATGATGATGACTCCTGGACCTGAGATCTTGGTGGGGCCAGAGGATGTGGTCCCAGTACTGTGTACCCCTTACTGCCCACAATGATGCCTCTGAGCCCTGGAGGTAGAGAGGGTTAGAGAATTGGGACTCAGGGTACCTGGCATCTTAGGAGAGATGTGGACTGGGGCTCTGAATGTGTGGGTACCTGAAGAGTAGGGAGACTGAACACTGGGGACTCCCAAATCTCTGAAAGGTCAGGATTACTGTATCCCTTATGGGATTAGGGACTGGGGAATAATATGTGTGAGTCCTTGAGGAGCTGAGATTCAGGGTGATTAGGATGCCTGGGTTTCTACAGTCTTTGAAGGGGATGGAGTCGTGAACCCCTCACCTGATTCTGTGAACAGCACAGTCTTCTGACACCCTTCCCCGACCTCACAGGTGATGGTGCTTTCAGTTGTTAGGTTGTGCAGATGCTGCATCATGTTTTGTCCCATCATTAAAAGCACTCCCTTACAACAAATCAAGGTGTCAGTGTCTGGAGGGGTTAGGGTATAGCTCAACACCAGAGTCTCTTTCCCTTTGGGGATCCCGGTCCTTTACCTATCTTCTGCCTCCCCAGGTTGACCCCCTGGGAGCCCTCCTGAGGGAAACCCTGGCATTAGGAAGGAGGAGGGGGCTCTGTGGAAAACACCAGGCAATTCCACTTCTGGGCTGCTCTGATGTGGACCAAATGATATTCTCACACCAATCCTGTGGGTTTGGGCCACACTTCTCCCCATTTCACAGATGAGGAAATGGAGGTTCTTGCATGGGATCCCACAGGGAATGAGTGGCCGAGCCAAGATTCAAAACCTGTCCCTCTGAATCCAAACCCTGAGCATATTCTACTAGGTGACAATCTGGGGCTACCACTGTGCCACCCCAGTCAGGAGCCAGCAGCCCCATGGCTGTCCTGCACAGGACTCTGAGAATCCTCTCTACTCCCCAAGGATCCAGGCTCCAGATCCTGCATCCTTCCCTCATTCCCTTCCTCCTAAAGGACTGAGGCATTGAGATCCCCAACCTTCATCCCATCAGGATCCAAGGAGTCCTAATTCACCAGTTCCTGCTTCCCACACAAACTATCCTACATGCCTGAATTTGCAGCTCTACACTTTCAGGCACCCAGAGGTCTGGTCCTCCTCCTCTTTCTCCCACAAGGATGACCCCACTTTCCAGAATCCCTCCCTCTCTTCCTCCTGAGATCTTGCACTTTGGGTTTCTGGTCCTTGCCAGAGGACCCTGAGGATAAATCACCCCTCCCAACATGCATGAAAGAGCCAGGGCTACTCCAAGAAGCCAGAGCAGGAGCTGGGATCCTATGGTCTGGAGACTTAGTCTGGAGAGGAGCTGAAGGAATGTTTCTGGCACCTTCCAAGTGATCCAACTTCCCTCTTTATGTCCTTCTGGTGAGCAAACATCCACCTCAGGTTGGGGAAAGAAAAGCCCTAATTACTTAACCCCTGGGTGGAAGAGAAGACATGCCAGGATACAGCTTCCCAGCAGTCCACTTCAGGTTCCTTAGGGAAATTTGATCCCCCAGCCCCTACAGTCCTCAGAGACCCAGGTACCCAGCCACTCTCTAGGAACTCAGGTCCTCTGATTCCCTAGACCCTGCCCCTCAAGGGAGTCTAGCAGGGTCCCTGGTCCTTAGTTTCCCCATCAGATGAGGACGTCTCTGCCTCAGACTTGCCTCAGCTCAGAATGTGTCAATCACCTATGAAGAGAGCCAAGGGTGTGAGGGAGGAGAAGTTTCACAGTCTTACGCTGACTTTGACTTCCCTGTCTTTCATACAACCTTCTTCCTGCCTAGTCCTCCTTCTCTCACCATGCTTTCTTCTCCTCTCCCAATCCTCTCTCCTTTCTTAGGTTTAGAATAATGATTTAGAGGCAGAGAATTTTATCAGTTCCTATTAGTGCCAAGCCCTGTGCTTAGTATACAAAGAAAGATGGGAAGGGAGTGAATCATTGTACCAAGTACTTTTTACAAATACTGTCTCATTCGATCTTCACAACCATGGGGAAGATAGAAATAACAGGTCCTGGCAGTTGGTGGCAACGGGGAGTGAGAGAGAGTGAGGAACTGAGGTTTGAAACTTGGGGACTGGGATCCTTGATGACAGTAGGGAAATTTCGAAGAGTGAAAAGTTTGGGTTGAAAGACTGAGTTCCCTTACCCTCCAGTTGTCTCTGTTTGTCTCCATTTCCCTTTCCTTCCTGCCGTGGCACAAACATCCATCTGCCCCTTACCCAATGGTCTTTCATCTATTCTCTGGACTTCTGAGCAGAGAGGCCAGGCAAGAACACTCTAGAAAAGATCTCATGGGCAGTGGTCAAAAGGAAGTAAAGTGTGTGTGGGGGTAACATCAGTTGGATCTCAAGTGTAGGGAAGGAACATGGCCAAGAGTGATGAGAGCTTCCTTATATAAACAGGCATCACTGGGGAGCTGTGAGCCCCAAATTGGGGACATTCCTGCAAGAACCATTGGTGTCTCACCAGGTGCTATGACCTGGTGAGACACTGTTAGAACTGCAAAAGAACTTAGACCTAGAACCTAGAATGAGAGAGGCAGAAGAGAACTTAGAACACAGAATGCCTTAACTAGGAGGAACTTTAGCACATGGAATGTTACAGCTGTGAGGGGCTTTAAAATAAGGGATGTCAGACACATATGTCAAAGCTAGAAGGGATCTTGAAGCATAGAATGTCTGAGCTTAAGGTAACCCTGTTACATAGTGTGTAAGAGTTGAGAAAAGAAATTAGAATATGGTCTGTCACACCCAGGAGCAGCCTTAGAACAAAGAATGTTCGGATATAACAGGCCTTTAGATGAGGCTTGGAAGGGCTTGATCATCAATACGACAAGGGAACTAGAGATTCAGGATGAGGGGATGGTATGTAGTTGAACTGGTTCACCAAAGGGTCATGACAGGGATGGAGAGTGTAGTCAGTGCTCAGGGGAATGTCTTGGGAGAAAGGAAGGATGGAGGGGTTGGAGCTCACATCAAGGAGGAGGAACAGGGTGAGGGGTTGTAAAGTAGCGGGAAAGATGGAGTGATAAAATGAGATAAAGGAATTTTGGAATTCATGAACATGAGAGTGAATCACTTATGGGTGAAGGTAAGATGAAGGGCATGCCTGTCTCTGTGTGTGACTGAGGTGCAGGAGAGAAGGAAGTCATGGGAAATGAGTAATTGAGGAACTGGGAAGTCAGGGTACTTGGTGTAATAATATGGAAAAGCTCTTAGGTTAAGGGAAGGAGTTAGACTGGAGGCAAAGACTGAGTCAGTCCCTGCAGGCATTGGGGAAGGAAGGAGAATGTCTCTGGGGTTGGCAAAAATCCTTCCCAGGGTCTTGAGGAGGTGATTTGTTTGGTTTGAATGAATGTTAAAGGAAGAGAAGTTACTGAGTGGCGGTGGTGGAGGGAGAGCCTGGAAGAGCCATTGAGGAAGGAGGAGTATCCCTGCTTCCCTGACCCAGGTAGTGAGCAAGTGCAAACTGTCCTGGGAAGTGTGATCAGAGACTCTATATTGTCAAGAAGGAGGCAGGTCAAAGTGAAGGCCAGAAGATGGAGGGAAAGAAGAAAGTGCAAGAGGAGAGCATGTTTGTTAAGCACTACCAGGACACTCCCAATGTGTCTCTGAAGACAGTCAGGATGGCTTGTGAGAGGTGGCCTGGGGGCGTGTCTCCATCAAAGAAGGCCCTGGGCTCTCTGAGCAAGGGACAATTGTAGTGGCTCAAAGGAAACTTGAGATGCTGCAATTTAGAGACATCTCCACCCCAGACGTTCCCACAGAGTATCTGTGGCCCCCCCTGCCATCGTGCATCCCAAGGTCTTATTGGTCTGATTAGGCACAGTGGGCAGAGAGCTGACCTTTAATTAAGGCGGGGAAGACCCAGGTTCAGGACCTACCTAGGTCACATCACTGTTGTGAGATCTGGCACAAGCCTTTCTGCTGCTCAATGTGCTGGGAAGTGTGGCTCACAGACAAGCTGGCAGAGAAGGTGCCAGCCTGCAGTGGTGCAGGGAGCCTTGGCCCCTGGGACTTCCCATGTCAGTGAAATCACTTGCCCTGAGTCTCAACTCGACATTTTCTGTCTCTGCACATTGGTCTAAATTGTTTCAATCTTTATCCAAAAGTCAGCTGAGGCCAACAGCTCTATGAAGCCCTTCCAGAGGGTGGGACCTGCTGCAACCCCGCCTAGTAGAGCAGAGGTTAAGAATGGGATTGTTATCCGCACAGTTCCTGGCACAGTGAGGTGCCCATAGCAGGGAGTTAGTGAAGTTTTGTTGAAAATTTAAGGTCACATATTGAAGTTATCTTCAGGTATCTTTTCGATTTCCTACTATGGAGGACCCCTGGCTTGAGGAGAGGTAAGGGTTGGGGTGACGGTGAGGATGGAACCCTGAGGAGAGGTTGGGGGGCACTGTGAGGATGGAACCCTGAGGAGAGGTTGGGGGGCACTGTGAGGATGGAACCCTGAGGAGAGGTTGGGGGGCACTGTGAGGATGGAACCCTGAGGAGAGGTTGGGGGTCACGGTGAGGATGAGGCCATTCAAGGGCGGGGAGAAGTCCTGATTAGCCCACTCCCAACAGTTGGGTGATCTCTAGAGCACGGCTCATTGTTGCAACTTTTTTTGTTTTTAACTCTGATATAATGAGAACAGCAAAGCCTCCATGAGGAAATACCCTCTGCAGGGCTCAGCTTATATTCCTCTTCAAATGCAGAGTACCCAATGAGGCCTTGGAGCCTCAGTTTCCTTACGTGAAACAAGTGGGCTTCAGATTAAATGGCTCCACTCCTATACACCAATGCAGGTCAGCATTAGAGGCCAAGATGAGGTCATTTGTCCAGGGTCTCACAGATAGGATGGGTCAGAGGTCAGCTTGCCCTCAGAGATCTTAGCTCTCTTTCCATTAAGCTGGGGCCATTTTATGGGGTCTCTCAGGAGATGAGCTAGGACCAAGGCAGTGGCAGGGAGTGGGGGAAGAAGGGGAGGGAGGGGATGCCTTTGGTTTCTACTCCCCTATCATGCCATAGACAGACTGAGGCCCCATTTGGGTGGAGGGGATTGCATTTTCCAGTCTCAGTGAATACTTTGTAGAACCCTCCCAAAATCATTTTCAAACCCCCAAGACCTGAGTAAGGCCTAAAGCCTGGATGGGCCAATCAGGAGAGACATTTTGGCCCACTCTGAGTTTAACCTATAGCAAATCTTTGTGTACTCTAGCATAACTGACATCCTTTGCTTTCCTCTCTGAGTGAACCCCAAAGGCCTCTTCCTAGGTCAACTACTACAGGGCCAGATGGTGCTGACCAGGAGCATTCTTCTGTTTATGACCACTAAAGACAGGGCTCTTGGAACCAGAGGCTGTCTTGAATAGGGGGAACTTCTCTTACCTTGGTATTTTATGGACATGTACTATGTAGGGCAAACATGGACATCCTGGATCTATAATTTCAATGGACACCATGACACTCTCCTATCTTATTGTATTTACAAACTGTCCAACTAAGAAATTCCCTTCTTGTATCATGGTTAACACATGTGGAGACTACAGTTTTGGCTGACATAGGCATCCTGAACTAGCAATGGAGGGAGGACTGAGAGGGAAGTGCTCTGAAGGTATAAGGGCTGCTTTGTCTGTCCAGCCTTGAGTCCATTGTCCATGATGAACCCCTATGTGTATCTTTATACACACGCTCCACAAGCTTTAAGAGAAATAAAAACTCACATGCAGCTTAAGTTTCTTTATCTCTCTAAGGACCAACTTAACAATGGTTGATAGCTTCCACATTCTTCCTGCCAGTCCCGTTCCAGAATCAAGTCACAGGGAAATGGGGGGGGGGGCAACTGGGTGTGAGGAGACATTTGTTCTTAAGGTCATTGTCATAACAAAATGAGTGAGGGGCTCTCAAGGACTTAATGGATCATAGAAGGACAAGAGGCCCTCTGTATGTGGGGAGGCACCCCTACAGGGCCAGGAACAATTGGGCTCCCATTCCCCAAGCTTGTACTGTGGAGGCAGAATCCATGTTGGGGGAGCTCTGGTCCTTGGATTGAACTTATCCTCGACAGATCTCAGTCACACCAATGGGCCCAAAAGCCTGAATTTTCCCCAACAGATGGCAGCCTATGACAGCTTTGGGGGCACAGCCCTGGATGCCCAAGTTAGTTGTAATCCCTCCTGTTCCCAGGGAGACACAGAAAAAACTGTCACTATAGAACTGGGCACTCAGGAGTCCAGATTCCCCAGTTACCACCCTGTAGAATCCCAGGAGGCCATATCCTCCATTGACCACTCACCACCCAGGGACCTTGAAGTCCAGATCCCATAGTTACTACCCCCCAGAAACCCAGGAGTCCAGATCCCCTAGTTACTACCCACCCTTTAGGGACCTAGGAGTTCAGATAACCCAGTTACCAACCCCAGAATCCCAAGGAGGCAGATCCTCCAGTTAACAAAAACCATTCAGGATCCAGAAGTCCAGATCCCCTAATTACCACCCACTCTCCAGGTACCCAGGCTTCCTGATTGGACAGCTTAGGACCCAGTGCCCCAAACCCTCCCAATCCCCTGGCCCTTGTTCTTTCAGTGTCCCAGGTGTTCTAATCCCCCAGCCCCATCTCCAGAAGGAGCTCCGTATAGTCCTTACCTCCACTGAGCTTGAGGATTCCCTGGTAACAGCGGGAAGTGCCCTCTGGGCACAGAGAATAAGCAGCGCTTGAGCAGGACCCAAAGACCTGTAGACAGGTTGGACACTGGAGCCCATCAGGGGAAGGGGCAGCTGTTTGGGAAGGAAGAGGGTCAGAGGTTTGTTGGGGTTTAAGAGGGTCAGGGGAGCCCATGGTTTCCCCTCTGCTCCCTCTCTCTCTGTCTCTCTGCACTCCTCTAGGGTCCCTCATTTCATGGTGGTTGTTATGGAAAGAGCCCAGGATCTACTTCTCATGTTGGATTTGCTCTAGACTAATGTGTGTGACTCCTTTTCTCTGACCAACAACAGCTCTAAGATGAGAATAAAAATCTTTGTTTCTTGGCTTGTGGTTGTGAGAACTGACTAATGCTGTAGTATGAATGGGAAGTACTTAGAATGCTGTGGGACAGGGAATGTCAGGGCTGGGAGGGTCCCTAGAATGAGGATGCCCCAATTGGGAAGACCCTTGGAACAGGCAACTTGGAACATATGAGCTAGAAAAGGTTTTAGAAGTCCTCCAGTTTAACATTGTCACTCCATATGTGGCGAAACCAAGGCCTGGAAAGGGCCAGGATTGCAGAGGACCAGAGGCAGGGCTCCTGGGGTCTCTCTTTGATGGGTGGCCAGGCTCCCTCAGGTCCTGGGTTACCTGGAGGAGCTGGACTCAGGAGGGAATCCGTGCTGCTGATGCCATTGCACAGATCTGAAGAGCAAACTTTGGTGTAGGAGATGATGGTGACCCCTGGACTTGCGATCTTGGTGGGGCCAGAGGAAGTGATCCCAGCTGCTGTGCACCCCTTACTGCTCACAATCATGCCTCTGGGTCCTGGAGGTAGAGAGGGACAGAGAATTGGGGGCTCAGGATACCTGGCATTCTAGGAGAGATGTGGACTGGGGCTCTGGAGGTGTGGGTCCTTGAGGAGTAGGGGGACTGAACATTAGGGACTCCCAAATCTCTGAGAAGCTGAAGGATAGAGATCAGGATTACTGGATCCCTTATGGGGTTCAGGACTGGGGAATTAGATGTGTGAGTACCTGAAGAGCTGGAATTCAGGGTGATTAGGATGCCTGGGTTTCTACAGTCTTTGAAAAGGATGGAGCAGGGACCCCCTCACCTGACTCTGTGAACAGCACAGTCTCCTGACACACCTCCCTGACCCCACAGGTGATGGTGCTTTCAGTTGTTAGGTCCTCTGGTTGCTGCAGCATGTTTTCTCCGATCATTAAACGCAGTCCCTTATAACAAATTAAGGCCCCAGTACCTGGAGGGGTTAGGGTATAGGTCAGCACCAGTCTCTTTCCCTTTGGAGATCCATGTCCTCCACCTCTTCTCTCCCACCCCAGGTTGATCCTCTGGGAGCCCTCCTGACGGAAATACTAACATTAGGCAGGAAGAGGGGGCTCTGTGGGAAGTATCAGCCAATTCCATTTCTGGACTGCTCTGATATTCTCACATTAACCCTGTGGGTTTGGGCCACAGTTATCCCGATTTCACAGATGAGGAAATGGAGGTTCTTCCTTGGGGTCACACAGGGAATGAGTGACTGAGCCAAGATTGAAACCTGTCCCTTTCAATCCAAACCCTGAGCATTTCCCACCAGGTGACAATCTGGGGCACCACTGTGTCCCCCAATCAGGAGCCAGCTTCCCCCATTGGCTGTCCTGCACAGGACTCTGAGGATCCTCTCTACTCCCCAGGGATCCAGGCTCTTGATCCTGCATCCCTTCCTGTCTCCCTCTCTCTTGAGGGACTGAGGCACTGAGATCCCCAGCCTCTATCCCATCAGAAACCAAGGAGTCCCCATTCACCAGTTCTCACCTCCCACACAAACCATCCCATATACCTGGAACTGCAACTCTACACTTTCAGGCACCCAGAGGTCTGGCCCTCTTCCCCTTTCCCTCACAAGGATGACCCTACTCTCCAGAATCCCTCCCCCTCTGCCTCCCCAGATCTTGAACTTTGGGCTTCTGGTCCTTGCCAGAGGCCCTGGGGGACCAATCACCCTTCCCCCAACATACAAGGAATCGTCAGGGCTGCTCCAAGGAGCCAGAACAGCAGCTGGGGTCCCATGGTCTGGAGACTTGGTCTGGAGAGAAGCTGAAGGATGTTTCTGTCACCATTCAAGTGCTCCAACTTCCCTCCTTATATCCCTCTGGTGAGGTAAGATCCTCCTTAGGGTGGGGAAAGAAAAGTCTGAATTACTCAAGCATTTGGACAAAGGAAAGACCTGCCATGGTACAGCTCCTCAGCAGCCTGCTTTGGGTTCGTTAGGGAAATTTCATCCCGCAGTCCCCATAGTCCTCAGAGACTCAGGTACCCAGCCACTCCCCAGGGACTTAGGTCCTCTGATTTCCTAGACCCTGACCCTCAGGGGAATCTAGCAGGGTCCCTGGTCCTTAGTTTCCCCAGCAGGTGAGGACATCTCTGCCCCAGACTTGCCTCATACCAGAATGTGCCAATCACCTATGAAGACAGCTGGGGTTGGGAGGGGGGAGAAGTTTCACAGCCTGACACTGACTTTGACCTCCATGTCTGTCATGTAACCTTCTTCCTGCCTAGTCCTTCTTTCCCCATGCTTTCTCCTCCCCTCTTCCAATCCTCTCTCCTTCCTTAGGTTTAGAATAATGATTGAGAGGCAGAGAATTTTATCAGTTGCCTGTTAGTGCCAAGCCCTGTGCTTAGTAAGCAAAGAAAGATGGGAAGTGAGTGAATGCTTGCCCTTTTTACAAATACTCTCTCATTCAATCTTTACAACCATGGGAAGTGGGTGCCATTATTATCCCCATTTCATAGTTGAGGACACTGAGAGTCACACAGCTTGTAAGTATTTGAGGCTGGATTTGAACTCAGGTCTTCCTGACTCCAGGCCCAGCACTATCCCCTGGAGCACCAGCTGTCAACAAAGTGTGTGTGTGTGGGGGGTCCTTCCTCTAATGGAGGGGGCGACATGCAAATATCCCCAGACACAGACCGTGTCCATATATGGTAAGTGGAAGGTTATCTTAGAGGAAAGGGATAAGGATCTGAGGGACCAGGAAAGGAGTCTCCCAAGAGGGGGGATGTCAGCTGAGTCTCCCAGAATGCCAATATAGCCTGGAGGCAGAAGGGAGGAGGTAGAGCCTTCCCCATATAGGGGACAGAATGAAATGAAAATGCCAACCATGGGTTGTGTTGTGTGAGGAGCAGCCAGAAGCCCAGCCACTGGATGCAGTATGCTGAGGAGGGTAAGGGTGAGAAGCCTGGAAGGGAGGAGGGGCTAGGGTGAGAAGGGTTTGAAAAGCCAAAGTGAGGATATTGCCTTTGCCCCTGGAGGTCAGAGGGAGCCACTGGAGTTTACTGAGTAAGGGGTGACATGATCCATACTGGGCTTTGGGACAATTCCTTTAGGATGGGATGGGGGTAACATCAACTGGATCTCAAGTGTAAGGAAAGAACATGGCCAAGTGTGATGAGAGCTTCCTCACCCAAACAGGCATCACTGAGGAGCCATGAACCCCAATCTGGGGCCGTTCCTACAAGAACCGTTGGGAGTTGTGCTATCTCTGATGAGACAATGTTAGAACTGTAAGGGATTTTAGATCTACAACCTAGAATGAGAGTGGCAGAAGAGATCTTGGAATACAGAATGTTATAACTAAGAAGAAACTTAGAGCATGTCAGAGCTGGGATGGAGCTTTAGAATATGGGATGTCAGAGCTAGAAGGGATCTTGGAGCAAAGAAATGCCTGAAATTAAGGTAACTTTGTTACACAGGGTGTCAGAGCTGAGAAAGGAACTTAGAACATGGTATGTCACATCCAAGATGGGCCTTAGAACAAAGAATGTCTGAATGCAGCAGAACTTTAGACCAGGGAAAATGTAGAGCAGCAGGCATTTTAGCACTATGGGATTGGCGCTCAATGGACAGTACATTGACCTTGGAGTCAGAGTAATGGGTTTTGGATCTCAGCTTTGTGGCCTTGACAACAGCTTGTGTGACCTTCGGCAAGCCTCCCAATCTCACTGGCCCTCATTTTCCTCACCTTTCAAATGAAGGAGTCTAATAGGATTATTTCTGAAGCCCCCTTGAGCTCCAAATCTGTGACTCTAGAATCTAGCCCAATTTTACAGAAGGGCAAATTTTAGCCCAGAGGGGAAGTATCTTGTCCAGGGCTACACAGTGAGTTGTGGGCAGACCTGTGACCAGGACTCAAGGCTCTGGAACCCTAGCTCAGTTCTCCTTCACTTTGCCAATGACAGCTCTAGTCTGACTCCTCAGATTCAGGAGATCTGGATGAAAATTGTGAGGGTCTTCCCAGATAACATCCTCAATTCTTCAAAAGGTTTCTTTGTCTCTTGAATTGAGTATGGGCTCAACAGAGCAACCTGAAAACCCACTGAGATGCTATATAACCTCCCAGGGAAGAGGGATAGGAGAGGAGAACCTGTGGGCTTGCTGGACCTCCAACCCACATACTCACCAGAGTCACAAAGATGCTGATTCCCCCAGCCCCTGTGCCATCCTCCTCTCACATACCAGTCAAGGTCAAGGTGGCTCCCAGGTCACAGGGTAGTAGTAGTTTGCCACTCAGATACTACTGCAGTTCTCTTGAAGTGGTTGTCTTTAGCTTCTGTCTCTCTCCTGACTCTGGCTGTTATTTTTATTCCTCTTTTCTTAGCCCCACCTTAGATTAATTTCCTTGAGATTATATTGATTTAAGTGCTCTGTAAAAGAAACCAGAATAGTAGGATTTCACATCACCTTCTGCAATGAAGTCATAAACTGAATTCTGAGTCTGACCACCCCTAAATGCACTCTCCCCTTTACCTCCCAGAAAATAATCTTCTGTTTATCCTGAATATTCTTTGCATGTTCACTGGAAGAAAACAAGCATTTATTTATTAAGGACCTACTATGTCCAAGGCACTCTGCTAAACACTTTTTAAAAATGATTTCTTGTGATCCTTCCAACAACCTTGTTGTTTTCTAAGGTGAAAGGTCCAGAATTCCCCCAGGTGGGGAGCCATGTACCTCCCCCATAACTGTGAAGTGTTCTTTTGATACTAAAGGAAGAGACCAAGGAGGTCCAAATTGATTATAGGTAGTAGATGATTCCGTTAGGTTACTTGTATTGGAGGCCAGTATGATGGATCCCTGCCAAGAGTTCAGATAAATCAGTGGTCTGAAGTTGTGGCCAGATCAATGGTGGATCCCTTCAGAAGAACCCCCAAAATCCCTTTGGTAATTTTACAAAAATTCTAGAAAAGAAAGGGGAGAGAACCTAGAGAGTGCATCACTACTGATCAGTGGATATTTTTGGTTTTCTGCTTAGGCATTAAACCAATGTTGTATCCAAACATTAGTCTGTGAATTGATCATGTACTGGTCACACATGGATCACGATATTCTTGTTATGACTTTCATGAGTCATAGTATCTTAAGTTATGACTCACTAAGTTATGATTCAATATCTAAGTCATGATTTTTAACAGATCACCATGTTCCAGCTTCCGCCTTTCACAGAATTTAAGTTTTTTATGACTTTTTACTTGTTACTTGTATTTTATGGCTTTCCCCCAGGTGGGACCCCACACTAAGTAAATTATTAGTTTGTCAGCAAAGAGATGTAAGTCTACTCTTTTTCATCCATATTTAGCCTCTTAATGCCTTTTCCTGTTATGACAATTAATAATAATGACATTGGGTACCCTTGCTTCAGTCTTGTTCTTTTTTTGCAAAGTTTCTAGTATTTCTCCTTTACAAATAAAGGTAGCTCTTGGTTTAAGGAAAATTCTTGGGATTATATTAAAGAAAAAGGCTTTCCATGTCCATACTTCTTTCTTAAAAACAAACAAATGCAAATCAAGACTATATTTTGTGAAAGTCTTTTTCTATATCATGCTATAATCATATTTGTTTTGTTATTAGTATAAGTTAATGTGCTAATAATTTTTACTAGTATTGAAACATTTTTTGAATTTTGGCATAAATTACATTTCACACAATGAATATATTTAGAAATATATCAGTGTAATCTCTTTGCCAGAAACTTATGTATTAATTTTGCATCAAAATTTATTAGTGATCTATAGTTCTCTTTCTCTGCTTTATCCCCTCTGAGTTTGGTAAGCAATACCATATTTGTCTTACAGGAAGAGTTTATATAACATAGAATTGTTTGTTCTTTAATGTTTGAGGGAATTTACTTGTAAATTCTTATGGACTGAGAATTTTTGTTTCTTATGGAAGTTCACATATCTGAAGGGTTTTTAAGCTGGGTACATGAACTTGTTCGGTTTTTTTAGAAGTTTATTTATTTTTAGTTTTCAACATTCACTTCCATAAGTTTAAAATTTTCTCTACTTCCCCCCCTTCACCCTCCCCAAGAGGGCATGCAATCTGATATAGGCTCTACATGTACATTTCTATCAAACATATTTTCACATTAGTCATGTTGTATAAGAATTAGCAAATTAGAGGAACCATGAGAAAGGAAAAAACAGAACAAAACAAAAAAAATAGTCTGCTTCAATCTGCATTCAAACACCATATTTCTTTCTCTGTATGTGAATGGCATTTTCCATCATAAGTCTTGGAACTGTTTTAGGTCCTTGCATTGCTGAGAAGAGCTGTCTATCAAATCAATCATCACATGCTATGGCTATTACTGTGTACAATGTTCTCCTGCTTCTGTTAACTTAACTCACATCAGCTAATATGAGTCTTTCTAGATTTTTGTGAAGTCTGCCTGTTCATCATTTCTTAAAGCACAATAGTAGTCCATTACATTCCCATACCACAGCACGTTCAACCATTCCCCAGTTGATGGGCATCCTCTCTACTTCCCGTTCTTGGCCACCACAAAAAGAACTCCTATAAATATTTTTGTACATATAGGCCCTTTTCCCATTTTTATGATCTCGTTGGGATAAAGACCTAGGAGTGGTATTGCTGAGTTAAAGGGTATGTATATTTTTGTAGCCTTTTGGATGTAGTTCCAAATTGCCCTCCAGAAAGGTTGGATCATTTCACAACTCCACCTACAATGCAGTAGTGTTCCAATTTTCCCATATCCTCTCCAACATTTATCATTTTATTGTTTTGTCATGTTAGCCAATCTGATAGGTATGATGTGGTACCTCAGAGTTGTTTTGATTTGCATCTTGGTGATCAATAGTGATTTAGAGCATGTTTCATATGACTATAGATAGCTTTAATTTCTTCCTCTGAATACTGCCTGTTCATATCCTTTGGCCATTTATCAGTTGGGCAATGACTTGTATTCTTGTAAATTCGACTCACTTCTCTATGTGTTTTAGAAATCAGACCTTTATCAGAGACACTGGTTGTAAAAATTCCCACTTTTCTGCTTTCCTCCTAATCTTGGTTGGATGAATTTCTTTTAATAAAAATTTTGATAATTATATTTTAATATAATTGATTTCCTTTACAAGCCCAAGCAGTTTATTTGGTATGTTAAAAAATAATTGATTTCCTTTACAAGCTTAAGTATTTTATTTTATACGTTGAAAAACACATTAGTCTGAGAAGGGGTCCATAGACTGCATTAGAGTTCCAGTAAGGTCTTTGACCCACACAAAAGTTTTAAACTTCTGATTTATGTCTTCTTCATTTCCTTTTGAGATTGTTGTTATATTTCAATTATCTCTTTTCTGTTTAGGAAATTTGGGTATTCTAAGCTATCCCCTCAATTTTGCACTCACCAAATATCTGAGGCTGTTTTCCTAGGTTCAGACTAGTCCATGGGTCTTCTAAAACCATAACTTATGAACCCCTTAGAAGTGCTTCACTTTAAGAATCAGCCAAAGGATGAAATTAACTCAAAATAAAGACATTAACTGGAATTACACAGTAAGAATAGTGGATACATAGCATCCCTTTCCCCCATTAATTTGGGTTGTTGTGTTCCTCCTTCTTTTTCGAAGAAGACCATGGCATCACAGAAATGACATGACTTGCACTTGACTTTGTTTTGAGTGAGAGAGGGCTGTGCAAAGTCACCAGCCTCACTTTCTCCTCCTGAGCTATCTGGGTCCATTGACCAGATATTCATCAGGATGACTGGAGATGGCCCAGGATGCAATGGGAGACCTTGGCCTTTTCTAAGGATAACCCAGCGCGTACTCTCCCTTACTTTTTGGGGTTTACTGGTTAGATGTCCTTTCTTCCTCCCTCCCTTCCTCCCTCCTTCCTTACTTCCTTCTTTATCATTCTCAAAACCTTTAACCCACTGTACTCTGAAGGCTGTAAGTTGGACAACAATAGGTCCCTGCCCAAATTATAATAACTAAATCACACTGGAAGGGGAATTTATGGAGAAACTGTTACTAATTTGGGTTGAAGTCTTTCCTAAATATGTATACTGTAGGTGACTAGAATGTACACAGAGTTCACCAGGAGAGACGCACATTAGTTGGGAACACAGAAGGCCAAGATAACCCATGCCTTGGGAACTGAAGAGTTTTAGTGTCTTTTCTCTTTTTGTGGTCTCCTCACAAAACTCCCCCCAGAACAGTGTCTCTACTGGCCTCTCTGGTACTGCTCTCTCTTGGGCTCCGCATCTTCTGCTGGACAAGTTGCTTTACCACTGCCAATGATGGGGGAGAAGAGAGAAAAACCCTTTGCCTTTTCTACTGCACTTTAAAAGAGTTACAAAGGAAAAAGCAAAGAGAGCTTTCTTCTCACGAGCTGGGTTTTTTCTTCCATAAGTGGCTCTTAACTGCCAGAGATGACTGATCCCGTACTGCTCACTCTTGCATTTTATTTTACTTTTTTATTTTTTCAAAATATTTTGTTTATTTATTTTTAACACAGTTTATAACATAAAACAATTTCAACTTTTGGTCAGGTGATATTTCTTTTCAAAGCATTTGCAATATGGACCACAAAAGAATTTTATTTAAACATTAACAAACTGAGACACAAATAGTATTTATGTTGCTAACTTCACAAGCCTTTGACCTAATTGTCTCCACAGTATTACTAAGAATGAAAGGACCCTAACTTAATGTTGTTGGTCTAAAGTCAAGCCTAATAGCTTAATTTTGGACAACCTCAGATGTTCCCCTACCAGTAATCTACAATTGAATAGATCTGTATTAGGCTTACAAATCTTTTGACTATAGGAAATTGCCACCAAGAGTAGGGACATTGCAGGGAAACAATATCTCCCCAACTTCATGTCATTTCCAGGCAGGAATAGATTGTCCACTTGCATTCAGTCAGGCTTAAAGTCTGCCAGGTGTCAGTGGGGAAATTGATTCAGGAGAATCCCACCTCAGCCCAGGCTGAACAGCTGCTCTCCCACCCTTCCCTTGAGATCACCTTTTGCAGTTCATACCAGCATCTCATCAGCTTACTGGCCTCATGGATTGGAGGCTCAGATCACCTTTCTTGCTACCCATACCTGGAGTTAGACTCAGAAGAACAGTCACTTAATAGTCCCATAGCATCTAAAAATGGCAAGTTTCAATAACCATAATTCAAATAGGATTATAGTTGCACTTTGGCTAAGGAATATCTTTTGAGTTAAGTCTTAAGTGACTTACATGCCTTTCCACACATGTTCTAGTTCCTGATTAAATGGCAATCATAAAATCAAGTTTACCATTAAAACCTTGACTTTTCTATCCATGCCAAATTTTACCTGAGGTTACCTTCCTCTAGGAAATTTAGACTGAAATTCTTTTCTCCAGACTAAAGAAGTCATTGATTTAGTCTCAGTAATTAATTCAGTCTATTGTTTTAGTACTAATTGCTTTTACCTCACTTTGTAACATGTTTAGTTTTTCTCCCCATCGCTCCCTTCCCCCCTGCTTCCTAATATCTTGCATTCTGATTACTCCTTCCCTCAGTGTACCCTCCCCTCCCTCACACCCCACCCCTCTCCTATCCCCATCTTCTCTCTTTTCTTGCAGGGCAAGATAAATTTCCATATCCCATTCCTTTTAGTTCTTATTTCCCGATTATATGCATTAAAAAGTCTCAACAGTCATTTCTAATACTTTGAATTCCAACTTCTCACCCTCCCCCCCCTTCCCCAGACCCACTAAGAAGGGAAGCAATTCAATACAGACTAAATATGTGTTCTTTTGCAAAAGACTTCCATAATAATTATGTTGTGTAATACTAATTATATTGCCCTCTGTTCTACTCTATGCCCCCTTATTTTTCCCTCCTGCAATTGACTTTGTCCCTTCTTGAAAGTGTTTATTTCTAGTGACTCCCTTCTCCCATTTTCCCTCCCTTCTAGCATTCCCCTCTCTACACTTGTTGCCTCCTTTCCTGCTTTCCTGTGGTGTGATATACATTTTCATATCCAATTTAGTGAGCATGTTATTCCCTCCTTCAGCCACATGTGAGGAGAGTAGCTTTATTTTTTCCCCTCTCCTCTTCTCCCTTATCTCCTCCACTGAATAAGATTTTTCTTATCTCTTTTATGAGTTATATAGCCTGCCCTGTTCATTTACTCCCTTTATCTTCCTGGAATTTTCCCCCTTCACCCCTTAATTTTTATTTTATTTTATTGTTTTGGATATCATCTCTTCTGATATAACACACCCTGTACTGTCTATCTATCTATGTGTATGTGTGTGTATGTATGTACAATCTCTCCAACTACCCAACTACTGAGAAAAGATTCAAGAGTCATAAATATTTTCTTTCCATGTAGTAATGTAAACAGTTCAGCTTTAGAGAGTCTTTTATGATTTTTCTTCCTGCTTACCTTTCTTTGCATGCTTCTCTTGATTCTTGTCTTGGGAAGTCAAATTTTTAAATACAGATCTGGTCTTTTCCTCAACACGAATTCTTGAAAGTCATCTATATCACTGAATGACCATTTTTTCCCTTGAAGTATTATGTTCAGATTTGCTGAGCAGGTGATTCTAGGTTTCCATCCCAGTTCCTTTGATTTCTGAAATATCCCACTCCAAGCCCTTCGATTCCCTAATGTTGAAGCTGCCAGATCCTGTGTTATCCTTATTGTATTTCCACAGTACTCAAATTGTTTCTTTCTAGCTGCTTGCAGTATTTTCTCCTTGATCTGAGAACTCTGAAATTTGGCCACAGTATTCCTAGGAGTATTTCTGTTTGGGTTTCTTTCAGGAGGTGAATGACGAATTCTTTCAATATCCATTTTTCCCTCTGATTCTATAACATCAGGGCAGTTTTCCTTGATAATTTCATGGAAGATAATGTGTAGGCTCTTTTTTTGATCATGGCTTTCAGGTAGTCCCATAATTTTTAAATTATTTCTCCTGGATCTATTTTCCAGGTCAGTTGTTTTTCCAATGAGTTGTTTCACATTATCTTCTATTTTTTCAAATTTTTGGTTTTATTTACTAACTGCTTGGTTTAACTCATAGTCATTCATTTCCCTTAACTCAATTCTCTCTTTCTAAGAATTGTTTTGTTCAGTGAGCTTTGGAAACTTCTCCTCCATTTGGCTAATTCTGCTTTTTAAAATCTCCTTCTCCTCATTGGCTTTTTGGACCTCTTTTTCCAATTGAGTTAGCCTCTTTTTAAAGCTGTTATTTTTCTCAGCGTTTTTTTGGTTCTCCTTCAGTAAGCTGCTAACTTGTTTTTTAAGGTCTTCTATTGCCTGAGCCCAGTTTAAGTTCCTTTTTGAGGCAGAGGCCTTGACTTCCTCTGACAATATGCCTTGTTCTTCCTCATCTGAAAGGATGGGGGGAGACACCTGTTCCCTGAGAAAGCAACCTTCTATGGTCTTATTTATTTTCCCTTTTTTGGGCATTTTTCCAGCCAGTTCCTTGACTTCTGAGTTTCCTCTCTACAACCTCCTGGCCTCTAGCTCCTCCAAGCCAGTGATTGGGGGCTAAGATTCAAATGAGCTGCTCCCAAGCCTCAGGGGCTTTCAGTGGGGGCAGGCTGTTATTCAGTATGAGATTAAGATCAGCTGCTCAGATGGGGGCAGGGCCACCACCCAGGGCTCAGTTCCCTCAGGGGCTTTCTGATGAGATCTTCAACAATGGCTGCAGACTACTGCCTGCTTTGGGAGCCCCTATCTGCTGCTACCTCTACTGCTGTCTCCTGAGGGGGCCTGAGTTATGGAGACACCCTACTCCCCTCTTGGCCAGCCAAAAAGACCCTCTCACTGATCTTTGGCACCTGTGGGTTGAGGGAACTGTGCTGCCACTGGAGATTCCGTCCCTGAAGTCTGCTTGGATCTGCTCCTCTCAGTGCTGCATGGCCAAGGCAGGGCTGGGCTCTGCTCCTTGTCAGGTGTGCACCAGACCTTTCCTATCAGTTTTTCAGGTCTCTCTGGGATAGAAATCTCCTCCATTCCATTGTTCTGTGGCTTCTGCTGCTCCAGAATTTGTTGGCAGTTCTTCTTTACAGGTATTTTATGGGCTGTGGGGTAGGAGCTAGCATATGTGTATCTTTCTACTCTGCCATCTTGGCTCTCTGGGCCTCACTCTTGCATTTTAAGGCCACCAGTGCAAGGACTAATACTTTAGCCAGCTGATGGATGGATCTGGACTGTTCCTCTGGACACTTTTGATCAACTGAAGCCTGTCTTCCTTTTTTATTAGCCTACCAAAACTTGACTTATGGAATAATAATGTTAGCCATTTGACAAGGGGAACTTTGATCTTCTTAAAGCGATTTCATTATTTGTCAGCTGCCATAATTGGCAATATGCAAATCTCCTTTCTCAAAACTGTCCATCATGAGCTCTTTAAGTAGTTTATACTTTAACATCACTTGGTTTACCTAAAGAGGCTGTTTAGGGAGATGTATCTCCTTAAGGGAAGTATGAGGTTATAATTCTACTGACCTAAATTTGTTCAACTTTTATGACATTAAAGGAAACGCAAAATTATGACTTTTGTGATACTCATGACCACAGCACACTCACTTCCCAGTGTATGTTTAAGTGTCCTGACTTACAGCCCTTGAGACTTTCTCAAATTGATCCCTCTGACTATAGGACATTGGGCAAAGTTTTTTCACCAATCTGGCCCCTATTCCTCCTTAAAGGAATTTTATCAAGCCTTAGACAATGTGGATGAGGAAGACATTTCCATTGATTCATGTTATTTTAATATTCTCCATTTGAAATCAAAACCCAGCTTTCTGCTTCTGTAATTATGCTTTTGTTAGAATCTCCACAGGCAGCACAGATCCCTCAACCCACAGGTGCTAAAGGTCAGTGAGAGGGTTTTTCAGCTGGGCAAGAAGGGAGCAGGATGTTCCCATAACTCGAGCCCCCTCAGGTGGCAGCAGTGGACAGGGCCTCACAATGCAGGTAGCAGAGTGAATCCATTTTTGAAGGCCTCATAGTGAAGACCCTGAGGGAACTGAGCCTTGTGTGGCTGCCCTGCACCTACCTGAGCAGCTGATCTTAATCTCACACTGAATAGTGGCCCTGCTCCTGCCTAAAGCTGCTAGGGGTTTGGAGGAGCTCATCTGAATCCCTACCCTAAGTGCTGGCTTGGCAGAACTGGAGGTGAGGTGGTTGTGGAGAGGAAACTCAAAAGTCAAGTAACTGGCTAGGAAAATGCCCAAAAAAGGGAAAAAATAATAAGACCATAGAAGGTTACTTTCCTGGTGAATATGTGTCTCCTCCTACCCTTCTGGATGAGTAAGAGCAAGCCATACTGTCACAGGAAGACAAGGCCCCTGCCTCCAGGGCCTCCAAAGAGGTCTTAAATTGGGCTCAGGTAATGGGAGAGCTTGAAAAGAGAGTTAGCAGCTTACTAAAGGAGAACCAAAAAAATACTGAGGAAAATAACACCTTTAAAAGAGGCTAACTCAATGGGAAAAAGAGGTCCAAAAAGCTGATGAGGACAAGGAAGCTTTAAAAAGCACAACTAGCCAAATGGAGGAGAAGGTTCAGAAACTCACTGACCAAAATAGTTTGTTGAAAGAGAGAATTGAATTCAGGGAAATGAATGACTATGAGATAAAGCAAGCAGTTAAAAAACAAAACCAAAAGTTGAAAAAATAGGAGATAATGTGAAACATCTCACTGGAAAAACAACTGACCTGGAAAACAGATGCAGGAGAGACAATTTAAAAATTATGGGACTACCTGAAAGCCATGATCAAGGAAAGAGCCTAGACGTTAACTTCCATGAAATTATCAAGGAAAACTGCCCTGATATTCTAGAACCATAGGGCAAAATAAATATTGAAAGAATCCACCAATCACCTCCTGAGAGAGACCTGTAGAGAGAAACTCCTAGGAATATTGTAGCCAAATTTCAGACTTCCCAGGTCAAGGAGAAAATACTGCAAGCAGCTAGAAAGAAACAGTTTGGGTATTGTGGAAATACCATAAGGATAATGCAGAATCTGGCAGTTTCAACATTAAGGGATCAAAGGGCTTGGAATAGGATATTCCAGATGTCAAAGGAACTGGGATTAAAACCAAGAATCACCTACCCAGCAAAACTGAGTATAATACTTCAAGGGAATAAATGGTCATTCAATGATATAGAGGACTATGAAGCATTCATACTGAGGAAAAGACCAGAACTGTATAGAAAATTTGACTTTCCAACACACAAATCAAGAGAAACATGAAAAGGTAAACAGGAAAGACAAATCATAAAAGATTTTCTAAAGCTTAACTGTTTACATTCCTATATGGAAGAAAATATTTATAGCTCTTGAATCTTTTCTCAGTATTTGGGTTGGTGGAGGGATTGTACATACACACACACACACACACACACACACACACACACACACATAGACAAAGATTACAGGCTGTGTTGAATCAGAAGAGAAGATATCCACAAAAAATAAATAAATAAATTAAAGGGTGAGGGAGGAAAATACTGGGAGAAGAAAGGGAGAAATGGAATGGGGCAGGCTATAACTGATAAAAGAGATAAGAAAAATCTTGTTCAATGGAGAAGAAAAGGGAGAAAGGAGAGGGGGAAAAGTGAAGCTACTCTCTCCACATATGGCTTAAGGAGGGAATAACATGCTCACTGAATTTGACATGAAAATCTATCTCACACTACAGGAAAGTAGGGGAGGAGATGACAAGTGGGATGAGGGGAATGACAGAAGGGAAGGTAAATGGGAGAAGGGAGTAACTAGAAATCAACACTTTTGTGAAGGGAGAAGGTCAAATGAAGGAATAAAAAATAAAAAAAAATAAAGGGGGATAGAATAGGATAGAAGACAGAGTAGATTGCTTAATGTTGAAGCTGCCAGATCCTGTGTTATCCTTATCGTATTTCCACAATACCCAAACTGTTTCTTTCTAGCTGCTTGCAGTATTTTCTCCTTGACCTGGATAGTATTACACAACATGATTATTATGGAAGTATTCTGCAAAACGACACATATTTAGTCTGTATTGAATTGCTTGCCTTCTCAGTGAGGATGGGTAGGGAGGGAAGGAGGGAGAAAAGTTGGAATTCAAAGTGTTAGAAATGAATCTTGAGAATTATTATTGCATATAACCAGGAAATAAGAAATACAGGGAACAGGGTATAGAAATTTATCTTGCCCTACAAGAAAAGAGAGAAAATCGGGATAACAGAAGGGTGGGGTGTGAGAGAAGGGAGGGTACATTGAAAGAAGGAGTAATCAGAATACAAGATATTAGGAAGTGGGGAGAGAGGAGTGATGGGGAGAAAAATTGGTCATGTTACAAAGTGATGTAAAAGCAATTAGTATTAAACAATGACTGAATTAATTACTGAGACTAAATCAGAGACATCTTTAGTTTGGGGAAAAGAATTTTAGTCTAAATTTCCTAGAGGCAGATAACCTCAGGTAAAATTTGACAGTGATGGAAAAGTTAAGGTTTTAATGGTAAATTTGATTTTATGATTCTTATTTAATCAGGAAGTAGAACATGTATAGAAAGGCATGTAAGCCTCTTAAAACTTGCCTCAAAAGATGTTCCTTAGCCAAAGTGAAATTATAATCATATTTGAAACCTGGTTATTGGAACTTGCTATTTTAAGATGCTATGGGACTATTAAGTGACTGTTCTTCTGAGTCTAACTCCAGGTGTGGATAGCAAGAAAGGCGATTTGAGCCTCCAATCCATGATGCCAGTAAGCTGATGAGATGCTGGTATGAACTGCAAAAGGTGACCTCATGGGAAGGGTGAGAGAGTGACTGTTCAGCCTGGGCTGAGGTAGGATTCTCCTGACTCAATTTCCCCACTGACACCTGACAGACTTTATGCCTAACTGAATTCAAGCTGACAATCTACTCCTGTCTGGAATTGACACGAAGTTCGGGAGATGTTGTATCCCTGCATTGTCCCTACTCTTAGTGGCAATTTCCTATAGTCAAAAGGTTTGTAAGCTTAATACCAGATCTATTAAATTATAGATTGTTGGTAGCAGAACATCCAAGGTTAAGTCTAAAATTAAGCTATTAGGCTTAGGACTTTAGACCAACAATAATAAGTTAGGGTCCTTTATTTCTTAGTAGTAGTGTGGAGACAATTATGTCAAGGGCTTGTGAAGTTAGCATACACAAATATTATTTGTGTCTCAGTTGGTTGATGTTTGAAAAAATTTCCTTTGTGTTCTATATTGTAAAAGCTTTAAAAAGAAGTATCACCTGACCAAAAGTTGGAATTGTTTTATGTGATATGAACTGTGTTAAAAATGAAAAATCAAGTAAAATTAAAAATAAACAAATAAATAACTCATCTGATCCTAAAGTGAAGCTGATGACTTTGCACAACCCTCCCTCACTCAAAACAAAGTCAAGTGTAAGTCATGTCATCATTTCTCTGATGTCATGGAATTTGAAAGCAAAGGACGAACACAACAGCCACCACTCTGAAAGGTAGGGGCCATTATTATTATTATGATACCCATTTTACAGAGCAGGAAACTGAGGCACAGAGACGTTAAGTGACATGCCTGCACCTAATTTAAGAGATGAGGAAACTGAGGCACTGAGTGGGTACTAGCTCAAGATCATGATAGGGTGCTTGGGTACTTGTGCTTGGACTCCAGATTTAGAAGTTATTTTTCAGCTGTGAGCTGATTCAACCATTGTGAAGAGCAGTTTGGAACTATTCCCAAAGGGCTACAAAAATGTGCATACCCTTTAACCCAGCAAGGCTAGGGCTCTATCCCAAAGAGATCATAAAACTGGGAAAAGATCCCACATGTACAAAAATATTTATAGTGGCTCTTTTTGTAGTGGCCAAGAACTGGAAATCAAGGGAACGCCCATCAGCTGGAGAATGGCTGAACAAGTTGTGGTACATGAATGTAATGGAATACTATTGTGCTATTAAGAAATGACAAACAGGCAAACTTCAGAAAAACCTGAAAAGACTTATATGAACTGATGCTGAGTGAAATGAGCAGAACCAGGAGAACATTATACACAGTAACAGTTACAGTGTGCAAGGACTGTTTCTGATAGACTAAGCCCTTCACAGCAATGCAAGGACCTAAAACATTCCCAGAGGACTCAAGGCAAAATACCATCCACATCCAGAGAAAGAACTATGGAATTGGAACACAGAATGAAGTAGACTATTTTCTCTTTTGTCTGGTTTTTTTTTTTTTTTTGGTTTGGTTTTTCTCATGGTTTCTCCCATTCATTTTAATTCTTCTATGCAACATGACTAATACAAAAATGAGTTTAATAAGAAAAAAATTATGCTTTTGTTAGCATGGGAATGTTAGAGGGACCCAAAAGAGGGGAATGTGTATTATCATTTGTCATCTATCAATATCATTTGAACCTAACTTTATGTGACTAGAGATTGTTTCAACTCAGAATGTTACCTTGACATCAATAACTCTACAGGAATGCTGGAGATGGCTACAAGGTATTTGGGGCTCCCCCAGGTCTTGGATTCACCCAAACATTCTTGCTTTCAGACCCACATCCATGTTCTGTTTTGTGTTCCATTGTGTTTTGGCTTCATCCAAATTTTATTGAATGCTTATATTCACAAACCCTGCACACAGGTGGCCCAGGCCAGAGGGTTATTTCTCACTGGAAGCAGCAGTATGATTCAGCAGCCCCCTGGATGTCTGAGCAGCCTTTTAAGGATCAACTGCTCACCTCTTGGTGTGACGAAAGGGGCTAGAAAAGGTGCCCTAAAAATTATCTGCTTACCCAACCCTGCCCTGCTTACCACAGCAGGTAGGAAATCCCACTCTGTGGTTGAAACACACACAAAAATGTACAAAATGTACGAAAACATCAGCAAAGATGATTCCACTCACCATCAGCACATGGAACATGCACACACTAATAGACAACACAAAATCCAGTAGACCTGAAAGACGAGCTTCTTTTTTTGCAAGAGAACTCAAGAGGTATCGTGTCCAAATAGCAGTCTTGAGTGAAACAAGACTGGCAAATGAAAGCCAGCTTACTGAAGTTGGAACTGGATACATGTTTTTCTGGAACGGTCACATTGAAGGAGAGTGCCATGAAGCCGGCATTGGTTTTGCAATCAAAACTAATCTAGTCAGCAAGCCGGTATATCTGCCAAAAGGAGTGAATGACAGGCTCATGACAATGCGGTTGCCACTTGCAGGAAAATGTCATGCCACCATCATCAGTGCCTGTGCTCCCACCATGAAGAACCCTGATGAAGTCAAAGAAAAATTTTATGAAGACCTGGAGACCCTTATCATCAATGTGTCGAAAGAGGACAATTATCATTCTGAGTGACTTTAATGCTAGAGTAGACTCAGACTACCAGATTTGTCAGGGAATCCTAGGGAGGAATGGAGTTGGAAACGGCAACAGCAATGGTCATTTACTGCTGAAGATTTGTGCATTGCATGACCTTCTCATCATCAACACTGTTTTCCATTTACTTAATGCAACAAAACTTCATAGATGAACCCTTGCAGCAAACATTTAATAAAGTATTTAATAGACCTTGTTTTCAAGTTGCCGTCTTGACAAAATTGATCAACCGTGTGTGTGTGATTGTGTTTAGACAACTTTGTCTACATCCTATATAAAGTAAACTCTCAGAAGCCTGTACATGATGGAGCCACACTTCCTTTCTGGCTCACTCTCTCTTACCAAATGACCTAATAAATTTCTTTCTAAAACTCTTTTACAGTTTGAGGTTTGTTCTTCCAAATGACATGTTTTAGAGTCTTCATTGTGCATTTATGCTCTGAGTGTCCCTGACACCACACCATAACTTCATTATGAATTTCTTTGTTCATTCTTTCAGTCAGTTTTCTGACTTGGTGTTAGAGCTGGGCTCCACCACACTTCTGGAAGGAAGATCTGGACTGGAACTGTTGCTGCCTTCTTTTTTTGTTTGTTGTTGTTGTTGTTTGTTTTTATTTTAAGTAATTAATTAATTAATTTAACTTTTAACATTCATTTTAAGAAAATTTTGGGTTGCAAATTTTCTCCCCTTTTCTCCCCTCCCCCACCCCAAAACTCCGAGCATTCTAATTGCCCCTATCAGCAATCTGCTCTCTCTTCTATCATCCCTCTCTGCCCTTGTCTCCACCTTCTCTTTTGTCCTGTAGGGCCAGATAACTTTCTATACCCCTTTACCTGTATTTCTTATTTCCTAGTGTCAAGAACATTACTCGACAGTTATTCCTAAAGCTTTGAGTTCCAACTTCTTTTCCTCCCTTCCTCCCCACCCCTTCCCTTTGGAAGGCAAGCAATTCAACATAGGCCAAATCTGTGTAGTTTTGCAAATGACTTCCATAATGGTCATGTTGTACAAGACTAACTATATTTCCCTCCATCCTATCCTGTCCCCCATTACTTCTATTCTCTCTTTTGATCCTGTCCCTCCCCATGAGCGTCGACTTCAAATTCCTCCCTCCTCCCCATGCCCTCCCTTCCATCATCCCCCCCACCCTGCTTATCCCCTTATGTTGGGGGTGCAAGCTCAGTTCCATGTGGACAGTCTCGGGCAGGTAAAGGTGAGGACTTCTAAACCTTAGAGTTCTCATGAGGCCCCCCAGGGAACAGCAGGCAACTGAGGTGTGAGACTGGGCTATCTCCTGCATTTCCGCCTCTTCCCGTGGGAAACGTGCTGGGAGAGAGCATCCCCGCCCTCGAGATTGGCCCAGGGTCTGAGCACACCTCTTGTTGTCTAACAGGCACGGTATTCAGGTGCAAACTATGCGGCGGGAGAGCTTAAGTAAGGTCAGGAAAGCCTGAAGGGGCTCTTAGCGCTGAGGGGCCCTTAGAGGACAGAAGGCCCCTCTTCCCTCTTTCCTTTCTTCTCTCTTTCCTCTCCCCTCTCTCCCTCTTCCACTTCCATTTCCATTCTCTTACTGTAAGATCTTTGCCTCCTTGGGAAGAGGATTCCTCTCTCCTCAGGAAGAATTCCCCCTGCACATGTAACCAAGACCCTGAATAAAGCCTAACCCTTGTTCGACTCTGGAAAGTCTCTTCTCTCATACGTTTATCTGGTTTGGCCAGCCAAAGACCTGCCCTGCAATAGGTAAGGTAAGACTCGGGTAGCCCTTAGGCCTCTAGGCCTGACACCCTTATCCCCCACTTTCCTGTATTGTGAGATAGGTTTTCATACCAAAATGAGTGTGCATTTTATTCCTTCCTTTAGTGGAATGTGATGAGAGTAAACTTCATGTTTTTCTCTCACCTCCCCTCTTTATCCCTCCACTAATAAGTCTTTTGCTTGCCTCTTTTATGAGAGATAATTTGCCCCATTCCATTTCTCCCTTTCTCCTCCCAATATATTTCTCTCTCACTGCTTGATTTCATTTTTTTAAGATATGATACCATCCTCTTCAATTCACTCTGTGCACTCTGTCTCTATGTGTGTATGTGCCTGTGCGTGTGCATGTGTGTGTGTGTAATCCCACCCAGTACCCAGATACTGAATAGTTTCAAGAGTTACAAATATTGTCTTTCCATATAGGAATGTAAATGGGTTCAACTTTTATGAGTCCCTTATGACTTCTCTTTGCTGTTTACCTTTTCGTGCTTCTCTTGATTCTTGTGTTTGAAAGTCAAATTTTCTTTTCAGCGCTGGTCTTTTCATCAAGAATGCTTGAAAGTCCTCTATTTCATTGAAAGACAAATTTTTCCCTTGAAGTATTTTACTCAGTTTTGCTGGGTAGGTGATTCTTGGTTTTAGTCCTAGTTCCTTTGACTTCTGGAATATCCTATTCCACAGCCTTCGATCCCTTAATGTAGAAGCTGCTACATCTTGTGTTATCCTGATTGTATTTCCACAATACTTGAATTGTTTCTTTCTAGCTGCTTGCAATATTTTCTCCTTGACCTGGGAACTCTGGAATTTGGCCACAATGTTCCTAGGAGTTTCTCTTTTTGGATCTCTTTCAGGCGGTGTTCTGTGGATTCCTTGAATATTTATTTTGCCCTCTGGTTCTAGAATCTCAGGGCAGTTTTCCTTGATCATTTCATGAAAGATGATGTCTAGGCTCTTCTTTTGATCATGGCTGTCAGGTAGTCCCATAATTTTTAAATTGTCTCTCCTGGATCTGTTTTCCAGGTCAGTTGTTTTTCCAATGAGATATTTCACATTATCTTCCATTTTTTCATTCTTTTGGTTTTGTTTTGTGATTTCTTGGTTTCTCATAAAGTCATTAGCCTCCATCTGTTCCATTCTAATTTTGAAAGAACTATTTTCTTCAGTGAGCTTTTGAACTTCCTTTTCCATTTGGCTAATTCTGCTTTTTAAAGCATTCTTCTCCTCATTGGCTTTTTGAACCTCTTTTGCCAATTGAGTTAGCCTATTTTTCAAGGTGTTATTTTCTTCAGCATTTTTTTGGGTCTCCTTTAGCAGGGTGTTTACTCATTTTTCATGCTTTGCTTGCATGTCTCTCATTTCTCTTCCCAGTTTTTCCTCCACCTCTCTAACTTGATTTTCAAAATCGTTTTTGAGCTCTTCCGTGGCCTGAGCCCATTGAGTAGGCTGGGATACAGAAGCCTTGACTTCTGTGTCTTTGCCTGATGGTAAGCATTGTTCTTCCTCATCAGAAAGGAAGGGAGGAAATACCTGTTCACCAAGAAAGTAACCTTCTATAGTCTTATTTCTTTTCCCTTTTCTGGGCATTTTCCCAGCCAGTGACTTGACTTCTGAATATTCTGTTCACACCCACTTGGCCTCCAGATCCACCCAGCCAGCGCTTGGGGTCTGAGATTCAAATGTTGCTTCCCAGCCTCAGGGCTTTGGGTGGGGGCGGGGCTGCTATTCAGTGTGAGATTAAGTTCAGGTGCTCAGGCGGGGGCAGGGCCGCCTCACGGGCTCAGTTCCCTCAGGGAGTTTATGTGGATACCTTCAACAATGTATCTGAGCTCCTGCCTGCTTGGGGAGCCCTGGTCTGCTCCTGCCTCCACTGCTGCCTCCCGAGGGGGCCTGAGTTATGGGGGCACCCCACTCCCCTCTTGACCTGCCAAAGAGACCCTCTCACCAACCCCTGTCACCTATGGGTGGAGGGACCCGTGCGGCCACTGGAAATTCTGTCCCTGAAGCCCGCTCGGATCTGCTCCTTTCAGTGCCATGTGGCCAAGGCAGGGCTGGGCTCTGCTTCATGTCTGCATCGCGACGGACCTTTTGCGAGAGGTTTGCTGGGCTCTCTGGAACAGAAATCTCCTCCGCTCCACCGTTCTGTGGCCTCTGCTGCTCCAGAATTTGCTGGAAGTTCTTTTTTACAGATATTCTATGGGCTGTGGGTTCGGGGCTAATGTATGTATGTCTTTCTACTCCACCATCGTGGCTCCCTAACTGTTGCTGCCTTCTTGAGGTACCAAGTGTTGTGCTATTTCAGGATTTAAGCTTTCAGTGCTTCCAAAGTAGTCTGATACAGGGCAAATTGTGATCACTACCCTATTTGCCCAAGCTCTGCAAGTCCCTGATCTGGGTTTGGGCTTGAGCAAGAGTCAGTGCTGCTAGACTCCACTCCTTTCAGCCAGCTAGGAAGATCTATTTTTTGAAAGGGGTAGAATTATAGATTCCTCTTAGGTCTGAGATGCTTGCCTTGGTTATTCCTCCGTAGGCTGGACTAGATGCTAAAAGTGAGACCCTGATCTGAGCTTGGGGTCTGATCCATACCATTGGTGTTATTGACTTCTGACTTTCCTCATGAGTGGGACAGACGGAGTGAAGACTCCTCAGATTGTAATTCTTCTCCCAGGGGTGAGGTAAGGCCTAAAGGCTCAAGGTTACAATATTTTTAGAATAGAATAGTTCCATATAAGGATATAAAACTGTGTAGTGTATTAGGGTCTCAGTGATTGGACAAAACTTACATAATTCCTCGATGTCTTCATTTCAAAAGGGATTGGTTAGATTTCGTGTCTAGAATGTAAGACCATATTCTCAGCTAATGAAGATAATGGTCAGTGGGGGGAGGAGGGACTTGCGTTAGGGTCTATATAAATCACTGCCCTTTTCTTTGTCTTCGGCTTTCCTACTCCTACAGGTGAGCCCCGCTTCTCGAGAAACGAATAAATCACTTTTCTGTCATCACTTTGAGAGGCCTCTGAGTAATTGATTTATGTAGGGACCTGAGCCATCCCACACAGTTTGGGGGCATTCACCCGGGATCTGTGACCTTTCTGAGAGACGGCTGACAGCTCAGTTCAAAGACTGGGCACCCGTGGGGAGATTTCCCCATTGTCCTTGAAAGGAGCTGCCGGGCCTCCCTCTCTGCAAGGTAACGACCTGAAGCAGAGGAACTCAGTGAAGACAGAAAAGAATAGAGATAGGGACTCCAAAGACTCTGAAGCTGTGAAGTGTGTAAAAATGCCAACCAGTTGGTGTTGAAGTTTGCAGTCAGGCAACTTGTACGCGTATACAACCCAGCGGTAAGCGCGGGGTGGGGCCTGGGGGTCAATTCGTTGAGTCTTAGATAGACTCGGGGAGAAGGTGACAACTCCCAACCAAATTAGTGGACTGTGGGACCCCAGGGTGAAGGGCCCCCCCAAAAAACGTTTGCTGGGTGACTGCTGGTGACGGGCGACCCTCACCTGAGAGCTGGCAAGAGAGCTAGCAGGAGAGCTAGCAAGGGAGTTAGCACAATTCGTTGAGTCTCAGACTCGGAGGTGTTGGCGACAACCCTCGACCAAAATGGGACAAAAGCAGTCCAGGAATAGAGCTTCGGAGTGGAGTCAGGAAGAAATACCGGTAAATAGTCCCTTGGGAAACCGATTACAAAATTGGCATGAATTACCAAATTATAGAGAAAAGAATGTAGAAGAAGATGATCAAGTATTGTTGTTTCATATGGGGTGAAAAGACATTGGAGGAGGAGGCACAATCTGGCCCAAATATGGTTCCTCCGAGGATTGGGTTTGCCAAAAATTTAAACCTATATGTACTATTCTATTCTGTTAAATGTTTTGTCTGTATATGTTGTGTTGGTATTTCTGTGTGGATGAAAGTCTGTGTGTTTCTGTTTTTATCTGATAAGGTTGTAAATTTAGCCAGTCCCCCAGCAGGAGCAGAAAGGCTGAGCTGAACTGTCCTTGAAATTCCTGTTACTCCCTTTCTTCAACCCCTCCAGACTAGTTTCAGAGGGGCGGAGGGACAAGGAGGGAGAGAAAGGAAAGAAAAAAAAATCTTTTTCCCTCAGACCTAAGAGGCATGCTAGCAACCAATTAACTATTTCCTGCCTCACCCAAAAGAAGAAATTTTAGTGTAATGGGGAATAACAGAAAGTGACGTGAATTCATTCTGGTCATATTTGGAATTGTGAATAGGTGAAATGTGTCATTCTTAATTTAATGTTTCAGATAGGTTAGAATTTATTAAAGTTTGGTGGAAGTAAGCAGAAGATTAGAAAGTAAAAAAATCTCAAGGAAGCAACTTAGAGCTGAGAGTTTTGGATTTAGGTTTAATTAGATCAATATATTTGGTGCCAGACAATGTATTTAAAGTAAAAAAAAAATAATAAGTTTAGGTTTTTCTTTTTCTTTGCAGAGTGGGAGGGCCAGAAAGGGGTGGCCTTGATAATCCTGCCACAAATAAGAGGAGGGCAGAGACACCCAGTAGCATTTCTGTCAAAAATGTTAGATCCAGTAACAAAAGGATAGGTATTTGTTAGATGCAACATTAATCTAATGTAACTGTTACACGATTTTAAATTTTGTAATTTATTACATATAGATTGGGGTTTTAAAAAGATGTAATAGAAATTTGATAATTTGAAACTTACATTTGGTTATAAAAAAAAAGAGCTGAATAGGTTAATGGCTTCTTTTAAGTTGTAAGTAAACTTAAATAGGTTTAAATTTTTAGGTAATCCATCTAAATATTGTGTTAGAAATTGCATTGTTAAGTTAATTAATGAATTGGTTAAAAAGAGCTATTATGAATTTTTTTTATAAGAGTTTCCTTGTTGTAGCATTCTTATTAAGAAAATGAGAACGCTTTAAAAATGTACGGGTATATATATAGGTGTGATTTTCAAGCCTGTTTCATCTGAGCATGTATTATATTAAAAGTTTATTTCTGTTGTTGAAAAGGAAATTTTAGCTAAAATTGTTTTTGCCATGAATCAAGCATTTACTCTAAAGTTATTTTTATAAAAGAAAGTTTATGGGCAAATGTGAAAAGGCTTTGGGTTTAGGTCTTTTCTTGTGATTTCTGCCAATTAGTTTCAAGGGGATTGTGATAAATTGCAAACTGTTCATAAGAGAGGAAATATTTGTTGTATTAAGAAATACTTTGTAAAATCTTTCGTATGGGTTTTTGGAAGGCCTACCTATCCAATTTGTATTTGTAAGTCACAAAAGTGGGAAGAATTTAGTTTCTCTAATAGGATATGAAAATGCAATTGATGTCATCTGAAATTTATTGTTCAGGTTCATAGCTAAAACAATTTGTTACCACTTATAAAAAATTATGTTTGCCATTAGTAATTTTAATGCTAAAAACCCAAAGCTGGTACACTGTGTGAATATGTGGGGGAAAGAAGCAGTCCTCAGGCTAGTAACAAGTGCAGCCCCAGCAGCTGAGGAGATTGTATATACAACTTGCTTTGGTGAGAATTTGAAAATGTACAAGAAATGATCTTCAGTGATTGGCTCTTTAGGCAAATTTAAGATCTAAGAGGTAAATAAAATCTCTGGGAACATTCTTTCTAAATCTAATGGGAATAAATAGATATTGTATCATTCTTACATAGAACAAAATTGGGATTTAAAGTTAATTGTAATTGTATTTTATTTACAAGGGGATTCAAGGAAAGGAATCCCTTACAAAAAAAAAAAAAGAGGTGGGGGCCCAGGTGGTCTGGGAGCTCCAGGAAAGGTCTTGATGGGAGTGGCCAGTAAACTGGAGATTTGGACTGATAGAATTAAGAGTGGGAAGTAGAATAGACTTGGGCACAGTGATAGAGTGGACCTTAGGAGAGCCAGTTCACGTGGGGGAAAAAAACATCAAGGAGTTATCAAGGTGAGGTTTTCCAGGGCCTTTAGACAAATGGGACTAAAACTCTTTTGGGGTAATAGACAAAGGTCCCAACTTGGAATGAGATCTTTACATGTTACAAAATGTTGTAAAAGCAATTAGTATTAAAACAATTAACTGAATTAATTACTGAGACTAAATCAGAGACATCTTCAGTTTGGGAAAAAGAATTTCAGTCTAATTTTCTTAGAGGTAGGTAGCCTCTGGTAATATTTGGCATTGAAAGTGAAATGATTGTTTTGATTTGAATTCATTATATAAACATAAAAATTCAAGTTAGTGTTTGAACTTATCACATGTGTAGCTCATTCTTTTAGATTGAGCAGGGTTAGAAAGGGATGAAGTAGCTTGGGAAACAGATATAAATCTATTAGAGAAATGACTTATGATTGTTATTCAATCAGGAACTAGAACATGTATAGAAAGGCATGTAGGCTACTTAGACCTGCTTCAAAGATGTTCCTTGGCCAATGTGAAATTAGTCATGTTTGAAACTGATTATTGGAGCTTGCTATTTTTAAGATTTTTGTGGGACTATTAACTGACTGTTCTTCTGAGTCTAACTCCAGGTGTGGATAGCAAGAGAGGCGGTCTGAGCCACTGATCCATGATGCCAGTAAGCCTGTGAGATGCTGGTATGAATTGTAAAAAGGTGATCTCATGGGAAGGTCAGGAGAGCGGCTGTTCAGCCTGAGCTGAGGTAGGATTCTCCTGACTCAATTTCCCCACTGACACCTGGCAGACTTGAAGCCTGGCTGAACGCCAGTTGACAATCTACTCCTGCCTGGAATTGACATGAAGTGAGGGAGATGTTGTTTCCCTGCAATGTCCCTACTCTTAGTGGCAAATTCCTAAAATCAGAAGTTTTGTAAGTAATAATACCAGATCTGTTGAATAATAGATTGTTGGTAGGGGAACATCTGAGGTTAAGTTTAAAATTGAGCTAACAGGTTTAGGACTTTAGACCAACAACAATAAGTTAGGGTCCTCTAACTCTTAATAATAGTGTGGAGATGATTAGGTCAAGGGCTTGTGAGGCTAGCATGCATAGTTATTATTTTGTCCTAGTTGGTTAATGCTAAATGAAAAATGGTTTGTGGACTATATTGTAAATGCTCTAAAAGAAGCATCACATGATCAGAAGTTGGGATTGTTTTATGATGTGATATGCACTGTGTTAAAAATGATTATTTGTTGTATTTATATAAGTACTGGAGCCTGGTATTGACGCCTTAGTGAAATCTCATCTTCTAATAAGGGAATGAATAATGACTTACTGTGAAATGTAGAAGCTGCATTTTAATGTGAATTTTCTTTTCTTTTAAAAGAAAAATTACAATTTGTCAAAGTTTCAATTTTGATTTTTTATAAGAGTGATAGGAATGGTAATCTAAGATGGTATTAAGTTCAGTTTTGTAGGAGAGTGGACATCTGGATTTCTACAAGAAGATGAAGAGAAGAAGATGCTGAGATGCTGTGCTGAAGACTTTGAAGGAGCATCCAGATCAGAAAACTGCATAAGATGATACTTCTCCCCAGACTGCTGTATGAGATGGAACCTCTAAATGGACAGTTCATTAATTTAAATCTCTGTATCTGTACTTACCACAAGGAGACTGCCCTCTGTAATTTGCTAATGTGTCAGTCAACTTTGCTTCCTTCCCATATTCATATAAAAGGAAGATAGATGAAAGGAAGGATTCATAAGGGAAAGAATGTGAAGAGGTATTTATTGATTGGATTTAGGTGTGGAAACAGGAATAAATAAGAGGAGGGGAGGAATATGGGTAAGATTGAACCTTGAATTATCTATTCCCCCACCCCAATTCAGAAAATGTTTAGCATGATTGGGAAGCCAGTAGACAAAGTTATGGAAGGTTATTGCATTTAAAAATTTTAAAGTTGTTTACTATCATTTATAATTATTGCTATTAGTTATTAAACTCTCAGGCTTCATGTTTGGAGACACACTTTGTCGGTATTAAAAGCTCCGTTTGAAGCGTGTGTGAGAACACACAGAATTTGGAAAGGGGTAGCCAATGAGATATATATATATATATAGATATATATAGATATATAAATTCATTATAAGTTTTGTTATTTGGGGAACTATACTAGGATTATTATTGTTTGTTCTTAACAGGATTCTCCATTCAGCAATTGTCCTAAGCCATTAATCACAATATCTAAACAGGACTCTTCTATTAAGACTGTGTGGACTTGACAAACCGTGGGAACAATGCAACCAAAATGTAATACCCTGGGAATGTCCCTTTTAGGCATGATCCTGTTCCCACTGCTGGGACACCAGGCCCCAGTTATCAACCCCATTCTTGAAAATAGTTTCCTGGCCCTAATTCAGACCATTGTGGACACCTTTGAGGTATCCGACTGTTGGATTTGTGGGGGGGACCTCAGCAGTTAAGCCAATGGCCATGGGTAGCAGTACCACTGAATCCAGTCTGGATTTTAAGTAATAGATCTGTAGTACATGACAGAACAAGATTCTGGACAAGCCAAGAGAAACATCAATGGTCTTTGTCTGAATCAGTTCCAGGTGAACATTGTTTAAACCAAACAGGACCTGAATTGCAGGAGACGTGGCTGGGAGGAAGTAATTGTAAATGGACATTCACACGAAGGCCAGAAACCCTGGCTCGTATTGATTGTGCCCAGTATGCAAACAGATGGGATCAGAATGGTATTACCTGTTCAGATGGTAGGGCGATTCCCTGTACCCATTCATTTTTCCCATCCTCTTCATACGAAGAGAGCAAAAGGGGAAGATCACAAAAGTTGTGGGTAAAAGTTTTACAACCCCTCTGATCCCAGAAAACCATGTGAAGGGGGTCACCACCATGACTGTTTGTGGAATTGTATATATATGAATAGTACAAAGAATAACACAGAATATAAAGAACTGGTATGGAAATGGGAGAATGGAACACATAGGATGATGTTTGATACTTTCTGGAGTGTAATCAATAGAACTGGGGAGAATTATCAACATTGTATATGGAAGAGTAAACAACAACTATGGAAGGGTAAGTCAGAGATCATGAAAGGGGGACCATTAGGCCCAGATGATGTGAAGTACTTTCCAGCTGTGGATTATAGAGTAAGACTGTTTCTAGAGGAAAATCCTGCTTTGAGAGGGCATTATTGGATATGTGGACAGACAGCCTATACTCACCTTCCGCTAAACTGGAGAGGTGTTTGTTACATTGGATTGGTGAGACCTAAATTCTTTTTCTTGCTTGAATCAGGGAAACAGCATCTAGGGGTCCCTCTATATGATGATCTAGCAAAAAGAAAGAGGAACATCGACACCTCCCTCACTCAGACTGGAAATGCAAATGGATGGGGCGATACTTGGCCTCCTGAGAGGGTAATCAGAGAGTATGGGCCTGCAACTTGGGCTCAAGATGGGAGCTGGGGTTATAGAACCCCTATATATCTATTAAACAGACTAATCAGACTCCAAGCAGTAGTTGAAATTATAACCAATCAAACAGCAAAAGCTTTGGACTTATTGGCTGATCAAGCCAAGCAAACTAGGGAAGCAGTACTACAACATAGGTTGATCTTAGATTATTTACTTGCAGAAGAAGGGGGAGTTTGTGGAAAGCTCAATTTGTCCACATGTTGCTTGAAAACTTGATGATAATGGAAGAATAGTGAAAGAGATCACCAAAAATATCAGGAAGGTTGCTCATGTTCCTGTACAAACTTGGGGCTCCCCTTTCAATACGTCTTGGTGGTCCTGGTTTGAAGGGAGCTGGTGGAAGAGGTTACTGTGGTTTGGCCTTATAGCAATTAGTGGTATTGTATTACTTCCTATTTGTTTACCTTGTTTGATTTCACTAATCACTAAAATAGTTAGAAATTCTTTACTAAAACTTGCTAGAGTAGAAGAAAGGACCGAAGGAGCCATTCAATTGATGATATTAAAGAAGGAAGGTTGGGCACCTGTGGAGACAAGAGACAGGAATGATCCTGATTGGGTTGAGGAGATTAATAGACAGTGTGAGATCATGTTACAGAACTTTGGTTGAAACATCCGTGAGAAGTCTTCAGGCTGATAAAATAAGAGGAGGGATTGAGTGGGACAGACTTAGTGAAGACTCCTCAGATTGTAATTTTTCTCCCAGGGGTGAGGTAAGGCCTAAAGGCTCAAGGTTACAATATTTTTAGAATAGAATAATTCCATATAAGGATATAAAACTGTGTAGTGTATTAGGGTCTCAATGATTGGACAAAATGTACATAATTCCTTGATGTCTTCATTTCAAAAGGGATTGGTTAGATTTCGTGTCTAGAATGTAAGACCATATTCTCAGCTAATGAGGATAATGGTCAGTGGGGGGAGGAGGGACTTGCATTAGAGTCTATATAAATCACTGTCCTTTTCTTTGTCTTCGGCTTTTCCTACTCCTACAGGTGAGCCCCACTTCTCGAGAATCGAATAAATCACTTTTCTGTCATCACTTTGAGAGGCCTCTGAGTAATTGGTTTATGTAGGGACCTGAGCCATCCCACACACTCATCTCTGGGCATACCACGCAGGGCCTCATTTCAGTGCAAGAGTCACACTTGAGGACCTAGAGGACCACATGTGGCCTCGAGCCTACAGGTTCCCCACCCCAGTTTAATAATAAGTTGTTCTCGTTCTTTTTTTTTTTTTTATCAGTAATACCATCTAAACACCCTCCTGATATGTTTGACTCTACTTTTCTCTGGTTTTTTATGTCAAGTCAAGTCAATTTTAAACAGTTCTTTTGAGTGCTCTGAGATCCTAATCCCAACTCTCCCTTTCACTGACAAGTTAGCTACCCAAAGCTATTGTTCCTCTCCAGGGTTCTCTAAGTGCCAGAGAATAAGATTTTCTCTCATGTTATCAGTTTGATAACTCAATGTATTTTCCCCAACATCAATCATTGGTAATGGTTTACTGTTTCTTTTTTAAAATAGATACCTTCCAGGGATTATTCCCCAAGTTTCATTTAACCAATTGAGAACATTTAGTTTTTACAAAGTGGTACTTACTGAGGAGGTAAAGCAAGAAAAGAAATACAAATCACCATTCTGAATACATCTTCTATACTGCCTTACTCCTCAGGGGAAGTGGGTTCATACTAAAGCAATTGATACAAATGTTCTCCCCTCCAAATTCACTTCCAGATCTGTACAACTAAAGTATGAAGTCACTCTAGAACACAGCATCTTGGCTGATGGGTCCAACTTGTTGCCAGGTCGGGTCCCATAATTCTTTGTAGTCTTCAGGGCTTTGATGTAGCTTTCATTGAACCTTCAGTCAGTTAGCCTTTCACATCACACAAGGTCACACCCTGGGACAATACTCTTTCACACAAGAGCAAGAAAAGACAAACAGAGAGAGGCAAAGAATGGAGGCTGGAATTCAGAGACTCCATGCAGACCCTCTCTCCAACCAAAAGCTTGCAGCACATTTTTCTCACTCAAAACATCCAGGCAGGAAAGAGAAGCTCAAGTTGCCCCTGTGGGGAGTCTTTTGTCTGCCTGTTGTTTCAGCAAACAACCAAAGAAGTCACTCTTCATCATAAAGTAAACAGCCTGGAAACAACACCTGCCTGTACTCTGAACTTCACATGAGATTTCATCATGTTAGGGAAAGCACCTTGTTATTTAAGATTCCAATATTGGGATTACAGGTCATTGAACTGTTAAGGATAGCAGGTTGTCTTAGCACTAACACAGCAAAGACAGTCGATTTAATTTGCCTTCTTCTCCATAAGGAAATATATTTAGTCATCAGGTAGGTGTGAGGACTGCCTTAATCCTGCAATAGCCATCAAGTCTGACTGGTGCTGATCCCACATAGGTGGACCTTTTATTGCTCTTAAGTAACGAGGAAGTTATCTCAATACACTTAGGGTGGCAATGTTTGAGCCCTGCCCAATTCGTCATCCCCTCAGTTATATCTCAACTTTGTCACCTTTTAGGAAAAATCTAATCTCTTATCAGCAAACAAACATTTATTAACCATCTATTATGTGCCAGGTACTTCACTTTATCATGGTGATATCATTTTGGTCCTCTTCGAAAATGAAGGACAACAGCCATTATGTGTCAGGTACTGCACTAAGCGCCTTATAAATATTATCTCATTTGGCCATAGACTTAAAGCTGAAAGAACCTCAGAGGTCATCTAGTCATATTTCCTCATTTTGCATATGAGGAATTAGATCCAGAGACAGAGAGAAAATGATTTTATGTAGGTCACACAGGTGATGATCACAGAGGCTGGATCTGAACTCAGATCCTCTGACTTTTATGTCAGTGTCCTTTCCCCTGAGACTCAGAAAAGTAAAGGGATTACAAAGATAGTGGAGAGATGAGTCGGGATCTGGACCCAGTTCTTCTGATCCTCAAACTCAGTGTCTTTCCTTCTGAACCACCTGCTTTATGGAGACATCACCCTTGTTGCCTAAACCACTTTGGGGCATGGACTTCAGTTTACAAAGCACTTTCTTCACAACTACTCCTTTGAAGTGGAAAGCGAAGGTAATAAATCTCCATTTTATAGAAGAGGAAATTGAGTTTTGAGGAGAGGAGGTGACTTGTACAAAGTCATGCCACTTGTAAGAGGCAGAGTGGGGAGTTGAATAGAGGGTTCCTGATTCTTGTAATCCTGCTGCATATAACCTGTCTCCTAAGTCTGCTGCTTGTTCAGCTACTTTGTGGGAGCCTATTGAGAGAATTTACACGATTTCCAGTTTTTTGCTATTACAAGAAACGTAACTGTAAACATACATGTGCTTTGTTGTTACTGTAATGAGGTTGTCACCACATGTAGTATGAGGGTGCCTTCCTGCAGCAGAATAGAAAAATCTAGCCTCTTTTTCTCGACTTTAATTCCTGCCAGGAGGGGAAGCAGGAGGGTGGGGCCAGAAGTTTGATCACTCACCCTACTCTCCTCAGAAAAAGGGAATACTGAACTAGAATTATCTCTATCTGATCCCTCCAATGTTACTAGTCTAGAAGATGTAGCTTTTATCTTCATAGATGGGTAAAGAATGTCATCAAGCTTATATACAAAGCTTAACTCCCTTCTTTTCTAATACCAGTTTCACAATGAACATGACATAGCAAAGAGCAAGGAATCCCATTTACACAAAAAAGTAGCAAAATAGAAACTAGAGAATGTATACATAGGAGAATATATACCAGGTGAAGGTGTGTGCTCATCCTTCGTTGTCAGAGAAGACCATACTATCAGAGAAATAATGACACAACTTGCACTTGCCTTTGTTTTGAGTGAGGGAGGGCTGTGTAGATCACCAGCCTCACTTCTCCTCCATAGCCATCTGAATCCAGCCATCAGGATGACTGGAGATGACCCAGGATGAAGCAATTGGGGTTAAGTGTCTTGCCCAAGGTCACACAGCTAGTGAGTGTCAAGTGTCTGAGGTGAGATTTGAACTCAGGTGCTCCTGCCTCCTGCATTGGTGCTCTATCCACTGCACCACCAGATAATACATAATGGAAGACCTTTCCCATCGGGAACAAAAAAACACAACTCAATCAAGAGAAAGAATCCTAGATCTTACCAGAGGGGGAAGACATCCTGAAGTCTATTGCAGGAAGCTATAAATGAGGACTTGGTTGAGTTCTACATGTCTGCTTCTTTCTTTTTTTTAAATATTTTTTAAATTTTTCATTTTTAACACAGTTCATATCATGTAAAAAAATTCCCACTTTTGGTCAGGTGATACTTCTTTTAAAGCATTTACAATACAGACCACAGACAAATTTTTCTTTAACGTTAACCAACTGAGACACAAATAAAAATTATGTATGCTAACTTCACAAGCCCTTGACCTAATTGTCTCCACACTATAACTAAGAATTAAGGGACCCTAACTTATTGTTGTTGGTCCAAGGTCCTAAGCCTAATAGCTTAATTTTAGACTTAACATTGGATGTTCCCCTACCAACAATCTATAATTTAATAGATCTGGTATTAAGCTTACAAACTTTTTGGCTATAGGAAATTGCCACTAAGACTAGGGACAATGCAGGGATACAATATCTCCCCAACTTCATGTCAATTCCAGGCAGGAGTAGATTGTCCGCTTGAATTCAGTTAGGCATAAAGTCTGTCAGGTGTCAGTGGGGAAATTGAGTCAGGAGAATCCTACCTCAGCCCAGGCTGAACAGTCACTCTCTCATCCTTCCCATGAGGTCACCTTTTGCAGTTCATAGCAGCATCTCACAGGCTTACTGGCATCATAGACTGGAGGCTCAGACTGTCTTTCGTGCTATCCATACCTGGAGTTAGACTCAGAACAGTCACTTAATAGTCCCACAGCATCTTAAAATAGCAAGTTCCAATAACCAGGTTTCAAATATGATTATAATTTCACTTTGGCTAAGGAACATCTTTTGAGGCAAGTTTTAAGTGGCTTACATTCCTTTCTATACATGTTCTAGTTCCTGATTAAGTAACAATCATAAAATCAAATTTACCATTAAAACCTTAACTTTTCCATCAATGCCAAATTTTACCTGAGGTTACCTGCCTCTAGGAAATTTAGACTAAAATTCTTCTCTCCAAACTAAAGATGTCTCTGGTTTAATCTCAGTAATTAATTCAGTCATTGTTTTAATACTAATTGCTTTTACATCACTTTGTAACATGTCCAATTTTTCTCCCCATCTCTCCCTTCCCCTCACCACCTAATACCTTGCATTCTGATTACCTCTTCCCTCAATGTACCCTTCTTTCTATTCACACCCCCACCCTTCCCCTATCCCCATCTTCTCTCTTTTCTTATAGGGCAAGATAAATTTCTATACCCCATTACCTGTGTTTCTTATTTTCCAGTTAAATGCAATAACAATTCTCAAGATTCATTTCTAATACTTTGAATTCCAACGTCTCTCCCTCCCTCCCTACCCCACCCCTCTGAGAAGGCAAGCATTTCATTATAGACTAAATATGTGTCATTTTGCAAAAAACTTCTATAATAATCATGTTGGGTAATACTAACTATATTGTCCTCTATCCTACTCTATCCCCCCTTATTTTTTTTATTTTTTTATTCCCTCATTTGACCTTCTCCCTTATGAAAAGTGTTTATTTCTAGCTATTCCCTTCTCCCATTTGCCCTCCCTTCTATCATTCCCCTCACCCCACTTGTCACCTCCTTCCCTACTTTCCTATAGTGTAAGATAGATTTCCATACCAAATTTAGTGAGCATGTTATTCCCTCCTTAAGCCATATGTGGAGAGAGTAGCTTCACTCTCCCCCTCTCCCCTTCTCCCTTTTCTCCTCCATTGAACAAGATTTTTCTTATCTCTTTTATGAGTTATAACCTGCCCCATTCCATTTCTCCCTTTCTTCTCCCAGTATTTTCTTCCCTCACCCTTTAATTTATTTTATTTTATTTTATTTTTGTGGATATCTTCTCTTCTGATTCAACACAGCCTATAATCTCTGTCTATATGTGTGTGTGTGTATGTACAATCCCTCCACCAACCCAAATATTGAGAAAAGATTCAAGAGTTATAAATATTTTCTTCCATGTAGGAATGTAAACAGTTCAGCTTTAGAAAGTCTTTTATGATTTGTCTTTCCTGTTTACCTTTGCATGCTTCTCTTGATTCTTGTGCTGGAAAGTCAAATTTTCTATACAGTTCTGGTCTTTTCCTCAATATGAATGCTTCATTGTCCTCTATATCATTGAATGACCATTTATTCCTTGAAGTATTTTACTCAGTTTTGCTGGGTAGGTGATTCTTGGTTTTAGTCCTAGTTCCTTTGACTTCTGGAATGTCCTATTCCAAGCCCTTTGATCCTTTAATGTTGAAATGGCCAGATCCTGTATTTCCACAATACTCAAACTATTTCTTTCTAGCTGCTTGCAGTATTTTATCCCTGACTTGGGAACTCTGAAATTTGGCCACAATATTCCTAGGAGTTTCTCTCTACAGGTCTCTTTCAGGAGGTGATTGGTGGATTCTTTCAATATTTATTTTGCCCTATGGTTCTAGAATATCAGGGCAGTTTTCCTTGATAATTTCATGGAAGTTAATGTCTAGGCTCTTTTCTTGATCATGGCTTTCATGTAGTCCCATAATTTTTAAATTGTCTCTCCTGCATCTGTTTTCCAGGTCAGTTGTTTTTCCAATGAGATGTTTCACATTATCTTCTATTTTTTTCAAACTTTTGGTTTTGTTTTTTAACTGCTTGTTTTATCTCATAGTGATTCATTTCCCTGAATTCAATTCTCTCTTTCAACAAACTATTTTGGTCAGTGAGTTTCTGAAACTTCTCCTCCATTTGGCTAGTTGTGCTTTTTAAAGCTTCCTTGTCCTCATTGGCTTTTTGGACCTCTTTTTCCCATTGAGTTAGCCTCTTTTTAAAGGTGTTATTTTCCTCTGCATTTTTTTGGTTCTGCTTTAACAAGTTGCTTACTCTCTTTTCAAGCTCTTCTATTGCCTCGGCCCAGTTTAAGTTGTCTTTGGAGGCCCTGGAGGCAGGGGCCTTGATTTCCTGTGACAGAATGCCTTGTTCTTCCTCATCTGGAAGGATGGGAGGAGGTACCTATTCACCAAGAAAGTAACCTTCTATGGTCTTATTTTTTTCCCCTTTTTTGGGCATTTTCCCAGCCAGGTATTTGACTTCTGAATCCTTTGTCAAGAGGAAGGTGTTATCATCCCTCTTGTCCCCAGTGCCATATTCAAGGCTGAGATTCGGCTCAGCTGCTTGATTCCCTGGGGCTTTGGGTGGGGATGGGGCTGTCACTGAGAGCTGAAGTTTAGATCAGTTGCTCCCTACCACCAGAGGCCTTAAGCTGAGCTGCCTGGACTATGGACCTAGGTTGTTTCCCAGCCACTGTAGCTGCCTGAAATCAGCTGCCGCAGCCTCTGCTATGGCCTGAAGCCATTGCTGGGGGAACCCCTTTCCCTCTCACCCAGCCTTGCCACATTTTCAGTTTCCTTTGTCACTTGTGGTTTGAGGTATCTGGGACTCTTCCTGCTCGGAACTCTGCCTGGAGGTCTGTTCAGGTCTTGTTCCTTCCAGTGCCACGTGGCCAGGGCTGGGCTCTGCTCAGCTCAGCATCCCATGAGATGGCCCTTTCCCGTCAGCTTTCTAGGTTATCTTTGGCTGGAAACCTCTTTCATTCTGTTGTTCTGGGGTTTTTGCTGCTCTAAAATTTGTTGAGAATCATTTTTTACAGGTATTTTGTGGGCTGTGGGAGAAGTGCTAAGGTATAGTACTCTGCCATCTTGGCTCTTCCCCTCATGTCTGCTTCATTCCACAGCCATTGTTTCCCTTCATCAACCTAAATGGAATTGGCACCATCCTTCTTCTCTATCAATACTGGAAGCCAGAAGATGGACCCAAAAGAACTGAGGAGCCTGAAGATACTGAATCTCTTTTCTCTCCACTCTCCCCACTCTACCTTGTCCCTCATGCAGACATGTGATCACTCAGGAGAGAGGCCGGTAGCAATAGGTTTTGGGATTTCAGGGTACATTACTGTATTGGGAGAAGCTTCTGATACTATGGCTATGGAGATCACAGATTCAACTATCATCTCTATGCAGATATCTCTCAGCTCAACATATATGATCCTCGTCTAGTCTCACAATCCCTGACTCACTGTTGGACAGCTCCACCTGGATGTTCATTCCCTAATAAGACACTCAACATATCCAAAACAGAATTCATTGTCTTTAGAGGAAGCTAGGCAGCACAGCAGATACAGTGCTGGACCAGGAGTAATAAGTACTGAATTCCAATCTGACCTCAAATACTTAATAGTTGTATGACCCTGAGCAAGCCATGTCACCTTGTTTACCTCAGTTTCCTCATCTGTAAAATTGGGATAATAGCCTCCCAGGATTGTGGTGAAGATCAGATGAAATAATCATTGTAACGCATTTAGCACAGTGACTGGTAAATGGTAAATGCTTTATAAATATTAAGTATTATTTTCTGTTGTGGTTCAGTCATTTTCAGGTGTATTTGACACTTTGAAACCCCATCTGGGATTTTCTTGGCAAAGATACTGGAAGGGCTTGCCATTTCCTTCTCCAGCTTGTTTTACAGTTGAGGAAACTGAGGCAAACAGGGTGAAGTGACTTGCCTAAGGTCACATAGCTAGTAAGGGTCTGAAGACAGATTTGAACTCAGGGAGATATCTTCCTGACTCGAAGTTCAGCAATTTATCCATTGTGTCACCTAGCTTCCTGCTATTGTTAATATGACTATCCAAAAAAGTGGGGGTAGGGTGTGTTCAGGGAAGACTGGGCTGTGGTAGGAGGGCTGCTGAGCCCTTTCAGGGCTGCTTTCCACCTTTAGTGTACACCTGTTCCACTTAACTCTCTCCTGGGGCTCCAAGAAGCTGCAGCAAGTGCATCAGACCCATTCTGGTAAACCATTTTGGCAGATGGGATAAACCAAGCTGAGGGAAACCAAGGGGTCTGAAACCCTTCAGTGAGGTAGGGGGGATGTCTATCCCAAGAGAAAATGTCCCCTGTGGAATGGGTGGATGAGAACAATTTGTTCCAGTGTCCATGAAGGCAGCTGGAGCAGGCACTATGGAACACTTAGAGACCAAAGACACTGAGGTCATTCCCTGCATCTTGAGCCATCACCATCACTTTGATTGTCCTGCCACTGGACTGTGATGACTCTGGAGGAGAGAGTGAGGCCAATGACTTTGACTTCATGCAACTTTGCCTCACTTAAATATAATTTACATACAAATCCAAAGACATCACCCATACAATTTTACCATTATACCTATCTCCTGTGGTAAAGGACAAGAGGTGAAGCAGCAGGTACTGATACACTGAGAGCTGTAGTCACAATCCTACACACAGGTGGCCCAGATCACAGGATTGTCTTTTCACTGAATTGAAGGAGCGGAGGGATTCAGCAGCCCCCTGGGTGTCTGAGCCACCATTTATGATTGCACTGATCACCTCCTGGTATGAGGAAGGGGCTAGAAAAGGTGCCCTAAAAATTGTCTCCTTCTCTAACCCTTGCCTGATTACCATGGCAAGGGGTAATCCCACCTTGTGGTTGAAACACAAAAGAAGTGTATAAAAATGTCTGCAAAGACAATTCTCCTCTCCTTCATAGAATGTATGCACATTTATAGACAATCCAAAATCCATTTGACCTGAAAGACGAACTGCTCATGTTGCAAGAGAACTCAACAGGTATCACTTCCAAATACCAGCCCTGAGTGAAACAAGAATGGCAAACGAAGGCCAACTTACCAAAGTTGGAGCTAGATACAAGTTTTTTTGCAGTGGCCACAGTGAAGGGGAGGCCTGTGAAACTAGTGTAGGCTTTGCAATCAAAACTAGTCTATTCAATAAGCTTGTAAGCCTGCCAAAAGGAGTGAACAGCAGGCTCATGACAATGTGATTTCCACTTGCAAGAAAATGTTATGCTACCATCATCAGTGGCTATGCTCTCACCATCATGAACCCTGATGAGGTCAAAGAAAAATTTTATGAAGACATGGAGACACATCATCCATGTGCAGAAAGATGACAAGCGTATAATTCTGGGTGACTTTAATGTTAGAGTAAGCTCAGACTACTACACTTGGTAGGGAGTCCTAGGGAGGAATGGAGTTGGAAACAGCAATAGCAATGGTCACTTACTACAGAAGTCTTATATATCTCATGACCTTCTCAATACTGATACTGTCTTCCATTTACCTAAACACAATAAAACTTCGTGAATGAATGCTTACAGGAAACAGTGGTATTTAATATACTATGTGATTGTAAGGAGAAAAGATAGGCAGGATGTGAGAGTGACAAAGGCAATGTGTGGTGCAGAGTGCTGGACTGATCATAGCCTTATCCTCTCCAAGCTAAATATTCCCATTCAACACAAGAGGTGTCCCCAAACCAAAATGACTACCAGAAGAATTAATGTCCACAGATTGGAACTCTTCTCTGAGAGGGAACAGTTTGTTGTTAACTTGGAGGGAAAGTTGAGCCAACACACAGTTGGCAACAGTGGAGCAGAAAAGCAGTGGGCAGCATTCAGAGATCTGGTGTACAGAGCTGCATTTGCTCATCTGGGTCAGAATACTCGCAAACACCAAGACTGGTTGGAGGAAAATGATAGGGAAATTCAGAAGGTGCTAAATGAAAAACGAGAACTCCACAGGGTTTACCAACAGGATAGTTCATCCATCTCTAAGATGGTAGCACTGAACTCCACCAAAAGTAAAGTACAAGCAGAGCTTAGAGAGATGCAGGATTCTTGGCTCAGTAAGAAGGCAGATAAAATTCAGTTTTATGCTGATCCAAAGTGCTTTTATGATACTCTGAAGGCTATGTATGGGTCAAAGACCTATGGTGCATCACAACTACCCAGTGCTGATGGAACCACATTGATCGGTAATCAGGACATGATTCTACAGAGATAGGCTGAACACTTCTACAGTGTTCTCAACAGCTTATTATCAATCAATGCTGAAGCCATTGACATCACCTCAATTTGAAATCACTTCCTCCTTGGCTGAACTTCCAACTGAAGCAGAGGTTTTGAGGGCCATTAGGCTTGTTTCTTATAGCAAAGCATCTGGTGCTGATTCTATTCCTGCTGAGATTTACAAGGTAGAGGGACCATTGCTCATACTAAAGCTGACTGAAATATTCCAGGTTATATGGCAAGAGGAGGTTATCCCCCTGGAGTTCAAGGATGCCTCTGTTTTTCGTCTCTGTAAAGGAACAGGGAATATATTGGCCTGTGAAAATCAGAGGGGGAGTCTCTGTCTTAGTCATTGCTGGCAAGATTATTGCTAGAGTCCTCTTCAACAGGCTGATCCTTCACCTTGAAGATGGTCATCTACCTGAGAGCCAATGTGACTTCATAAAGGGCAGAGCAACAGTTGATATGGTGTTTGCTGCTCAACAACTCCAGGAGAAGTTAGTCATGAGGGCTTATGGAAAATTACATCGAAATTTGGTTGCCTGGAGAAGTGCATCAGCATCACATGTGAGTTTCATGACGGCATGTTTGCCCAGATTCTGGATAGTGGACAAAGCTCTCCTGTTTTTCCAGTCATCAATGGAATGAAACAGGGCTGTGTGCTTGATCCTATGCTTTTTAGCATGATGTTTTCAGCCATGCTGTCAAATGTCTTCACTGAGGATGGACACAGCATCAAGGTCAACTACCATACTTACAGAAAATTCTTCAACTTGAAAAGCCTACAAGTCAAGACAAAACTGAAGGGAGTGTTGGTGCATGGTTTTCTGTTTGCAGATGATTGTGCACTCAGTGCAGCCTCTGAAGCTGAGATGCAATGAAGTATGGATTGATTCTCTGCTGTCTGTGCTTATTTTGACCTAACAATTAACTCTGAGAAAGCATAGGTGCTCCATCAGCCACCACCACACCATCCATACTCTACTTCATTAGAGTAAATGAAGTTTTGAATGTTGTCGATTGTTGGGGTGTAAGCTCTGTTCTCACGTGAACAGCTTTGGGTCAGGTAAAGGTGAGGGCTTCTAAACTGCCAAGCTCTCACGAGGCCCCCCTGGGAACAGCTGGGAATTGAGGAGTGAAACAGGAGCTATCTAGTTTTTCCACCTCTTCTCAGTGGAAACTTGCTGGGGAGAGCATCCCACCCTTGAGATTGGTCCGTGGTCTGAGCACACCTTGTTGTTAAGTGGCTAGGGGCTTTGAGCATGCACGATGTCCATGAGCGAACTAAGCAGCTGGGAGAGCTTAAATGGGGACAGGAAAGCTTGAGCGTTCCCTCTTTTCCTTGCTCCTCGGGAGGGAGAAGTAGGCTCCCACGGGGCGTTCCCTTGGGGAGCACTAGCCCTGCATACTGAGAGGGGGAGGGTTCCTTTCTCCTCCGGAAGGAGAAGGGGGCTCCAAGGGGAAAACTCGTCCTGCATGCTGACATGTGGCTGGTAACCAGAATAAAGCCTACACTTGTTTGACTCTGGAGGTCTCTTCTCTCATACGTTTATCTGGCTGATCACCGAGGACCTGAGTTAGGTAAGAAGGACCCAGCAGCCCACAACAGTTAGGCCGGACAGTAGACAGCAACAACCACACTGTGTGAGGAATTTTTCTGATAGACTTAGCCCTTCACAGCAATGCAACGACCTAAAAATTCCCCACAGACTCTTGAGGCAAAATGCTGTCCACATCCAGAGAAAGAACTATGGAACTGGATCTCAGAAAGAAGCAGACTATTTTCTGTTGTGTTATATTTTGTTTTGTTTTGGTTTTTCTCATGGTTTCTCCCATTCATTTTAACTCTTCTACACAACATGATTAAGGTCAAAATATATTTTGTAAGAATGTATATGTAGAACCCATATAAGATTGCATGCCATCTCAGGGAGGGAGTGGGGAAGGAGGGGGAGAAAATGTAAGATTTATGGAAGAGATTGTAGAAAACTGAAAACAAATAAATTAATTTTTAAAAAATTTAAAAAATAAGAAAGTATATGGAAAGTAAACCAGAGAGGGAGAGAGAGAGAGAGAGAGAGAGAGAGAGAGACAGAGAGAGAGAGAGAGAGAGAGAGAGAGAGAGAGAGAGAGAGAGAGAGAGAGAAGTTGTAACATATATTGTTATAAGATGACTCAATCGTTTTTCAGTCATGTCCAACTCTGTGGCCCTATTGGTGCTCTCTTGGCAGAGACACTGGAGAGTTTGGCCATTTTCTAAGATTAGGTCTGATGGTTTTTGATCACCATGACAGTTTCCCCTTGAGGAGAGCCATAGGGTTATAGAACACACTCATGGAAAAATATTGTCAACAACATTTTGTGGAAGTGAGTACAGTTTTGTCTCCCACATCATATTTTGTCTGGTGCCAGCCTTTTTTCTCCTTGATAACAACCCTCCCCCAAAATAATATTTTGTCCTGTTCCCTGGATCAGGACATGCAAATCAGCCAGCTCTAGAGGGATCTTAGCTGGGTACACGAGAGACATCTCTACTCTAGAAGTTCCCATGGACTATGTGTAGCCCACTTGCTGTTGTGTATCCCAAGCTTGTATTGGTTGGATTAGCCACAGTAGGCCGAAAGCTGGACTTTTATTAAGGCAGGAAGACCTGGGTTCAGGACCTACCTGGCTCACATCCCTGCTGTGAGATCTGGCACACGGCGGTCTCATGCTCAGTGCTCTGGGAAGTGTGGCTCACAAACAAGCTGGCAGAGAAGGTGCCAGCCTGCAGTGGTGCAGGGAGTCTCATCACCTTCCCATGACAGTGAAATCCCCTGCCCTGCCCCTCAACTTCACAGTTCCTGTCTCTGCATGTTCATCTACATTGTTTTGATCTTTATCCAAGACTCAGCTAGGGCCAGCTGCTCTGTGAAGCCCTTACAGAGGGCGGGACCTGCTGCATCACCCCAACCCACCCCCAAGTAGAGCTGAGGGCTGGGATGGGATTGTTTTTCACCCACCACCTGGCTCAGTGGGGTACCCAGAGCAGGTGGCTAATGAAGGTTTGTTGAAAATTTAATGTCACATATCTAAGTTATCTGCAGGTATCTTTTTGACCCCTTACTATGGGTGAATCCCGGGCTTGAGGCTCATAGTAGGAAGGGGGCACTGTGAGGGTGAAACACTGAGGAGAGGCTGGGGGGCATTGTGAGGATGAGACCACTGAGGAAAACTGAGATTCATGGTGGGAATGTGAGCATTGAGGGGAGACAGGGGTGTCACTCTAAGGATGAGCCCATTAGGCAGATAGGTCCTGGATAAACCCATGTCGAGAAGAGTGTTCTCTAGAAAATGGGACAGTTGGCTCATTGGGTCATCTTCTCTTTTTTTTTTTTTTCACTGTGATATAATCTGGATGGGGAAGGGTCCATGAGGAAATTTCCTCTGCAAGGGACAAATTCCTGACTCTCAGGCCATAGGGGGTGGGTTTAAATCCCACTTCTAATGCAGAGTTTCAGTGAGACCTTTGGTCCTCAGTTTCCTCATCTGAAACAGGTGACGTTCAGATTAAATGGTTCCACTCCCATAAACCAATGCATGTCAGCATTAGGGGCCAAGATGAAGTCATGTGCCCAGGATGGGTCAGAGGCCTGCTTGTCCCCAGATCTCCTAGCTCTCTGTCCATTAAACTGGGGCCATTCTATGAGCTCTATCAGGGGTTGAGCTAAGACCAAAACAGTGGCAGGGAGTGGGGGATGATGGGGAAGAAGGGGCATATATTTGGTTTCTTCTCCTCCATGAAGCCATAGACAGACTGAGGCCCCAGCTGGGTAGGGCAGATTGTATTTTTGAGTGTCAGTGTATACTTCCACATCCTTCCTGCTAAACTCCATCCAAATGCCAAATCATCTAGGCATTGTAAGAGATACTCTTGACACCACTAAGGTATCAAGGAAAAATTATTGCAGCAGATTTCAGAAGAAGTGAACCCCTTTGGCCAAAAGTGGGCTCAACCCCCTCTTAGGAAGGAAGAGCACTGAATACAGAAGGGAAATGAGGTGTATACCATTAGTTCAAGAAGGGACAGACTGGTCCCTTCTCCATTAAGTCATCAACTTCTCTACATACCCATTACATAACCACCCTTGGTGTGATTCCCACCTCCCAAACAAGCTTTAACATAGTACTCATGATCAGAAAACAGAGGGATAATTTGAGGCGGGGGGTGTGTCTGCTTATATGCATGAGGTTCCTTAAACAAGTGCAGTGAAGAAAAGTTTACTCCTGGTTATTCCAGGTCATTTTTCTTGGCTAATTCCAGCTAGCTGTAGATTTGGGTCCGTCATCAAAAACTGCAATTTTCTCAAGGCCACTGATATTCTCTCAAGTGGTAGAGTCCGCCTGCAGTCTGCTGGCCTTCTTATTATCTGAGGATTATCTTATTATCTCGTTCTTAATGATTTCACCAACTAATAATATCTTCTGTGGAAACTGAACGTTTGTTGTCTCTCACAGCATGGTATGAGGGAAGGTTATTGGGAGGGGGGAGCCATTTGTGTTTAAGGTCATTCTCATAGAAAAATGGGTCATGGGGCTCTCAAGGTCTTAATGGGTCACAGAAGGGCCAGCTGCCCTCAGAGTTGGGGGAGGTACCCCCACAGGGCGAGGAGCAATCCGGCTCCCACTGCCCAGCCTTGCACTGTGGTGGTAGAAACCTTGTTGGGGACAATCTGGCATTCCTCCTTGACAGAGATGGGAACATAATCCTGAATATCGCTGAGGAGGTGGCAACTTGTGTTGGCTATGGAGGCACAACCCTGGATGCTGAAGTCAATTTGAATCCCGTCTGTTCCCAGAAAGACACAGAAAGAACTGTCACTTTAGAACTGGGGACTGTCATCCAGATCTACCAGCTACTACCCCCAAGGAGTCCAGATCCCACAGTTACCAACCCCCCAGGTACCCAGGAATCCAGATCTCCCAGGTACCACCCACTCCCCAGGGACCCAGGCTTCCTGATTCAACAGCTTAGGACCCAGTTCCTCAGCCCCTCCTGATTCCCTGACTCTTGTTCTTTCAGGGTCCCAGGTGTTGTAATACCTCAGTCCTAGTTCCAGAAGTAGCCAGGTATGGCCCTCACCTTGAATGAACTGGAAGAGTCCCTGGTAACAGTGGGAAGTGTCCTCTGGGCAGGGCAATGAAACAGGGTTTGAGCAGGAGGACCCCAAGGCCACACAGCTTGGACAGTGGTGACTACCATTAGAAGGGGCAGCTGTTTGGCGAGAAAGAGGATCAGGGGCTTGTTGGGGTATCACGGGGTCAGTGGCCCCCATGGTTTCCCCTCTGCTTCCTCCCTCTCTGTCTCTGTCTCTCTCTGCACTTTTCTGGGCCCTCATTTCATGGTGTTTGTGACAGAAAGAGCCCAGGATGTACTCCTCATGTTGGCTCTGTTCTAGACTAGTGCATGTCACTCCTGTTCTCTGAGTAACAATAGCTCTTAGATGAGAGTAAAAATCTTTGCTCATTGTCCAATTTAACATTGTTTCTCCATATATGGTGAAACCAAGGCTTGGCAAGGGCCAGGACTGGCCCAAATTTGCAGATGATCAAAGGCAGGGTTCCTGGGGTCTCTCTTTCATGAGTGGCTAGGCTCCCTCAGGTCCTGGTTTACCTGGAAGAGTCAAATTCAGGAGGGAATCTGTGCTGTTGATGCCATTACACAGGTCTGAATTGCAAACTCTGGTGTAGGAGATGATGGTGAACCCTGCACCTGTAATCTTGCTAGGGCCAGAGGCAGTGATCCCATCTGCTGTGCACCCTTTATAGGTCACGATGGTGCTTCTGAGTCCTGGAGGTAGAGAGGGACAGAGAATTGGGGGCTCAGGATACCTGGCATCCTAGGAGATGTGGACTGGGGCTCCAGATGTGTGAGTCCCTGAGAAGTAGGGGGACTAAACATTGAGGACTCCCAAATCTCTGAGAGGCTGGAGGGTAGAGGTCAGGATTACTGGATCTCTTATGGGGTTAGGGACTGGGGAATAAGATGTGTGAGTCTTGAGGAGCTGGAATTCAGGGTGATTAGGATGCCTGGGTCTCTATAGTCTTTGAAAAGGATGAAACTGGGACCTCCTCACCTGACTCTGTTAACAGTATAGTCTCCTGACACACTTCCCCAGCCCCGCAGGTGATGGTGTTTGCACTTGTTAGGTGGATCAGGTTCTGTGTCATGTTTTGTTCCATCATGAAATCCGTTCCTGAATAACAATCCAAAGCCCCAGTACCTGGAGGGGTTAGGGTATAGTTCAGCACCAGTCTCTTTCCCTTTGGGGATCCAGATCCTGCACCATTCCTCTCCCACCCCAGGTTGACCTCATGGGAGCCCTCCTGAGGGAAGCACTGGCATTGGGTAGGAGGAAGGGGATCTGTGGGAAATATTCCATTTCCCACATGAATGGAATATTCAATTCCATTTCTGGACTGCCCTGATTTTCTCACACCAACCCTCTGGGTTTGGGCCACAGTTATCCCCATTTCACAGATGAAAAAATGGAGATTCGTGCTTGGGGTCACACAAGGAATGAGTGACCGAGCCAAGATTCAAAACCTGTCCCTCTGAATCCAAACCCTGAGCATTTTCCACTAGGTGAAAATTTGCAGCATCACTGTGTCCTCCAATCAGGAGCCAGCATCCCCCATTGGCTGTCCTGCATAGGATTCTGCGGATCCTCCCTACTCCTTAGGGATGCAGACTCCAGATCCTGCATGCCTCCCTCATTCCCTCCCTCCTAAGGACTGAGGCATTGAGATCTTCAGCCCCCATCCCATCAGGAACCAAGGAGTCCCCATTCATCAGTTCTTGCATCCCACACAAACCATCCCACATGCCTGGATCTGCAGCTCTACACTTTCAGGCACCCAGAGGTCTGGCCCTCCTCCCTTTCTCCCACAAGGATGACTCCACTCTCCAGCATTCCTCCTCCTCCTCCTCCTCCTCCTCCCAAGATCTTGCACTTTGGACTCCTGGTCCTAGACAGAGGCCCCTGTGGACCAGTCACCCCTCCCAACATACAAGGAAGCATGAGAGCTGCTCCAAGGAGCCAGAGTAACAGCTTGGATCTCATGGTCCTGAGACTTGGTCTGGAGAGGACCTGAAGGATGTTTCTGACACCTTCCAAGTGATCCAACTTCCCTCCTTATGTCCGTCTGGTGAGCAAAGATCTGCCTCGGGGAGAGAAAAGAAGAGCCCTAATTACTTAACCATTGGGTCAAAGGAAAGGCCTTCCAGGGTACAGCCCCTCAACAGCCAGTTTCAGGTCCCTTAGGGAAATTTCAGCCCCCAGCCCCCACAGTCCTCAGAAACTCAGGTACTCAGCCATACCCCAGGGACTCAGGCCCTCTGATTCCCTAGACCCTGCCTCTCAGGGGTATCTAGCAGGGTCCCTGGTCCTTAGTTTTCCCATCAGGTGAGGACATCTCTGTCTTACCTCAGTCCAGAATGTCAATAACCTATGAAGACAGCTGGGGATGGCAGGGGGGAGAAGTTTCACAACCTGACATTGACTTTGACCCCCACCCCATCTTTCACACAACCTTCCTCCTGCCTAGTCCTCCTTCTCTCGTCATGCTTTCTCCTCCCGTCTCCCAATCCTGTCTCCTTCCTTACATTTAGAGTAACGATTGAGAGGCAGGGAATTTTATCATTACTTATTATTGCCAAGTCCTGTACTTAGTATAAAAAGAAACATGGGAAGGGAGTGAATGATGTACTAAGTACTTCTTACAAATACTCTCTCATTCGACCTTCACAACCATGGGGAAATGGATGCAATTATTATCCCCATTTTATAGGTGCGGAGACTGAGAGTTACACAGCTTGTAAGCATTTGAGGCTGGATTTGAACTCAGGTCTTCCTGACTCCAGGCCCAGCGCTATCCCCTGGATCACCAGCTGTTGCCAAAGTGTGTGTGTGTGTGGGGGGGGTCCTTCCTCTAATGGAGGAGGCAACATGCAAACATCCCCAGACACATGTCCATACATGGTAAATGGAAGGTTATCTTAGAGGAAAGGGATAAGGATCTGAGGGACCAGGAAAGGAGTCTCCCAAGAGTGGGGATGTCAGCTGAGTCTCCCAGAATGCCAAGATAGCCTGGAGGCAGAAGGGAAGAGGTAGAGCCTTCCCCATATAGGGGACAGACAGTGAAAATGCCAGCCATGGGTCGTGTTGTGTGAGAAGCAGCCAGAAGCTCAGCCACTGGATGTAGTATGTTGAGGAGGGTAAGGGTGAGAAGGATTTGAAAAGCCAAAGTGAGGATATTGCCTTTGCCCCTGGAGGTCATAGGGAGCCACTGGAGTTTACTGAGTAAGGGATGACATGATCCATCATGGGCTTTGGGACAATTCTTTTAGGATGGGGTGGGGGTAACATCAACTGGGTCTCAAGTGTAGGGAAACAACATGACCAAGTGTCATGAGAGCTTCCTCACCCAAACAGGCATCACTGAGGAGACATGAACCCCAACCTGGGAGCCGTTCCTACGTGAACCATTGGGAGTTGTGCTATGCCTGGTGAGACAATGTTAGAAGTGTAAGGGATCTTAGACCTACAACCTAGAATGAGAGTGGCAGAAGAGATCTTAGAATACAGAATGTTGCAACTAAGAAGAAAGTTAGAGGATGTCAGAGCTGGGATGGAGCCTTAGAATATGGGATGTCAGAGCTAGAAGGGATCTTGAAGCAAAGAATGTCTGAAAATAAGGTAACCTTGTTACACAGGGTGTCAGAGCTGAGAAAAGAACTTAGAACATGGTATGTCACATCCAAGATGGGCCTTAGAACAAAGAATGTCTGAATGCAGCAGAACTTTAGACCAGGGAAAATGTAGACCAGTGGGCATTTTAGCGCTATGGGATTGGCGCTCAATGGACAGTACATTGACTTTGGAGTCAGAGTAATGGGTTTTGGATCTCAGCTTTGTTGCCTTGGCAACAGCTGGTGTGCCCTTCGGAAAGCCTCCCAATGTCTCTAGTCCTAATTTTCCTCATCTTTCAAAAGAGGGAGTCTAATAGGATTATTTCTGAAGCCCCCTTGAGCTCCAAATCTGTGACTCTAGAATCTAGCCCAATTTTACAGAAGGGCAGATTTTAGCCCAGAGGGGAAGTATCTTGTCCAGGGCTACACAGTGAGTTGTGGGCAGACCTGTGACCAGGACTCAAGGCTCTGGAACCCTAGCTCTGTTCTCCTTCACTTTGCCAGTGACAGCTCTAGTCTGACTCCTCAGATTCAGGAGACCTGGATGAAAATTGTGAGGGTCTTGCCAGATACCATCCACAATCCTTCAAAAGGTTTCTTTGTCTCTTGAATTGAGTATGGGCTCGACAGAGCAACCTGAAACCCACTGAGATGCTGTATAACCTCCCAGGGAAGAGGGATAGGAGAGGAGAACCTGTGGGCTTGCTGGACCTCCAACCCACATACTCACCAGAGTCACAAAGATGCTGATTCCCCCAGCCCCTGTGCCATCCTCCTCTCACATACCAGTCAAGGTCAAGGTGGCTCCCAGGTCACAGGGTAGTAGTAGTTTGCCACTCAGATACTACTGTAGTCCTCTTGAAGTGGTTGTCTAGAGCTTCTGTCTCTCTCCTGAGTCTGGCTGTTATTTTTATTCCTCTTTTCTTAGCCCCACCTTAGATCAATGTCCTTGAGATTATATTGATTTAAGTGCCGTGTAAAAGTACCAAAATTCCAGGATTGCACAACACCTTCTGCAATAAAGTCATAAACTGAATTCTGAGTCTGACCGCCCCTAAATGCACTCTCCCCTTTACCTCCCAGAAAATAATCCTCTGTTTATTCTGAATATTCTTTGCATGTTCACTGGAAAAAAACAAGCATTTATTTATTAAGGACCCACTATGTCCGAGGCACTCTGCTAAACACTTTATAAAAATGATGTCATGTGATCCTTCCAACAACCTTGTTGTTTTCTAAGGTGAAAGGTCCAGAACTCCCCTGGGTGGGGAACCATGTACCTCCCCCATAACTGTGAAGTGTTCTTTTGATACTAAAGGAAGAGACCAACGAGGTCCAGATTGATTATAGGTAGTAGATGATTCCGTTAGGTTACTTGTATTGGAGGCCAGTATGATGGATCCCTGCCAAGAGTTCAGATAAATCAGTAGTGTGGGGTGGTGGCCAGATCAATGGAGGATCGCTTCAGAAGAACCCCCAAAATCCATTTGGTAATTTTAGAAAAATTCTAGAAAAAAAAGGGGAGAGAACCTAGAGAGTGCATCACTACTGATCAGTGGATATTTTTGGTTTTGTGCTTAGGCATCAAACCAACGTTGTATCCAAACATTAGTCTGTGAATTGATCATGTGCTGGTCACATATGGATCACGATATTCTTGTTACAACTTTCATTGGTCATAGTATCTTAAATTATGATTCAATATCTAAGTTATGATTTTTAAGAGATCACTGTGTTTGAGCTTCCACCTTTCACAGAATTTAAGTTTTTTGCGGACTTTTACTTGTTACTTATATTTTATGTCTTTCCCCCAATTGGGACCCCACACTAAGTAAACTATTAGTTTGTCAGCAAAGAGATGCAAGTCTCCTCTTTTTCATCCATATTTAGCCCCTCAATGCCTTTTCCTGTTATCATAATTAATAATAGTGACATTGGGTACCTTTTCTTCAACCTTGATCTTTTTTGCAAAGCTTCTAGTGTTTCTCCTTTACAAATAAAGGTAACTCTTGGTTTAAGGAAAATTCTTGGAGTTATATTAAAGAAAAGGGTTTTCCATGTCCACACTTCTTTCTTAAAAACAAACAAATGCAAATTAGGACTATATTTTCTCAAAGACTTTTTCTGTATCGTGCCATTATCGTATTTCTTTTGTTCTTAATATAATTTAGTATGTTAATAATTTTTACTAATATTGAAATATTTTTTGAATTTTGACATAAATTGAATTTCACACAGTGAATATACTTAGAAATATGTCAGCGTAAACTCTTTGCCAGAAATTTTTGTACTAATTTTGCATCAAAATTTATTAATGATCTATAGTTCTCTTTCCCTGCTTTATCCCCTCTGGGTTTGGTTAGCAATACCATATTTGTCTTACAGCAAGAGTTTATATAACATAGAATTGTTTGTTCTTTAATATTTGATGGAATTTACTTGTAAATTCTTGTGATCTGAGAGGTTTTTTTTCTTGTGGAAGTTCATATTTATGAAGGGTTTTTAAGCTGGGTACAGATACTTGTTTGTCTTTTTGTAAGTTTATTTATTTTTAGTTTTCAACATTCATTTCCATAAGTTTTAAATTTTCTCTGCCTCCCTCCCCTTCACCCTCCCCAAGATGCCATGCAATCTGATACAGGCTCTACATATACATTTCTATTCAACACATTTTCACATTAGTCATGTTGTATAAAAGAATTAGAACAAATGAGAGCAAACATGAGAAAGGAAAAAACAGAGCAAAACAAAAAAAAAGGAAATAGTCTGCTTCAGTCTGCATTTAAACACCATATTTCTTTTTCTGAATGTGAATGGCATTTTCCATTTAGTCTTGGAATTGTTTTAGGTCCTTGCATTGCTGAGAAGAACTAAGTCTATCAAAGTCAGTCATTGTACGCTATGGCTGTTACTGTGTACAGTGTTCTCCAGATTTTGCTAACTTTACTGAACATCAGTTCATAAAAATCTTTCTAGGTTTTTGTGAAGTCTGCCTGTTCATCATTTTTTCTAGCTCAATAGTAGTCCATTACATTCATATACCACAACTTGTTCAGCCATTCCCCAGTTGATGGGTATCCTCTTGATTTCCAGTTCTTGGCCAGCACAAAAAGAACCCCTACAAATATTTTTGCACATGTGGGCCCTTTTCCCATTTTTATGATCTTGTGGGGATACAGACCTAGGAGTGGTATTTCTGAGTTAAAGGGTATGTATACTTTTATAGCCTTTCAGGTGTAGTTCCAAATTGCCCTCCAGAAAGGTTGGATCGTTTCACAACTCCACCTACAATGCAGTAGTGTTCCGACTTTCCCGTATCCTCTCCAACACTTATCATTTTACTGTTTTGTCATGTTAGCCAATCTGATAGGTATGATGTGGTACCTCAGAGTTGTTTTGATTTGCATTTCTCTAATCAATAGTGACTTAGAGCATTTTTCATAAGACTATAGATAGCTTTAATTTCTTCCTCTGAAAACTGCCTGTTCATATCCTTTGACCATTTATCAGTTGGGGAATGACTTGTATTCTTGTCAATTTGACTCACTTCTTTATGTGTTTTAGAAATCAGACCTTTATCAGAGACACTGGTTGTAAAAATTCCCACTTTTCTGCTTTCCTCCTAATCTTGATTGCACGAATTTGTTTTCATAAATATTTTGATAACTGCATTTTAATATAATTGATTTCCTTTACAAGCCTAAAAATTTGATTTTATATGTTAAAAAAAACACACTAATCTGAGAAAGGGTCCATAGACTGCATTAGACTTCCAAAAAGGTCTTTGAGCTACAAAAAAGTTTTAAACTTCTAATTTATGTCTTGTTCATTTCCTTTTGAGATTGTGTTATATTTCAATTATCTCTTTTCTGTTTAAGAAATTTGTGTATTCTGAGCAATATCCTCAAATTTGCACTCACCAAATATCTGAGGCTGTTATCCTAGGTTCAGAATAGTCCATGGGTCTTCTAAAACCATAACTTATGAAGCCCCATAGACATGTTTCACTTTCAGAGTCAGCCTAAGGGGGGGGGGGTGGTGGAGCCAAGATGGCGGAGTAGAAAGACGCATATACACATAGCTCCGAACCAACAACCCATAGAACATCAGTAAAAAGGAACTCACGGTGAACTCTGGAGTAGTAGAGGCCACAGCACAGTGGAGCAAAGGAGATTTCTGTTCCAGAGGGACCTGCAAACCTCTCGCAAAAGGTCCCTCGCGCTGCGGACACAGAGCCCAGCCCAGCCCTGCCCCGGCCCCAACACCAAGAGGAGAAGATCCTAGCGGACTTCAGGGACAGGATCTCCAGCAGCCATGCGGGTCCCTCCACCCACAGGTGACGGGGGTCGGTGAGAGGGTCTTCTTGGCGGGTCGAGAGGGGAGTGGGGTGCCCCCATGACTCGGGCCCCCTTGGGAGGCAGTAGCTGATGCAGCGGCAGACCAGGGCTCCCCAAGAGGGCAGGAGCCTGGATCCATTGTTGAAGGTCTCTGCATAAACCCCCTGAGGGAACTGAGCCTGAGAGGCGGCCCTGCCCTGACCTGAGTACCTGAACTTAATCTCACACTGAATAGCAGCCCCGCCCCTGCGGAAGCCCTGAGACTGGGAAGCAGCATTAGAATCTCAGACCCCAAGCTCTGGCTGGGAGAATCAGGAGGCGAGGTAGGTGTGAGGAGAATATTCAGAGGTCAAGTCACTGGCTGGGAAAATGCCCAGAAAAGGGAAAAGAAATAAGACTATAGAAGGTTACTTTCTTGGTGAAGAGGCATCTCCTCCCTTCCCTTCTGATGAGGAAGAACAATGCTTACCACCAGGCAAGGACATAGAAGTCAAGGCCTCTGTATCCCAAACACCCAGACTAAATATTCTGTGGGCTCAGGCGACGGAAGAGCTCAAAAAGGATTTTGAAAATCAACTTACAGAGGTGGAGGAAAAGCTGGGAAGAGAAATGAGAGATATGCAGTCAAAGCATGAACAGCAGGTCAGCACCCTGCTAAAGGAGACCCAAAAAAATGCAGAAGAAAATAACAACTTGAAAAATAGGCTAACTCAATTGGCAAAAGAGGTTCAAAAAGCCAATGAGGAGAAGAATGCTTTCAAAAGCAGAATTAGCCAAATGGAAAAGGAGATTCAAAAGCTCACTGAAGAAAATAGTTCTTTCAAAATTAGAATGGAACAGATGGAGGCTAATGACTTTATGAGAAACCAAGAAATCACAAAACAAAACCAAAAGAATGAAAAAATGGAAGATAATGTGAAATATCTCATTGGAAAAACAACTGACCTGGAAAATACATCCAGGAGAGACAATTTAAAAATTATGGGACTACCTGAAAGCCATGATCAAAAAAAGAGCCTAGACATGATCTTTCATGAAATTATCAAGGAAAACTGCCCTGAGAGTCTAGAACCAGAGGGCAAAATAAATATTCAAGGAATCCACAGAACACCGCCTGAAAGAGATTCAAAAAGAGAAACTCCTAGGAACATTGTGGCCAAATTCCAGAGTTCCCAGGTCAAGGAGAAAATATTGCAAGCAGCTAGAAAGAAACAATTCAAGTATCACGGAAATACAATCAGGATAACACAAGATCTAGCAGCTTCTACATGAAGGGATCGAAGGGCATGGAATAGGATATTCCAGAAGTCAAAGGAACTAGGACTAAAACCAAGAATCACCTACCCCAGCAAAACTGAGTATAGTACTTCAGGGGAAAAAATGGTCTTTCAATGAAATTGAGGACTTTCAAGCATTCTTGATGAAAAGACCAGAGCTGAAAAGAAAATTTGACTTTCAAACACAAGAATGAAGAGAAGCATGAAAAGGTGAACAGCAAAGAGAAGTCATAAAGGACTTACTAAAGTTGAACTGTTTACATTCCTACATGGAAAGACAATATTTGTAACTCTTGAAACTTTTCAGTATCTGGGTACTGGGTGGGATTACACACGCACACATGCACACACACACACACACACACACACACACACACACACATAGAGACAGAGTGCACAGAGTGAATTGAAGAGGATGGGATCATATCTTAAAAAAAAATGAAATCAAGCAGTGAGAGAGAAATATATTGGGAGGAGAAAGGGAGAAATTGAATGGGGCAAATTATCTCTCATAAAAGAGGCAAGCAAAAGACTTATTAGTGGAGGGATAAAGAGGGGAGGTGAGAGAAAAACATGAAGGTTACTCTCATCATGTCCCACTAAAGGAAGGAATAAAATGCACGCTCATTTTGGTATGAAAACCTATCTTACAATACAGGAAAGTGGGGGATAAAGGACAAGCAGGGTGGGGGGGATGATGGAAGGGAGGGCATGGGGAGGAGGGAGCAATTTGAGGTCGACACTCATGGGGAGGGACAGGATCAAAAGAGAGAATAGAAGTAATGGGGGACAGGATAGGATGGAGGGAAATATAGTCAGCCTTATACAACACAACTATTATGGAAGTCATTTGCAAAACTACACAGATTTGGCCTATATTGAATTGCTTGCCTTCCAAAGGGAAGGGGTGGGGAGGGAGGGAGGTAAAGAAGTTGGAACTCAAAGTGTTAGGAACAACTGTCGAGTAATGTTCTTGCCACTAGGAAATAAGAAATACAGGTAAAGGGGTATAGAAAGCTATCTGGCCCTACAGGACAAAAGAGAAGATAGAGACAAGGGCAGAGAGGGATGATAGAAGAGAGAGCAGATTGGTGATAGCGGCAATTAGAATGCTCGGTGTTTGGGGGGTAGGGGACAAAAGGGGAGAAAATTTGGAACCCAAAATTTTGTTAAAATGAATGTCAAAAAAATAAATTAAAAAAAAAAAAGAATCAGCCTAAGGACAAAAGTAACTCAAAGTAAAGACATTAACTGGAATTACATAGTAAGAACAGTAGATACATACATAGCATGCCTTTCCCCATTAATTAGGGTTGTGTTGTGTTCATCCTTCCTTTTTGAAGAAGACCATGACATCATAGAAATGACATGACTTGCACTTGACTTTGTTTTGAGTGAGAGATGGCAGTGAAAAGTCACCAGCTTCACTTTTTCCTCCTGAGTCATCTGAGTACAGTGACCAGATATTCATCAGGAAGACCAGAGATGGTCCAGAATGCAATGGGAGACCTGGGCCTTTTCTAAGGATAACCCAGCACATACTCTCCTTTACTTTTTGGGGTTTACTGGTTAGATGTTCTTTCTTCCTTCCTTCCTCCTTTCTCCCTCCATCCCTTCCTCTTTCCATTGCCTCCCTCTTTCCTTCCTTCTTTGTCATTCTCAAAATCTTTAATCCAGTGCATTCTGAAGGCTGTTAAATTGGACAAAAATAGGTCCTGCCCAAGCTATAATAACTAAATTACACTGGAAGGGGGATATATAGAAAAACTGGTAGTAATTTGGTTTGAACTTTTTGCTAAATATGTGCACTATAAGTGACTAGAGTATACACAGAGTTCACAAGGAGAGAAGCACATTAGTAGGGAACGCAGAAGGCCAAGACCACTCATGCATCAGGAACCAAAGAGTTTCAATGTCTTTTCTCTTTTTGTGGTCTCCTCACAAAACTCCCTCCAAAACAAAGCATCTCTGTTGGCCTCTCTGGTTCTCCTCTCCATTGGACTCAGCATCTTCTACTGGACAAGTTGCTTTACCACTGTCAATGATGGGAGAGAAGAGAGAAAAACCCTTTCCCTCCTCTACTATATTTTGAAAGAGTTACAAAGGAAGAGGGAAAGAGAGCTTTCTTCTCAAGAGCTGGGTTTTTTGTTCCATAAGTGGCTCTTAACTGCCAGAGATGACTGATCCCACACTGCTCACTCTTGCATTTTAAGGCCACCAGTGGAAGGGCTAACAAGGAGAGAATGAGGCTGATGACTTTGACTTCATGCATCTCTGCCTCACTTAAATACAATTTACACAAAAATCCAAACACATCACCCCATAACCTTTTACCATTACACCCATCTCCTGTGGTGACAGGCAAGTATTGAAGCAGCAGGTTCTGATACACTGGGAGCTGTACTCACAATCCTGCGCACAGGAGGCCCAGACTATAGGATAGTTTTCTCACTGAATTGAAGGAGCAGTGGGATTCAGCAGCCCCCTGGATGTCTGAGTCACCTTTTATGACTGCACTACTTATCTCCTGCTGTGAAGTACGGGTAGAAAACGTGCCCTAAAAATTGTCTGCTTCCTCGACCCTTCCCTGATTACCATGGCAGATGGTAATCCCACCCTGTGGTTAACACAGAAAAAAAGTGCATAAAAATGTCTGCAAAGACAATTTCCCTCACCATCATGGAATGTGTGCACATTTATAGACAACACAAAATCAAGAGAACTCAACAGGTATCACTTCCAAATACCAGCCCTGAGTGAAACAAGACTGGCAAATGCAGGCCAGCTTACCAAAGTTGGAGGTGGATACAACTTTTTCTGCAGTGGCCACAGTGAAGGGGAGGGCTGTGAAATTGGTGTAGGCTTTGCAATCAAAACTAATCTAGTCAATAAGCTTGTAAGCCTGCCAAAAGGAGTGAACAGCAGGCTCATGACAATGTGATTTCCACTTGCAGGAAAATGTTATGCCACCATCATCAGTGGCTATGATTCCACCATCATGAACCCTGATGAGGTCAAAGAAAAGTTTTATGAAGACCTTATCATCCATGTGCAGAAAGACCACAACCTTGTAATTCTGGGTGAATTTCATGTTAGAGTAAGCTCAGACTACTAGACTTGGCAGGGAGTCCTAGGGAGGAATGGAGTTGGACATACCAACAGCAGTGGTCACTTACCACATAAGCTTTGTGTATCTCATGACCTTCTCATTACTGACACTGTCTTCCATTTACCTAAACCCAATAAAACTTCGTGGGTGCATGCTCACAGCAAACGTTGGCATCTAATACACTATGTGATTGTAAGGAGAAAAGATAGGGAGGATGTGAGAGTGACAAAGGCAATGTGTGGTGCAGAGTGCTGGACTGATCATAGCCTTATACTCTCCAAGCTAAATATTCCCATTCAACACAAGAGGTGTCCCGAAAGGAAAATGACTTCCAGAAGAATTAAGGTCTACAGATTGGAGCTCTTCTCTGAGAAGGAAGAGTTTGTTGTTAACTTGGAGGGAAAGTTGAGCCAACACACAGCTGGCAACAGTGCAGCAGAAAAGCAGTGGGCAGCTTTCAGAGATTTGTTGTACAGGACTGCATTTGCTCATCTGGGTCAGAATACTCGCAAACACCAAGACTGGTTGGAGGAAAATGATAGGGAAATTCAGAAGCTGCTAAATGAAAAACGAGAACTCCACAGGGTTTACCAACAGTATAGTTCATCCATCTCTAATATGGTAGCACTTACCTCTATCAAAAGTAGAATACAAGCAAAGCTTAGAGAGATGCAGGATTCTTGGCTCAGTAAGAAGGCAGATAAAATTCAGTTTTATGCTCATCCAAAGTGCTTTTATGACACTCTGAAGGCTATGTATGGGTCAAAGACCTATGGTGCATCACAACTACCCAGTGCTGATGCAACCACATTGATCAGAAATCAGGACATGATTCTACAGAGATAGGCTGAACACTTCTACAGTGTTCTCAACAGCCTATTATCAATCAATGCTGAAGCCATTGACATCACCTCAATTTGAAATCACTTCCTCCTTGGCTGCACTTCCAACTGAAGCAGAGGTGTTGAGGACCATTAGGCTTGTTTCTTATAGCAAAGCATCTGGTGCTGATTCTATTCCTGCTGAGATTTACAAGGTAGAGGGACCATTGCTCATACTAAAGCTGACTGAAATATTCCAGGTTATATGGCAAGAGGAGGTTATCCCCCTGGAGTTCAAGGATGCCTCTGTTTTTCATCTCTGTAAAGGAACAGGGAATATATTGGCCTGTGAAAATCAGAGGGGGAGTCTCTGTCTTAGTCATTGCTGGCAAGATTATTGCTAGAGTCCTCTTCAACAGGCTGATCCTTCACCTTGAAGATGGTCATCTACCTGAGAGCCAATGTGACTTCATAAAGGGCAGAGCAACAGTTGATATGGTGTTTGCTGCTCAACAACTCCAGGAGAAGTTAGTCATGAGGGCTTATGGAAAATTACATCGAAATTTGGTTGCCTGGAGAAGTGCATCAGCATCACATGTGAGTTTCATGACGGCATGTTTGCCCAGATTCTGGATAGTGGACAAAGCTCTCCTGTTTTCCCAGTCATCAATGGAATGAAACAGGGCTGTGTGCTTGATCCTATGCTTTTTAGCATGATGTTTTCAGCCATGCTGTCAAATGTCTTCACTGAGGATGGACACAGCATCAAGGTCAACTACCATACTTACAGAAAATTCTTCAACTTGAAAAGCCTACAAGTCAAGACAAAACTGAAGGGAGTGTTGGTGCATGGTTTTCTGTTTGCAGATGATTGTGCACTCAGTGCAGCCTCTGAAGCTGAGATGCAATGAAGTATGGATTGATTCTCTGCTGTCTGTGCTTATTTTGACCTAACAATTAACTCTGAGAAAGCATAGGTGCTCCATCAGCCACCACCACACCATCCATACTCTACTTCATTAGAGTAAATGAAGTTTTGAATGTTGTCGATTGTTGGGGTGTAAGCTCTGTTCTCACGTGAACAGCTTTGGGTCAGGTAAAGGTGAGGGCTTCTAAACTGCCAAGCTCTCACGAGGCCCCCCTGGGAACAGCTGGGAATTGAGGAGTGAAACAGGAGCTATCTAGTTTTTCCACCTCTTCTCAGTGGAAACTTGCTGGGGAGAGCATCCCACCCTTGAGATTGGTCCATGGTCTGAGCACACCTGTTGTTAAGTGGCTAGGGGCTTTGAGCATGCACGATGTCCATGAGCGAACTAAGCAGCTGGGAGAGCTTAAATGGGGACAGGAAAGCTTGAGCGTTCCCTCTTTTCCTTGCTCCTCGGGAGGGAGAAGTAGGCTCCCACGGGGCGTTCCCTTGGGGAGCACTAGCCCTGCATACTGAGAGGGGGAGGGTTCCTTTCTCCTCCGGAAGGAGAAGGGGGCTCCAAGGGGAAAACTCGTCCTGCATGCTGACATGTGGCTGGTAACCAGAATAAAGCCTACACTTGTTTGACTCTGGAGGTCTCTTCTCTCATACGTTTATCTGGCTGATCACCGAGGACCTGAGTTAGGTAAGAAGGACCCAGCAGCCCACAACAGTTAGGCCGGACAGTAGACAGCAACAACCACACTGTGTGAGGAATTTTTCTGATAGACTTAGCCCTTCACAGCAATGCAACGACCTAAAAATTCCCCACAGACTCTTGAGGCAAAATGCTGTCCACATCCAGAGAAAGAACTATGGAACTGGATCTCAGAAAGAAGCAGACTATTTTCTGTTGTGTTATATTTTGTTTTGTTTTGGTTTTTCTCATGGTTTCTCCCATTCATTTTAACTCTTCTACACAACATGATTAAGGTCAAAATATATTTTGTAAGAATGTATATGTAGAACCCATATAAGATTGCATGCCATCTCAGGGAGGGAGTGGGGAAGGAGGGGGAGAAAATGTAAGATTTATGGAAGAGATTGTAGAAAACTGAAAACAAATAAATTAATTTTTAAAAAATTTAAAAAATAAGAAAGTATATGGAAAGTAAACCAGAGAGGGAGAGAGAGAGAGAGAGAGAGAGAGAGAGAGAGAGAGAGAGAGAGAGAGAGAGAGAGACAGAGAGAGAGACAGAGAGAGAGACAGAGAGAGAGAGAGAGAGAGAGAGAGAGAGAGAGAGAGAGAGAGAGAGAGAGAGAGAGAGAGAGTTGTAACATATATTGTTATAAGATGACTCAATCGTTTTTCAGTCATGTCCAACTCTGTGGCCCTATTGGTGCTCTCTTGGCAGAGACACTGGAGAGTTTGGCCATTTTCTAAGATTAGGTCTGATGGTTTTTGATCACCATGACAGTTTCCCCTTGAGGAGAGCCATAGGTTTATAGAACACACTCATGGAAAAATATTGTCAACAACATTTTGTGGAAGTGAGTACAGTTTTGTCTCCCACATCATATTTTGTCTGGTGCCAGCCTTTTTTCTCCTTGATAACAACCCTCCCCCAAAATAATATTTTGTCCTGTTCCCTGGATCAGGACATGCAAATCAGCCAGCTCTAGAGGGATCTTAGCTGGGTACACGAGAGACATCTCTACTCTAGAAGTTCCCATGGACTATGTGTGGCCCACTTGCTGTTGTGTATCCCAAGCTTGTATTGGTTGGATTAGCCACAGTAGGCCGAAAGCTGGACTTTTATTAAGGCAGGAAGACCTGGGTTCAGGACCTACCTGGCTCACATCCCTGCTGTGAGATCTGGCACACGGCGGTCTCATGCTCAGTGCTCTGGGAAGTGTGGCTCACAAACAAGCTGGCAGAGAAGGTGCCAGCCTGCAGTGGTGCAGGGAGTCTCATCACCTTCCCATGACAGTGAAATCCCCTGCCCTGCCCCTCAACTTCACAGTTCCTGTCTCTGCATGTTCATCTACATTGTTTTGATCTTTATCCAAGACTCAGCTAGGGCCAGCTGCTCTGTGAAGCCCTTACAGAGGGCGGGACCTGCTGCATCACCCCAACCCACCCCCAAGTAGAGCTGAGGGCTGGGATGGGATTGTTTTTCACCCACCACCTGGCTCAGTGGGGTACCCAGAGCAGGTGGCTAATGAAGGTTTGTTGAAAATTTAATGTCACATATCTAAGTTATCTGCAGGTATCTTTTTGACCCCTTACTATGGGTGAATCCCGGGCTTGAGGCTCATAGTAGGAAGGGGGCACTGTGAGGGTGAAACACTGAGGAGAGGCTGGGGGGCATTGTGAGGATGAGACCACTGAGGAAAACTGAGATTCATGGTGGGAATGTGAGCATTGAGGGGAGACAGGGGTGTCACTCTAAGGATGAGCCCATTAGGCAGATAGGTCCTGGATAAACCCATGTCGAGAAGAGTGTTCTCTAGAAAATGGGACAGTTGGCTCATTGGGTCATCTTCTCTTTTTTTTTTTTTTCACTGTGATATAATCTGGATGGGGAAGGGTCCATGAGGAAATTTCCTCTGCAAGGGACAAATTCCTGACTCTCAGGCCATAGGGGGTGGGTTTAAATCCCACTTCTAATGCAGAGTTTCAGTGAGACCTTTGGTCCTCAGTTTCCTCATCTGAAACAGGTGACGTTCAGATTAAATGGTTCCACTCCCATAAACCAATGCATGTCAGCATTAGGGGCCAAGATGAAGTCATGTGCCCAGGATGGGTCAGAGGCCTGCTTGTCCCCAGATCTCCTAGCTCTCTGTCCATTAAACTGGGGCCATTCTATGAGCTCTATCAGGGGTTGAGCTAAGACCAAAACAGTGGCAGGGAGTGGGGGATGATGGGGAAGAAGGGGCATATATTTGGTTTCTTCTCCTCCATGAAGCCATAGACAGACTGAGGCCCCAGCTGGGTAGGGCAGATTGTATTTTTGAGTGTCAGTGTATACTTCCACATCCTTCCTGCTAAACTCCATCCAAATGCCAAATCATCTAGGCATTGTAAGAGATACTCTTGACACCACTAAGGTATCAAGGAAAAATTATTGCAGCAGATTTCAGAAGAAGTGAACCCCTTTGGCCAAAAGTGGGCTCAACCCCCTCTTAGGAAGGAAGAGCACTGAATACAGAAGGGAAATGAGGTGTATACCATTAGTTCAAGAAGGGACAGACTGGTCCCTTCTCCATTAAGTCATCAACTTCTCTACATACCCATTACATAACCACCCTTGGTGTGATTCCCACCTCCCAAACAAGCTTTAACATAGTACTCATGATCAGAAAACAGAGGGATAATTTGAGGCGGGGGGTGTGTCTGCTTATATGCATGAGGTTCCTTAAACAAGTGCAGTGAAGAAAAGTTTACTCCTGGTTATTCCAGGTCATTTTTCTTGGCTAATTCCAGCTAGCTGTAGATTTGGGTCCGTCATCAAAAACTGCAATTTTCTCAAGGCCACTGATATTCTCTCAAGTGGTAGAGTCCGCCTGCAGTCTGCTGGCCTTCTTATTATCTGAGGATTATCTTATTATCTCGTTCTTAATGATTTCACCAACTAATAATATCTTCTGTGGAAACTGAACGTTTGTTGTCTCTCACAGCATGGTATGAGGGAAGGTTATTGGGAGGGGGGAGCCATTTGTGTTTAAGGTCATTCTCATAGAAAAATGGGTCATGGGGCTCTCAAGGTCTTAATGGGTCACAGAAGGGCCAGCTGCCCTCAGAGTTGGGGGAGGTACCCCCACAGGGCGAGGAGCAATCCGGCTCCCACTGCCCAGCCTTGCACTGTGGTGGTAGAAACCTTGTTGGGGACAATCTGGCATTCCTCCTTGACAGAGATGGGAACATAATCCTGAATATCGCTGAGGAGGTGGCAACTTGTGTTGGCTATGGAGGCACAACCCTGGATGCTGAAGTCAATTTGAATCCCGTCTGTTCCCAGAAAGACACAGAAAGAACTGTCACTTTAGAACTGGGGACTGTCATCCAGATCTACCAGCTACTACCCCCAAGGAGTCCAGATCCCACAGTTACCAACCCCCCAGGTACCCAGGAATCCAGATCTCCCAGGTACCACCCACTCCCCAGGGACCCAGGCTTCCTGATTCAACAGCTTAGGACCCAGTTCCTCAGCCCCTCCTGATTCCCTGACTCTTGTTCTTTCAGGGTCCCAGGTGTTGTAATACCTCAGTCCTAGTTCCAGAAGTAGCCAGGTATGGCCCTCACCTTGAATGAACTGGAAGAGTCCCTGGTAACAGTGGGAAGTGTCCTCTGGGCAGGGCAATGAAACAGGGTTTGAGCAGGAGGACCCCAAGGCCACACAGCTTGGACAGTGGTGACTACCATTAGAAGGGGCAGCTGTTTGGCGAGAAAGAGGATCAGGGGCTTGTTGGGGTATCACGGGGTCAGTGGCCCCCATGGTTTCCCCTCTGCTTCCTCCCTCTCTGTCTCTGTCTCTCTCTGCACTTTTCTGGGCCCTCATTTCATGGTGTTTGTGACAGAAAGAGCCCAGGATGTACTCCTCATGTTGGCTCTGTTCTAGACTAGTGCATGTCACTCCTGTTCTCTGAGTAACAATAGCTCTTAGATGAGAGTAAAAATCTTTGCTCATTGTCCAATTTAACATTGTTTCTCCATATATGGTGAAACCAAGGCTTGGCAAGGGCCAGGACTGGCCCAAATTTGCAGATGATCAAAGGCAGGGTTCCTGGGGTCTCTCTTTCATGAGTGGCTAGGCTCCCTCAGGTCCTGGTTTACCTGGAAGAGTCAAATTCAGGAGGGAATCTGTGCTGTTGATGCCATTACACAGGTCTGAATTGCAAACTCTGGTGTAGGAGATGATGGTGAACCCTGCACCTGTAATCTTGCTAGGGCCAGAGGCAGTGATCCCATCTGCTGTGCACCCTTTATAGGTCACGATGGTGCTTCTGAGTCCTGGAGGTAGAGAGGGACAGAGAATTGGGGGCTCAGGATACCTGGCATCCTAGGAGATGTGGACTGGGGCTCCAGATGTGTGAGTCCCTGAGAAGTAGGGGGACTAAACATTGAGGACTCCCAAATCTCTGAGAGGCTGGAGGGTAGAGGTCAGGATTACTGGATCTCTTATGGGGTTAGGGACTGGGGAATAAGATGTGTGAGTCTTGAGGAGCTGGAATTCAGGGTGATTAGGATGCCTGGGTCTCTATAGTCTTTGAAAAGGATGAAACTGGGACCTCCTCACCTGACTCTGTTAACAGTATAGTCTCCTGACACACTTCCCCAGCCCCGCAGGTGATGGTGTTTGCACTTGTTAGGTGGATCAGGTTCTGTGTCATGTTTTGTTCCATCATGAAATCCGTTCCTGAATAACAATCCAAAGCCCCAGTACCTGGAGGGGTTAGGGTATAGTTCAGCACCAGTCTCTTTCCCTTTGGGGATCCAGATCCTGCACCATTCCTCTCCCACCCCAGGTTGACCTCATGGGAGCCCTCCTGAGGGAAGCACTGGCATTGGGTAGGAGGAAGGGGATCTGTGGGAAATATTCCATTTCCCACATGAATGGAATATTCAATTCCATTTCTGGACTGCCCTGATTTTCTCACACCAACCCTCTGGGTTTGGGCCACAGTTATCCCCATTTCACAGATGAAAAAATGGAGATTCGTGCTTGGGGTCACACAAGGAATGAGTGACCGAGCCAAGATTCAAAACCTGTCCCTCTGAATCCAAACCCTGAGCATTTTCCACTAGGTGAAAATTTGCAGCATCACTGTGTCCTCCAATCAGGAGCCAGCATCCCCCATTGGCTGTCCTGCATAGGATTCTGCGGATCCTCCCTACTCCTTAGGGATGCAGACTCCAGATCCTGCATGCCTCCCTCATTCCCTCCCTCCTAAGGACTGAGGCATTGAGATCTTCAGCCCCCATCCCATCAGGAACCAAGGAGTCCCCATTCATCAGTTCTTGCATCCCACACAAACCATCCCACATGCCTGGATCTGCAGCTCTACACTTTCAGGCACCCAGAGGTCTGGCCCTCCTCCCTTTCTCCCACAAGGATGACTCCACTCTCCAGCATTCCTCCTCCTCCTCCTCCTCCTCCTCCCAAGATCTTGCACTTTGGACTCCTGGTCCTAGACAGAGGCCCCTGTGGACCAGTCACCCCTCCCAACATACAAGGAAGCATGAGAGCTGCTCCAAGGAGCCAGAGTAACAGCTTGGATCTCATGGTCCTGAGACTTGGTCTGGAGAGGACCTGAAGGATGTTTCTGACACCTTCCAAGTGATCCAACTTCCCTCCTTATGTCCGTCTGGTGAGCAAAGATCTGCCTCGGGGAGAGAAAAGAAGAGCCCTAATTACTTAACCATTGGGTCAAAGGAAAGGCCTTCCAGGGTACAGCCCCTCAACAGCCAGTTTCAGGTCCCTTAGGGAAATTTCAGCCCCCAGCCCCCACAGTCCTCAGAAACTCAGGTACTCAGCCATACCCCAGGGACTCAGGCCCTCTGATTCCCTAGACCCTGCCTCTCAGGGGTATCTAGCAGGGTCCCTGGTCCTTAGTTTTCCCATCAGGTGAGGACATCTCTGTCTTACCTCAGTCCAGAATGTCAATAACCTATGAAGACAGCTGGGGATGGCAGGGGGGAGAAGTTTCACAACCTGACATTGACTTTGACCCCCACCCCATCTTTCACACAACCTTCCTCCTGCCTAGTCCTCCTTCTCTCGTCATGCTTTCTCCTCCCGTCTCCCAATCCTGTCTCCTTCCTTACATTTAGAGTAACGATTGAGAGGCAGGGAATTTTATCATTACTTATTATTGCCAAGTCCTGTACTTAGTATAAAAAGAAACATGGGAAGGGAGTGAATGATGTACTAAGTACTTCTTACAAATACTCTCTCATTCGACCTTCACAACCATGGGGAAATGGATGCAATTATTATCCCCATTTTATAGGTGCGGAGACTGAGAGTTACACAGCTTGTAAGCATTTGAGGCTGGATTTGAACTCAGGTCTTCCTGACTCCAGGCCCAGCGCTATCCCCTGGATCACCAGCTGTTGCCAAAGTGTGTGTGTGTGTGGGGGGGGTCCTTCCTCTAATGGAGGAGGCAACATGCAAACATCCCCAGACACATGTCCATACATGGTAAATGGAAGGTTATCTTAGAGGAAAGGGATAAGGATCTGAGGGACCAGGAAAGGAGTCTCCCAAGAGTGGGGATGTCAGCTGAGTCTCCCAGAATGCCAAGATAGCCTGGAGGCAGAAGGGAAGAGGTAGAGCCTTCCCCATATAGGGGACAGACAGTGAAAATGCCAGCCATGGGTCGTGTTGTGTGAGAAGCAGCCAGAAGCTCAGCCACTGGATGTAGTATGTTGAGGAGGGTAAGGGTGAGAAGGATTTGAAAAGCCAAAGTGAGGATATTGCCTTTGCCCCTGGAGGTCATAGGGAGCCACTGGAGTTTACTGAGTAAGGGATGACATGATCCATCATGGGCTTTGGGACAATTCTTTTAGGATGGGGTGGGGGTAACATCAACTGGGTCTCAAGTGTAGGGAAACAACATGACCAAGTGTCATGAGAGCTTCCTCACCCAAACAGGCATCACTGAGGAGACATGAACCCCAACCTGGGAGCCGTTCCTACGTGAACCATTGGGAGTTGTGCTATGCCTGGTGAGACAATGTTAGAAGTGTAAGGGATCTTAGACCTACAACCTAGAATGAGAGTGGCAGAAGAGATCTTAGAATACAGAATGTTGCAACTAAGAAGAAAGTTAGAGGATGTCAGAGCTGGGATGGAGCCTTAGAATATGGGATGTCAGAGCTAGAAGGGATCTTGAAGCAAAGAATGTCTGAAAATAAGGTAACCTTGTTACACAGGGTGTCAGAGCTGAGAAAAGAACTTAGAACATGGTATGTCACATCCAAGATGGGCCTTAGAACAAAGAATGTCTGAATGCAGCAGAACTTTAGACCAGGGAAAATGTAGACCAGTGGGCATTTTAGCGCTATGGGATTGGCGCTCAATGGACAGTACATTGACTTTGGAGTCAGAGTAATGGGTTTTGGATCTCAGCTTTGTTGCCTTGGCAACAGCTGGTGTGCCCTTCGGAAAGCCTCCCAATGTCTCTAGTCCTAATTTTCCTCATCTTTCAAAAGAGGGAGTCTAATAGGATTATTTCTGAAGCCCCCTTGAGCTCCAAATCTGTGACTCTAGAATCTAGCCCAATTTTACAGAAGGGCAGATTTTAGCCCAGAGGGGAAGTATCTTGTCCAGGGCTACACAGTGAGTTGTGGGCAGACCTGTGACCAGGACTCAAGGCTCTGGAACCCTAGCTCTGTTCTCCTTCACTTTGCCAGTGACAGCTCTAGTCTGACTCCTCAGATTCAGGAGACCTGGATGAAAATTGTGAGGGTCTTGCCAGATACCATCCACAATCCTTCAAAAGGTTTCTTTGTCTCTTGAATTGAGTATGGGCTCGACAGAGCAACCTGAAACCCACTGAGATGCTGTATAACCTCCCAGGGAAGAGGGATAGGAGAGGAGAACCTGTGGGCTTGCTGGACCTCCAACCCACATACTCACCAGAGTCACAAAGATGCTGATTCCCCCAGCCCCTGTGCCATCCTCCTCTCACATACCAGTCAAGGTCAAGGTGGCTCCCAGGTCACAGGGTAGTAGTAGTTTGCCACTCAGATACTACTGTAGTCCTCTTGAAGTGGTTGTCTAGAGCTTCTGTCTCTCTCCTGAGTCTGGCTGTTATTTTTATTCCTCTTTTCTTAGCCCCACCTTAGATCAATGTCCTTGAGATTATATTGATTTAAGTGCTGTGTAAAAGTACCAAAATTCCAGGATTGCACAACACCTTCTGCAATAAAGTCATAAACTGAATTCTGAGTCTGACCGCCCCTAAATGCACTCTCCCCTTTACCTCCCAGAAAATAATCTTCTGTTTATTCTGAATATTCTTTGCATGTTCACTGGAAAAAAACAAGCATTTATTTATTAAGGACCCACTATGTCCGAGGCACTCTGCTAAACACTTTATAAAAATGATGTCATGTGATCCTTCCAACAACCTTGTTGTTTTCTAAGGTGAAAGGTCCAGAACTCCCCTGGGTGGGGAACCATGTACCTCCCCCATAACTGTGAAGTGTTCTTTTGATACTAAAGGAAGAGACCAACGAGGTCCAGATTGATTATAGGTAGTAGATGATTCCGTTAGGTTACTTGTATTGGAGGCCAGTATGATGGATCCCTGCCAAGAGTTCAGATAAATCAGTAGTCTGGGGTGGTGGCCAGATCAATGGAGGATCGCTTCAGAAGAACCCCCAAAATCCATTTGGTAATTTTAGAAAAATTCTAGAAAAAAAAGGGGAGAGAACCTAGAGAGTGCATCACTACTGATCAGTGGATATTTTTGGTTTTGTGCTTAGGCATCAAACCAACGTTGTATCCAAACATTAGTCTGTGAATTGATCATGTGCTGGTCACATATGGATCACGATATTCTTGTTACAACTTTCATTGGTCATAGTATCTTAAATTATGATTCAATATCTAAGTTATGATTTTTAAGAGATCACTGTGTTTGAGCTTCCACCTTTCACAGAATTTAAGTTTTTTGCGGACTTTTACTTGTTACTTATATTTTATGTCTTTCCCCCAATTGGGACCCCACACTAAGTAAACTATTAGTTTGTCAGCAAAGAGATGCAAGTCTCCTCTTTTTCATCCATATTTAGCCCTTCAATGCCTTTTCCTGTTATCATAATTAATAATAGTGACATTGGGTACCTTTTCTTCAACCTTGATCTTTTTTGCAAAGCTTCTAGTGTTTCTCCTTTACAAATAAAGGTAACTCTTGGTTTAAGGAAAATTCTTGGAATTATATTAAAGAAAAGGGTTTTCCATGTCCACACTTCTTTCTTAAAAACAAACAAATGCAAATTAGGACTATATTTTCTCAAAGACTTTTTCTGTATCGTGCCATTATCGTATTTCTTTTGTTCTTAATATAATTTAGTATGTTAATAATTTTTACTAATATTGAAATATTTTTTGAATTTTGACATAAATTGAATTTCACACAGTGAATATACTTAGAAATATGTCAGCGTAAACTCTTTGCCAGAAATTTTTGTACTAATTTTGCATCAAAATTTATTAATGGTCTATAGTTCTCTTTCCCTGCTTTATCCCCTCTGGGTTTGGTTAGCAATACCATATTTGTCTTACAGCAAGAGTTTATATAACATAGAATTGTTTGTTCTTTAATATTTGATGGAATTTACTTGTAAATTCTTGTGATCTGAGAGGTTTTTTTTCTTGTGGAAGTTCATATTTATGAAGGGTTTTTAAGCTGGGTACAGATACTTGTTTGTCTTTTTGTAAGTTTATTTATTTTTAGTTTTCAACATTCATTTCCATAAGTTTTAAATTTTCTCTGCCTCCCTCCCCTTCACCCTCCCCAAGATGCCATGCAATCTGATACAGGCTCTACATATACATTTCTATTCAACACATTTTCACATTAGTCATGTTGTATAAAAGAATTAGAACAAATGAGAGCAAACATGAGAAAGGAAAAAACAGAGCAAAACAAAAAAAAAGGAAATAGTCTGCTTCAGTCTGCATTTAAACACCATATTTCTTTTTCTGAATGTGAATGGCATTTTCCATTTAGTCTTGGAATTGTTTTAGGTCCTTGCATTGCTGAGAAGAACTAAGTCTATCAAAGTCAGTCATTGTACGCTATGGCTGTTACTGTGTACAGTGTTCTCCAGATTTTGCTAACTTTACTGAACATCAGTTCATAAAAATCTTTCTAGGTTTTTGTGAAGTCTGCCTGTTCATCATTTTTTCTAGCTCAATAGTAGTCCATTACATTCATATACCACAACTTGTTCAGCCATTCCCCAGTTGATGGGTATCCTCTTGATTTCCAGTTCTTGGCCAGCACAAAAAGAACCCCTACAAATATTTTTGCACATGTGGGCCCTTTTCCCATTTTTATGATCTTGTGGGGATACAGACCTAGGAGTGGTATTTCTGAGTTAAAGGGTATGTATACTTTTATAGCCTTTCAGGTGTAGTTCCAAATTGCCCTCCAGAAAGGTTGGATCGTTTCACAACTCCACCTACAATACAGTAGTGTTCCGACTTTCCTGTATCCTCTCCAACATTTATCATTTTACTGTTTTGTCATGTTAGCCAGTCTGATAGGTATGATGTGGTACCTGAGAGTTGTTTTAATTTGCATTTTGGTGATCAATAGTGATTCAGAGCATTTTTCATAAGACTATAGATAGCTTTAATTTCTTCCTCTGAAAACTGCCTGTTCATATCCTTTGACCATTTATCAGTTGGGGAACGACTTGTATTCTTGTGAATTTGACTCACTTCTCTATGTGTTTTAGAAACCAGAGCTTTATCGGGGACATTGGTTGTAAAAATTCCCACTTTTCTGCTTTCCTCCTAATCTTGGTTGCATGAATTTGTTTTCATAAATATTTTGATAACTGCATTTTAATATAATTGATTTCCTTTACAAGCCTAAAAATTTTATTTTATATGTTAAAAAAAAAACAAACTAATCTGAGAAAGGGTCCATAGACTGCATTAGACTTCCAAAAAAGTCTTTGACCTACAAAAAAGTTTTAAACTTTTGATTTATGTCCTGTTCATTTCCTTTTGAGATTGTGTTATATTTCAATTATCTCTTTTCTGCTTAGGCAATTTGTGTATTCTGAGCAATATCCTCAAATGTGCACTCACCAAATATCTGAGGCTGTTATCCTAGGTTCAGAATAGTCCATGGGTCTTCTAAAACCGTAACTTATGAACCCCCACAGATGTGTTTCACTTTGAGAATAAGCCTAAGGACTAAAGTAACTCAAAGTAAAGACATTAATTGGAATTACATAGTAAGAACAGTAGATGCACACATAGCATGCCTTTCCCCATTAATTTGGGTGGTTGTTGTGTTCGTCCTTCCTTTTCGAAGAAGATCATGGCATCACAGAAATGATGTGCCTTGCACTTGACTTTGTTTTGAGTGAGGGATGGCAGTGCAAAGTCACCAGCTTCACTTTTTCCTCCTCATTCATCTGAGTCCAGTGACCAGATATTAATCAGGATGACTGGAGATGGCCCAGGATGCAATGGGAGACGTGGTCCTTTTCTAAGGATAACCTAGCACATACTCTCCCTTACTTTTGGGGGTTTACTGGTTAGATGTCCTTTCTTCCTTCCTTCCTCCTTTCTCCCTCCATCCCTTCCTCATTCCATTCCCTCCCTCTTTCCTTCCTTCTTCGTCATTCTCAAAACCTTTAATCCAGTGCATTCTGAAGGTTGTTAAGTTGGACGACAATAGGTCCTGCCCAAGCTATAATAACTAAATTACACTGGAAGGGGAATATATAGAAAAACTGGTAGTAATTTGGTTTGAACTTCTTGCTAAATATGTGCACTATAAGTGACTAGAGTATACACAGAGTTCACAAGGAGAGAAGCACATTAGTAGGGAACACAGATGGCCAAGACCACTCATGCATCAGGAACCAAAGAGTTTCAATGTCTTTTCTCTTTTTGTGGTCTCCTCACAAAACTCCCTCCAAAACAGAGCATCTCTGTTGGCCTCTCTGGTTCTCCTCTCCATTGGACTCAACATCTTCTACTGGACAAGTTGCTTTACCACTGTCAATGATGGGGGAGAAGAGAGAAAAACCCTTTCCCTCCTCTACTGCATTTTGAAAGAGTTACAAAGGAAGAGGGAAAGAGAGCTTTCTTCTCAAGAGCTGGGTTTTTTGTTCCATAAGTGGCTCTTAACTGCCAGAGATGACTGATCCCACACTGCTCACTCTTGCATTTTAAGGCCACCAGTGGAAGGGCTAACAAGGAGAGAATGAGACTGATGACTTTGACTTCATGCATCTCTGCCTCACTTAAATACAATTTACACAAAAATCCAAACACATCACCCCATAACCTTTTACCATTACACCCATCTCCTGTGGTGACAGGCAAGTATTGAAGCAGCAGGTTCTGATATACTGGGAGCTGTACTCACAATCCTGTGCACAGGAGGCCCAGACCATAGGATTGTTTTCTCACTGAATTGAAGGAGCAGTGGGATTCAGCAGCCCCCTGGGTGTCTGAGTCACCTTTTATGACTGCACTACTTATCTCCTGCTGTGAAGTACAGGTAGAAAAGGTGCCCTAAAAATTGTCTGCTTCCCCAACCCCTCCCTGATTACCATGGCAGATGGTAATCCCACCCTGTGGTTGAAACAGAAAAAAAGTGCATAAAAATGTCTGCAAAGACAATTTCCCTCACCATCACGGAATGTGTGCACATTTATAGACAACACAAAATCAAGAGAACTCAACAATTATCACATCCAAGTACCAGCCCTGAGTGAAACAAGACTGGCAAATGCAGGCCAGCTTACCAAAGTTGGAGGTGGATACAACTTTTTCTGCAGTGGCCACAGTGAAGGGGAGGGCTGTGAAATTGGTGTAGGCTTTGCAATCAAAACTAATCTAGTCAATAAGCTTGTAAGCCTGCCAAAAGGAGTGAACAGCAGGCTCATGACAATGTGATTTCCACTTGCAGGAAAATGTTATGCCACCATCATCAGTGGCTATGATTCCACCATCATGAACCCTGGTGAGGTCAAAGAAAAGTTTTATGAAGACCTTATCATCCATGTGCAGAAAGACCACAACCTTGTAATTCTGGGTGAATTTCATGTTAGAGTAAGCTCAGACTACTAGACTTGGCAGGGAGTCCTAGGGAGGAATGGAGTTGGACATACCAACAGCAGTGGTCACTTACCACATAAGCTTTGTGTATCTCATGACCTTCTCATTACTGACACTGTCTTCCATTTACCTAAACTCAATAAAACTTTGTGGATGTATGCTCACAGCAAACATTGGCATCTAATATACTATGTGATTGTAAGGAGAAAAGATAGGGAGGATGTGAGAGTGACAAAGGCAATGTGTGGTGCAGAGCGCTGGACTGATCATAGCCTTATCCTCTCCAAGCTAAATATTCCCATTCAACACAAGAGGTGTCCCCAAAGCAGAATGACTACCAGAAGAATTAATGTCCACAGATTGGAGATCTTCTCTGAGAGGGAAGAGTTTGTTGTTAACTTGGAGGGGAATGTTGAGCCGACACACAGTTGGCAACAGTGGAGCAGAAAAGGAGTGGGCAGCTTTCAGAGATTTGGTGTACAGCACTGCATTTTCTTCTGTGGGTCAGAATACTCAACAAGATTGGTTTGAGGAAGATGATGGGGAAATTCAGAAGCTGCTAAATGAAAAACAAGAACTCCACAGGGTTTGCCAACAGGATAGTTCATCCATCTCTAAGATGGTAGCACTTACCTCCATCAAAAGTAAAATACAAGAAAAGCTTAGAGAGATGCAGGATTCCTGGATCAGTAAGAAGGCAGATAATATTCAATTTTATGCTCATCCAAAGTGCTTTTATGATACTCTGAAGGCTATGTATGGGCCAAAGACGTATGGTGCATCACAAGTACTCAGTGCCGATGGAACCACATTGATCAGTAATCAGGACATGAGTTTATAGAGATAGGCTTAACACTTCTATAGTGTTCTCAACAGACCATTATCCATCAATGCTAAAGTCACTGACATTTTCTCAGTTTGAAATCAATTCCTCCTTGGCTGAACTTCTAACTGAAGAAGAGGTTTTGATGGCCATTAGGTTCCTTTAGTGTGGCAAAGCTCCTGGTGCTGATTCTATTCCTGCTGAGATTTACCAGGTGGAGGGACCATTGATCATACTTAAGCTGACTGAAATATTCCAGGTTATATGGCAAGAGGAGGTTATCCCCCAGAAATTCAAGGATGCCCCCATTGGTCATCTCTGTAAAGAAACAAGGAACAGATTGTCCTGTGACAATCAGAGGGGGAGTCTCTGTCTTAGTCATTGCTGGCAAGATTATTGCTAGAGTCCTCCTCAATAGGCTGATCCTTCACCTTGAAGATGGTCATCTACCTGAGAGCCAGTGTGACTTAAGAAAGGGCAGAGCAACAGTTGATATAGTGTTTGCTGCTCAACAACTCCAGGAGAAGTGAGTCGTGAGGGCTTATGGAAAATTATGTCAAAATTTGGTTGCCTGGAGAAGTGCATCAGCATCATATGTCAGTGTCATGACGGCATGTTTGCCTAGGTTCTCAATAGTGGACAATGCTCTTGTGCCTTCCCAGTCACCAATGGAGTGAAACAGGGCTGTGTGCTTGCTCCTGTGCTTTTCAGCATGATGTTTTCAGCCATGCTGTCAAATGCCTTCAGTGAGGACGAACACAGCATCAAGTTCAGCTACCATACTTATAGTAAATTCTTCACCTTGAAAAGCCTACAAGTCAAGACCAAAGTGAAGGGAGTTGGTGCATGATTTTCTGTTTCCAGATGATTGTGAACTCAATGTAGCCTTTGAAGTTGAGATGCAACAAAGTATGGATTGATTCTCTGCTGTCTGTACCAATTTTGACCTAACAATTAACTCTGAGAAAACATAGGTGCTCCATCAGCCACCACCACACCATCCATACATGGAACCATTGGTTAGAGTAAATGAAGTTATGAATGTTGTGGATAAGTTCACTTATCTTGGTAATGTACTTTCCAGGGATGTACACATTGATAATGAGGTTGATGCATGCATTTCCTGAGCTACCTCAGTGTTTGGGAGGCCCCAAAGGAAAATATAGGAGAGAAGAGGTATTAAACTGACTACCAAACTGATGCCTGTGAAACATGGACAGACTACAAGCGCCATGCCAAGAAAATGAATCACTTCCATTTGAACTTTCTTAGGAAGGTTCTGAGGATCACCTGGCAGGATAAGGTACCAGACACTGAGGTCCTTCCTTGAACTCAACTGCCAAGTATTCAAACAATGCTTCAAAGAGTGCAACTCCAATGGACTGGAAACATTCTTCAAATTCCAAACATATGCTTGCCAAACAGACCGTTTTGTGGAGAACTCACACAGGGCAAGCATTCACAGAAGAAGTGATACAAGGACACTCTCAAGGTCTCTCTTTAGAACTTTGGATTTCATTGTGTGACACGGGAGACACTGGCACAGGACTGTTCAGTATGTATGGTGTGCCCACATCAGAAAAGCTGCTGTCGTGTCTTATTCTTTCTGACCCGATTTGGAGTTTTTCTTGACAAAGATAATAGAGTAGTTGGCCATTTCCTTCTCCAGCTCATTTTACAGATGGAGAACCTGAGGCAAACAGGGTGAAGAAATTTGCCTAGGGTCACACAGCTGGTAAGTGTCTGAGGCCAGACTTGAACGCAGGTCTTCCTGACTCCAGCACTCTATCCACTGCACCACCCAGCTGCCCTAATCTGCTGCCTAGTTTTCCCATTTCTACCACAATCCCATCTCTTGCACCTTCCCTTCCCTTCTCTCACCACCTCTGCCACCCAATTGCCATCCTCACCTCCAGCCTCTCTTCTCATTAATCCATCCTGTCTGCTTGATTTTCCTAGAACACAGGTCTGCCCATTTCACTTCCTTCTCAAGAATGGGTTCCTGCTTGCCTCTAAGATGATATACAAGCACATCTGCTTGGCCTGGAAAGTCTTTCACAATATGGTTTCAACCTCCTTTTCCTGGTGAAATTCACATTACAGCCCCCATTCCCCACTCTTTGTTTCAATTAAACTGTCCTGCTTCTGCCCCCTGCATGTGGCTTTTCATCTCCTGCCTCTGTCACTACGCACAAGCTGTGAACCTTGCCTGACGTGCCCTCTTCTCTCACTTCTGCCTCTTGGAACACCTGAATCCATTGGAGACTCAGCCCAGGTGCTCCCTCCTACAGGAGGTCTTTTCAAATTTCCTTAATGTCTCCCCTTAATGGCCTCCTCCTCTTCCTACAATGCTCTGTCCCTCTGCAATTGGCTTTGTATTTTTTCTACATTTATCTCCAGTGGAATGTGCGTCCCCTGAGTACAAGTTTTTTGTCTGTGTTTTATTCCAAGGGTCCTGACTTTGACTTAAATAAAGTAGGTGTTTGGGGGGCATTGAACATCGCACCTGTCCTTGCTGTCACCTTGTGGCCACAAAGGGAGGATGCATGTCCCTAAATCTTCCTGCTAAGAGGTGGAGACTCATTCCTTTAAGGAAAATATCAATGGTACTAGGGGACCCCTGGGCTTTAACTAAGGCCTTGTGTTTGGTTGATTTCTGGCTGGACTGAGAGATTTGTAGGGTCTTATTGATGCCACTTCTTAGCTGGGCATGCCAGTGCCCAAACCTCCAAACTTCCAAGGCATTAGGAGATGGGGGAGAGGAGAATGGCCCCTGACTTGATTCCAGCTCACAGATTTGGGGAATTGAAATCCCCTGCCTTTGAGTTCCCTGGGTGGGACAGAGGGAGAGCAGTCAGATAGCTTCCCTCCCTTCCTCCTGGCCTCTGTCTCCTGCCCCTTCTTGGGCTCTATGGCCCCCTTCTCTCTCTGCTTCTGTTCTTTCGCTCTTACTTCCCAAAGTCCTAATCTTTTACATTTTTCTGCTTCTGGCCCAAGGTAAAACACATGCATCCCTTGCTCCACTTCCTTGCCCCAAGAAGTCAAGGTTTGAATGCCATGAGCTCAGCCTTCTGACCTTGGTCCATTCCTCATGTCTGCTCCTCCATATGGATAATGTGCCACCATTGGATACACCAGGCTGTTGGTTGTGATGATCGAGCTATGGCTGATGGAGGTCAATGACTCTATGTGGACAAAGAGACAGAATCTCCCTTTCTGTCTACCTCACACCTGCACTGCCCCCCATTATTAAATTGTATGAGAATGCTCTTAATAGTGGCATTAGTGGAATAGGTGAGGCTAGAAAATTGGACCTCTTTGTGTGTGGCAGAGTGTGGAATAGTTGTGAGTGAGTTCAGGAAGTATGAGTAGGGAAGGTAACAATATTTATAAGCACCTCCTGTGTGCCAACTATTTTACTCATGTTATCTTGTTTGGTTCTCACAACAACACTTTGTTATTATTGTCCTCTCTTACAACTGAAGAAACTGAAGCAGACTGGGATTAAGTGACTTGCCCAGGGTCACACAGCTAGTAAGCGTCTGAAGCTGGATTTTAACTTTCATCTTCCTGATTCCAGGCTCATTGATTTCTCCACTATGTCCACAGCAACCTCAGGTATGGTAGACTCCTAGTATAAGAACATTATAGAACTCTCCTGCTATGCAGGTCCTTGGCTCCAAAGGATGTTCAGCCCTCTATTTAAGCATTTCTGCTACTCAAAAGTTTCTTCCTACCATTTTTATGAAGGTCATCTCTTGAGGTGCCCCCACAACCAACTGAGATAAATCCATGTTGTGCTCAACATTCTCTTAGCCAATCAGGGGTCACATTTCCTTTCACGTATCTAGCCCATGGATGTTTATCCAGGCACTGAATAAAATGGTGGATTGGGTAAGTAACAACTTCTTTGTAAAAATAAGGAGTAGGTGGGGTAGAAATTTAAGTAACTTAAGTGGTCTGTTATTTCCAAGTTAGTGGAAAAAGAATATTTCTTTTAGTGTCTGAGCCTTGGGTTTGACTCTGTGTAACCAGGTCTCTCAGTTACTTCCCCTACAAAATGGTGCAGTTGACATCAAGGGCCCCTTTCAAACTATAGATCTTTATTCTGTGTTCACTATTACTGGGATTTTTGAAGACTGTTACCTGGATTGGAGCATTTTTTTCTTTTCCTTATTCTTCCTTTTCTGGAGATGGTGGATAGTGTGGAAATTTCTCTTGTATGAATATATATATGTTTATGTATATATATTCACACACACACATACATACATATGTACACAAATATACATATGCACACAAATGTACATATATACATACATATACACTATATGTACATACATGTAGATATATGTAAATTTATAAAATCTGTCCGGCAATTAAGTGATGCAATGGGTAGAATGCTGGGCCTGAAGTAGGAAGACTCATCTTCCTGAATTCAAATGCAGACACTTCTTAGCTGTGTGACCCTGAGCAAGTCACTTCACCCTGCTTACCTCAGTTTCCTCATCTGGAAAATGAGCTGGAGAAGGAAATGGCAAGCAGTTCTAAGATCTTTGACAAGAAAAACCCAAAAGGGGTCACAGAGTCAGACACAACTGAACAACAATAACACATATTCGTAATAAGTTTTGTTTTTCTTGTCTTCTCAACCAAGAGGGGAGGGGAAAGCGAGAGGAAAAGAATTTGAAAGTGAAAATAGAATAAAAATTAATTTGAAAAAGGATATTGTGTGACTATCATGATTTAACAAAAATGCAAATAATCTGAATTTGGGCATTTTGTTAGCAGATTTTCTCCATGTTTTATGTGACTACTTTTCTTTGGTGTCTGTTAAGAATACTATGTTTGTAACATAAAAGTTTGCTGTTTTTTTTAAAAGCAACTATCCATTTTGATGAGGTTCAGTTCTTCTAATGCTTTGTCCATCCGTTGGTGTCTCGACAATGATCTCTTGTTCAGGATCCCTGCAGCTCGATGAAAATTGACCCTCCCAAATCCATTGGAACTGAAATCTCTTCACCTGTCATCTGGACAACTCAAGCATCTTCCTATTCTGGTTCAGCCTCCACACTGTCCATTCTAAGATGAGACCACCATGACAGTTTCCCCTTAAGAGAGGTTGTAATTTATAGCAACTCTCTTTGTGGTGGAGAAGAAGTGGAAATTGAAGGGATGCCCATCAATTGGGGAATGGTTGAACAAGTTGTGGTATATGAATGTAATGGAATACTATTGTGCTATAAGAAATGAACAGAAAGACTTTCAGGGAGGCCTAAAAGGACTTACATGAGCTGATGCTGAGTGAAAGGAGCAGAACCAGGAGAACTTTGTACACAGCAACAACCACAGTGTGTGAGGAATTTTTCTGATAGACTTAGCCCTTCACAGCAATGCAAGGACCTAAAAAATTCCCAATGGACTCTTGAGGCAAAATGCTGTCCACATCCAGAGAAAGAACTGTGGAACTGGGTCTCAGAATGAAGTGGACTATTTTCTATTGTGTTATATTTTGATTTGGTTTGGCTTTTCTCATGGTTTCTCCCATTCATTTTAATTCTTCTATGCAACATGACTAAGGTGAAAGTATATTTTGTTAGAATGTATATGTAGAACCCATATAAGATTTGCATGCCATCTCAGGGAGGGAGTGGGGAGGGAGGGGGAGAACATGTAAGATTTATGGAAGAGATTGTAGAAAACTGAAAACAAATAAATTAATTTTTAAAAAATTTAAAAAATAAGAAAGTATATGGAAAGTAAACCAGAGAGAGAGACAGAGAGAGAAAGAGAGAGAGAGAGAGAGAGAGAGAGAGAGAGAGAGAGAGAGAGAGAGAGAGAGAGAGAGAGAGAGAGAGAGTTGTAACTTATATATTGTTATAAGATGAGTCAATCGTTTTTCAGTCATGTCCAACTCTGTGGCCCTATTGGTGCTCTCTTGGCAGAGACACTGGAGCTGTTTGTCATTTTCTAAGATTAGGCCTGATGGTTTTTGACCACCATGACAGCTTCCCCTTAAGGAGAGCCATAGGCTTATAGAACACACTCATGGAAAAATATTGTCAACAACATTTTTGGGGAGTACAGTTTTGTCTCCCATATCATATTTTGTCTGCTGCCAGCCTTTTTTGCTCCTTGATAACAACCCCCCCCCAAAATAATATTTTGTCCTGTTCCCTGGATCAGGACATACAAATCAGCCAGCTCTAGAGGGGTCACCCATAACCAGCATCTAAGAGTTGCGTTCTCAGAAGAGCACTTTGGAGCACCCCCTTCCTGCTGAATGGACCCGTGTCTCTGTGCTTGCCACCACAGTGCTGTCCATAAGTTATAATCTATGCCAGTGTGTACGCCTGAGATGTATGCAGGGTTTGCTTTTCCTGTCTTCCTTTTCCCTCTTCCCCATTGCTTGCAATCAACTAATAAAGCTTTGCGTTGAACTAACTCCCACCATTTTACATGTTATTCTCCGAAGCTGAATCATTCAGGGGTTGTTTCCCCTGACATCTCTGGCTGGTCCACGGGCCTTTCCTTAGACACAAAGTGGTCAGAGATGTAATTATTTCTCTCTTATATTAATAGCCAATTATTGAATCAAAATTAAGGTTTTCTCTTTTGATTTCCTTCTTCAGAAACCATCCTCTGTAGGTTATTCAGTCAGCTGCTGAAGGACGTTGCTGATGGATACCATTGTCCAGATCTTTGGGGTGCTTGCCTTTTGATTTTGGGTGAGACCCCACTCAACTATGAAACTTACAGACAGAATCCAGTCTAGCTGAGGCCTTGCCCTTAGGAAATAAGCCCCTGTTCTTGGGACCTTTCAGTAGAATTTAGCTTATGAGGGGAAAACCAGACAGAGCAGTCTGGGTAGAGATATATTCTTTTGTCCAGATTGCTGGAGGCAGCTGAATCTCATCACTAGGTTATGTTCTTTGCAGGAGGAGATCAAGAATTTTTGTCCATTTCCTCCTTAATTTGTCCACCCTCTCATTGATTGTTAACCAATTAAAGTTGATGGCAATCCTCAGGGACACTCTCTTTTCCAAAAGCATTTAAACATTCAAGCAGCCTCCATGAGGGGTCTTTGGTTTATGAGGTACAGTCACTGACCACATGTTATTAATTTTATTTGTTAGCCATAATTAATAAAATGGTTGTTAATTACCCAGAAATTGTGTCTCTTAGACTTTCCATTTGTCACATGGTTACCTGGATAAGAGCTAGAACTCCTCTTGCTGTGACTTGGATTCGAACTAAGGTTGCTGCAGCCACAACACAGAGTACTAACCACTATATGATCACAGCTCACCCCTGAGGAGACAAATGCTTTCACTGACCATGTACATGGTATCAAGGTCAACTACCATACTGATGGTATGTTCTTCAATTTGAAAAGGCTACAATCCAAGGCCAAAGTGGTGCATGGCTTTCTGTTTGCAGATGACTGTGCACTCATTGTAGCCTCTGAAGCTGAGGTACAACAAAGTTTGGATCAATTCTCTGCTAATTTTGGCCTAATACTCAACACCAAGAAAACATAGGTGCTCCCTCAGCCACCACCCCACATGTAACCATCAGTTACAACAAGTGGAGAAGTTTTGAATGCTTAGGTCATACACTTTCCAGGGATGTACACATTGACAATGAGGTTGACACATGCATTGCCAGAGCTAGCTCAGTGTTTGAGAGGCTCCGAAGAAAAGTTTGGGAGAGAAGAGGTATCAGACTACCAGACTGAAGGTCTAAAGAGCCATCGTGCTGACCTCATTGTTTTATGCCTGTGAAATCTGGACAGTCTACCAGCACCATGCCAGGAAACTGAATCACTTCCATTTGAACTGTCTTGGGAAGATTCTGAAGATCACCTTGCAGGATAAGGTAGCAGACCCTGAGGTCCTTGCTTGAACTGAACTGCCAAGAATTCAAACTGTGCTTCAGAGAGCACAACTCCAATGGGCTGGCCACATTGTTCAAATGCAAAATGTAGGCTTGCCAAAAAGACTATTTTATGGAGAACTCACATGGAGCAGACAATCACATGGTGGTCAGAAGAAACGATACAAGGACTCTCTCAAGAATTTTGGATTTGACTGTGTATCGTGGGAGATACTGGCACAGGACCACTCAGCATGGCATGACCACATCAGAAAGAGTGCTGTGCTCTATGAGCAAAGCAGAGGTGAAATAGCACAAAGGAAATGTGGGATGCTCAAATTTGGAGTATGCACCCCAAATGTTCACATGAACTTTCTGTGCCCAGTCTGTGGTAGAGCATTCCAAGCTCGTATTGGTCTGATCAGCTACAGTCAGACACATTGAAACTTGAGCTTATCATGGTGATGTCGTTTTGGTCCTCTTCAAGAATGAAGGACAACCATCACCACCACCTGGATAAGAACTTCACCTACTGACAGCTGTACCTTCACTGGGGGCCCAGGTGGAGAAAACAAGGGTCACTATGTTCTCTCTGGCGGGGATTCTCTTATGTCAGAAGGGTATCACACACTAGCAAAGTGATGATCTGAAAGTGAAGCTCAGACTGCATCACTCCACTGCTCAAGAAGCTCTATGGGTCTCTATTGTCTCTAAGAAAAAATACAAACACTTTTGTTTGGCATTTAAGACCCTGTGCAACCTGGCTCTAAATTAATTTCCCAACATTATTATTCATCCCTCCCCCTTACAAATTCTTCAGTTCTGTCAAGCTGGTCTTCCTGTCGTTCTTCATACATGATACTCCATTTCCCACCTCCATGCCTTTGAATAAGCTGTCTGCTATGCCTGGAATGCTCTCTCTCTGTCCTAATCTATGTCTCTTACAACCATTATCTCCCCTCAAGGGTCAGCTCAAAAGCTGTATTCTTTAAGAGGCCTTCCCCTCGTTGTTAGCCACCACTCTCCCCCAATGGAAACCATTATGTATTTATTTCGTATATGTCCTCAAGAAGCAGCTATCATGGTACCTGGCATATAATGATCATGATGATTAAAAACAATACTAATGGATTTGCAAAACACTTTACCTATGTTAATTCACTAGCTCCTCGAAGTAATCTCGGGACATAGGTGCCATTCTCATCACCATTTTGCAGATGAGGAAACTGAGACCCAGAGAGGTCAAATGACTTGTCCAGGGGACACAGCTTGTGAGTTTCTGAAGCAGGATTTAAACTTAGGTACTTAATAAATGCTTGTTGATTGACAGGCTGATTAGCAGGGAAGTTTCCAGGACGGCCCATCCATGGTGCCCTCTCACCCAGTTGGATGTCTGTCCCAGTACTAGGGCATCAGTCTAACCCAAGCACCTTTATCAGACCTGAGGCCTCATGACCTAAGGCCAGGACGGGAGGAAGGGAACCCATTCTGTTCTGGGCAAGGAGACTTTCTTATCCTCTGAAGGGGACCTCAAAATGAGAATTTAGAAATACCCATCACCCCCTGCCTCCTGGATGTCCTCAGTTCTGAGGGGGAGTCAGGAGAAGGGGTCATGGTGGGGTCACATGTGTGAGAAGTCCTGATAACTATGGGGCACTTGCTTCCCTTCTCTGTGGGTAGAGGGAAGAGGACATTTCTTAGGGGAGGCAGGAAGCCACTGTACTCATCCAACAGCGGGGGAGGAACCCAAGATCTGGAATCTAAGCCCTTTTCTTAAAGAGTCCAAGTGACCTGACCTTGAGGAGATAAACGAGTGGAGGAGTGAACCAGAGGTAGGAATGGTTCCAGAGCGGCTGAGACAGTCGGAGTCAGAGGTGGAGTTGGAGGCAGAGGCAGAGGCAGAGGCAGAGGCAGGGGCGCACGACCACCAGCTCTGCCGGCAGGGTAGGAGAGAAATCTCAGCGTGGGTAGGAGAGCACAGCCTCATGGAGGTGCCCTGGGACCTTCCCCGTGGCTGGCCAGGTTGTTGGAAGAGATTCCTGTTTACAGGTAAGAGAGGTGCTGTGGGACAATTTACTGAGCCATGGGCTATGACTCAGGAGACCCCCCTCTGGGACCTGACCCAGTCCTTGCTTGACTTGTAACCTGAGGTAGGGGACAATGGTCTTCCCTTCCCTGGGCTTCTGTTTTCTTAGGCTGTAAAATGAGGGATAGGAGTGGAGAGGTGGGGATCTTTAGAATTTTGGAGGAAGGAAGGAAGGAAGGAAGGAAGGAAGGAAGGAAGGAAGGAAGGAAGGAAGGAAGGAAGGAAGGAAGGAAGGAAGGATAGAAATAGTTTTCAGTAACCACCTACTATGTACCAGAAGGGCAGGTAGGTGGCTCCATAGTGCACAGAGCTCTAGGTTTGAAAACAGGAAGACTCATCTTCCTGATTTCAAATCTGCCTTCAGACCCTTAGTATGTGACCCTGGGCAAATCACTTAACCCTGTTTACCTCAGTTTCCTTATCTGTGAAATGAGTTGGAGAAGGAAATGGCAAACCATTCCAGTATCTTTGTTAAGAAAACCCCAAATAGGGTCACGAAGAGTCAGACACAACAAAAAACAACATATACCAGGCACTGTGCTAATCACTGGTGATACAATGCAAAAAGACAAGACAGGGCCTGCCCTCAAGAAGCTTTTATCTTAATAAGAGAAAACAACACATGTGGACTCCCGGTGGCCAGGAAGGGATTCTGTTCAGGGCAGTCACAGGGATGGTGAGGGGAGTCATGGAGTAATGGGATGGCTTGACCTTTCTAGGAAAGGAGGTGTCCTTTTAATGACTGTTCCCACAACTAGAGTCAGAAGTCATGGGTAGAGGAAGGAGTATAACGATGGCTTGGGATCATCATGGTGGTCCGGGTTAAGAAATAGTGAAGGAAAACCTGGGCAGGAGCTGGAGGGCCGTTGGTCAGAGATGCACAAGAATCTGTATTTAAGTTTCCGTTCTGCTCTTTACTAGCACTATGACATTGAGGAGGAGGTCAGTATTCCTCTCTGGGACTCAGTTTCCCCATCTGTAAAACAAGAGGGTTAGACTAGATAGTCTTAAGGGTCTTTTCAATTTTAGTGCATAGAATGCCAGCATCGGAGTTAGGATGACAAGGTTAAGTGCTGCCTTTGACACATATGGCCCTAGTCTCTGGGAAAGGTGGGTTCTAGGCTTGAGGAGGACCTAGTGAACCCAAGTCTTCTTGATTTGGGGACAGGGAAGAAAAGAGAAGGGAAGGGAAGGGAAGGGGTGGGGAATAAAAGATAAGTCAAGGATGTCCTGAGATAACTGCCACTGGAAAGTAAAAGACACCCAGAATCTGGAGCCGGGGAAAAAAACAGGGTTCTTAAGAATCTCTTGTCAAATCCCCTCTTTTCACAGGTGGGGAAAAGGATTTATAGATGGGGGAAATGACATGCCCCAGGTCCCATAGGTAATAATAGATAAAATGACTGTCCCAAACAGGATTATTTATGGCTATATGTAACATTATATTTTTATAAATATGGGATTATTTATATGTGTATATTACTAATAGGTAAAATAATAATGCAGAGGGTATTATTTATATAGCATTCATAGTTAGACATTTTTATAAATATGGTATTATGTATATATTATTAATAGCAGGTGAAATAATGAACCCAGGTCCTGAGTGAGGACTTTCTCCATCCCATTGCTTCTTTAAGGGGATATGATCTTCATTAAGAACAACATTAAAAGGGGGAGGGGATTAATGATCCCTTCTCCCTCCCTCCACCCTCCCTCTCCCTCTCTGGCCTTCTCTATCCCTTTCTAGTTCTTTGAAGTGAGATCACTGGGCTATCCCACCCAGCAGGGTCACTCAGAGATGACCAAGGGAGTCAGGAGTTACATAAGGAAGAGTGGGGGTGTCTCCGTCAGGTACTTCTGATGGGAGTTCCACCTCTGAAGCCACAGGCTGGGGGAGTGTATGCCAATTATTGAGGTTAGGATGGGAGATGGAAGTTTTTGGAGAAGGAAGGTCCTAGATTTGGGGGTTCATGGTGGGGATGGGGTCCAGAGAATGAGTGAGAGGATACAGGGGAAAGGAGGGGTATCTGGTATCTCTAGAGCCTACCAGAGATACCAGAGATGTCCCTGGGCTGCCCCAATAACCTTAGACAAATCACTGAACTTCTGGCCCCTGTATAAGAAGGATATGGAAGGAAATAGCTCTAAAGGTGTTGGTAGCCTGAAATCCTCAGTGCAAATCCTGGGCTCACGATCTCTCTGGCCAAGTGTCAGGGAGGGAGAGAAGAAAGGAAGGAAAAAAGGAGAGAGAGAGGGAGGGAGGGAGAGAAAGAGAGAGAGAGATGCAAAGGAGCAGAGAGAGAGGGAGAGAAGGAAGAAGAGAGGGGTAAGGAAGGAGGGAGAGAGGGAAGGAAGGAAGGAAAGAGGGAAAAGAGAGGGAAAGGGGAAGAGAAAGAGGGAGAAAGGAAGGAGGGAAGAAAAGGGAGGAAGAGAAGAAGAGGAGGGAGGGAAAGAAGGAAGGAAGGAAGAAGGGAGAGAGTGAAAGAGAGAAGTAAGGAAGGAAGAGACTAGCTCAAAGACAGGGAAGCTGAGAATGGGGAGGTCCTCGGGCTTCAGATGTAACCAGCTCCAACCCTCAGGGACTTTCTGCTTGACTCCATGACCTTGGGCAAATTACTCCCTCTGCCCAGGCTTCCTTATCCTCCTCTGCAAGATATAAAGGCTGGACAAAAGTATCTTAAAGGATTCTAGCCCTAGAGCTGGGCCAGCCCTGAGAAGCCATCTAGTCCAATCCCCTCATTTTACAGACGAGGAAACAATTTCAGAGAAGTCACACAGCCAGTAAGAAGTAGAGTAGTTCTAGAACCCTGATCCATGATTGGCTAAAGACCCAGCGTCCCAAATGCTCTTCTCCATGTCTTGCCCAGAGTGACACAGTAAATGTCTGAGGCACACTTGAACCCCTGGTCTTCCTAATTTCTAGTCAAGTCACTTAATTAGGACCACATCACCAGTGCAGGTCTTCTCCATACCAGGAAATGTCAGAACTGGGACTTGAATCCATGACTTCAAGTTTTCAGGCCAGTGCATTCTAGGGAAAAGCTAGACCAAGTAGGGCTGGTTCTAAAGAGATAGCTTTCCCTGAGAGATGATCCAAGCACAGGTGGCAGGTCCCACCATTCTCTGGACTGGGAATGGGGAATAATTCTGCCCTCAGTGTCCATCCCTGTCTCCAGGGTATCCATTTTATCAATCCCAGAATATATGAACAAAGTCACACAGCTGATTAGGGACATTTAGTGACAGTAGTGTAATTGTCAAACTTTCTCCTTTTCCTTGGTCCCTTAGGAAGATGAATGAATAAATGAATGAATGAAAAAACGTTTATTAAACATTTGCTGCATGCTGAGCACATGCTTAGGAGGGGACCAGTGATGCTGACGTTGTCTTTCTCCTTTCTTTATCAGCCGTAATCCTCAGTTCTTACATCCAGCTAGCTTCTTTGGCCCAACTGAGCATAGCACCTATTCCTTCCCCTGGGTCAGTTGGAAGCAACATCACCCTGGCTGTCCATGGGATCCCAAAGGAGCCTCAAAGTTATTCCTGGTTCCGGCAGATGATAGAGGAGTCCAGCAAGATTGCTACTTATGCAGTCCAGTCGGGAGAGCAGACTAGAGGACTCAACTACACTGGCCGGGAGAGCATTTTCCCAAACGGCTCCCTATTTATCACCAATCTTACTTCCAATGATGACGGTGTTTACATTATACAAGTCGCCAACAAAGATTTGAAGCCAGTATTGGGACAGGGGCATTTGCAAATCAATGGTAAGAGCCTTCCCAAGGACTAAGGTCATCCTACCCATTTCGGGAAGATTTTCTTTCCTATCCCAACGTCTGGGGGTTGGGGGTGGCTTTCAGAACCATGGAGAGTCACCCTGTGAATTACTGACAAAACTCATGGGATGTTCCTCTTCTAATGGAATGTAAACTCCTTGAAAAGGTTTGTTCCAATTTTGTCTTCTCACCTTTAGTGCCTGGTACAGAGGAAGTCCATAATAAATGGTTTTGATTGGTTGGCTTATTCATCTGAGGATGAGTCCAAGAATTAAGAAGGGGGGGAGGGGAACTTCTTGTTCCTTTTTATACTTCAATTAAAAGAATTTTTAAGCACCTACTGTGTCCCAGGCCCTTGGTGGGGGCCCTAGAGGACTTCCTTCCCAGTGGCAGAAGGAAGGGATGAGAGTGAGCCCAGAGAATCAAAGAGCGTGAAATTGGAGATTTTCCTTTTCCACTCCCCTACTCCAGGGGAGAAACATCTGTCTTTATAAAGACACCAATAGAAGACAAATCCATGTGTCTGCATACTAGGGCAGCTGGGGTCGGACAGCTCAGGCCATGTCTCAGGGTCCCTCTCAAGGAAGGGACACATCTCAGCCCAGAGGAGCCAAATAAAGCTGGGGTGGGCTAGGGCATGGGGCATGCCACTCTCAGTCACCTTACAATTTCTTATAATACTTTCCTTTGGCCTCAAACCAGACTCAACATCCCACCTGCCCCATGGATCATGATGGAATCTGAGCAAGCCCAGGAACTTAGGTCATTGAACCATAGATTTAGAGCCAGAAGGGATCTCAGAGGACATCAGGTACAACGCTTTTATTTTACAGATGAAGAAACTGAGACACACAGGTGATGCCCAGGGCTACTCAGTTAGTAAGTGTCTGAAGTAGGACTTGGACCCTGGTCTTCTTAATTCTTCAGTCCAGTGCTCTAGGGCCTCTGCTCAGAGTTAGAAGATGTCAAAACTGGGAGGAGCCTTAAAACAAAGAATAATGGATCTGGGAGAAGCAGAGACTCCCAGATAATAATAGCCAGCATTTAGAGAGCACTTTAGACATATTGCATTTGATCCGCACAAGAACTCAAGAAGGTTGTTGTTGGTGCGGTTTCATTTCAGTCTTGTCTGACTCTCCATGACCCCATTTGGGGTTTTCTTGGCAAAGACACTGGAGTGGTTTGCTATTTCCTTCTCCAGATCATTTTACAGATGAGGAAACTGAGGAAAACAGTTAAACAACTTGTCTAGGGTTACACAGTTAGTAAGTATCTGAGGCCAGGTTCGAACTCAGGAAGAAGAGTCTTCCTGACTCTAGGTCTGCCAGTCTATCCACTCCACAACCTAGCTGCACTAACTCTGGAAAGTAGGAGTTGTTATTATTTCCATTTTTACAGATGAGGAAAGTGAGGCAAAGTGATTTGCTCAGGGTCACACAGCCAAGTAACTGCCTGAGGTAGGATTTAAACCCAGATCTTTAGGTTATAAATTCATCACTCTGTCTTTGCCACTAGTATGTGTACATGTGTGTACATGTTTGTTCATGCGTGTGTGTGTGTACGTGTTTGTGTGCAAGTACAGGTAGTGGGGGTTTTGTCTCAGGCACTAACATTTGACAGTTTGAGGGTGTCATTTCCTCAGAGTGGGGGATGAAAGCAATCTCAATATAGGAAATGGGGTAAATGGGGTCACTGATAATGGTAGAAGTGAGGAAGGAGGAGTATGGGACAGAACATCTCCCCTTTTAATCTGGAAACTCTGGAAGCAGAAACCTTGACTGGCCCACTTAGATCAGGGGCACCCTGAAGGCAGGCTGTTTTTTCCTCTCTTACAGGCTTTCTCCCCACAGTTTCTAGCAGAGGGTGCTGCCTAGGAGGAACCTTAGAGAACAACCAAGATAAGAAGGGCCTTAGAACAGAAAACATCCAAGTTAGGAGAGTCCTTCATACATAGAATGCAGAGGGAAGAAGATCCTTAGTATTCTGAATATCAGAGCTGGGAAAGACCTTAGAACAAATAATATATGACCTGGAAAAAAATATGGAGATCATTTAACCCTAAATTTGAACGTGAGAAAATGAGAATGAAGAAGGATAAGGGAATCTACCCAGGAGAGGAAGCCTAGTCCATACAGGATTGGCCTCTGACCCAAGAAGGTCTAGGTTCAAATTCTACCTCTGAACCATCCTGGCTCTGTGACCCTGGGTAAGACCCTTCAATTCTGAATTGTCCAAGAAACTCTCTAAGACTGTAAGTTGGAGAGAAGATACTGACTGGCATTGGTAGAGGGAGTTTCTCACCCAGGAGTTCTCTCTTCCAGTGAAGTCATTGATCTGGTCCTATCCCATACAGCTGGCCTAAGTAGAATGTCTTCTCCAAATCAGGTTCTTTCCATCCAATCCCTAGTTCTTAAGGTAGATATACCTAGAGACTACTAGAATTTAACTTGGCCTTCCATCCCCTGAACATAAGCCTCATCTTCTCTTGAGAGGATACTGCCCATAGCCTGTTCACTGGCTTCTTGGTCTCTGGTCTCTCATTTTCTTGTCTCCACTTTCCTGGTGCTGGACTCTACTCGGACCTCTGGCCACCAGCTTCCTGTTATTTTCATCTATAGCTCTAATGAGGGTGGGGCAGATGGGGCTTTTACCTAGGGTAGTGATACTGGGGTGGGCACTACTTTTTCCCCTCAGTTTTCCCCACACTTGCTGGTCCTCCATTAGCCCCATGCCATATAACATGGCAAGGGTCCTGAACCTTTCCTGTAGCCTGCATTCTACCACAAGTTTCTCATTCCTCTTGGACTTCACCTTTCTGCTTGCTTCCTCTTGTCTCCTTGAGGTGGTATCCCTGCAACTCCCTCTTGGGGCAGAGGTCATAGGGCTATGGATTTAGAGCTGGGAGGAATCTTCAAGACCATGGAGTCCAACACCTTCAATTTGGAGAAGGGGAAAGTGAAACACAGAGAGGTTTGGGTGACTTACCTAGGGTCATACAGCCAGTAGCAATCAGTCAAGAAGCATTTATTGACCAGTTACTAGTAAAAGTGTCTGAGACAGGTTTTGAGCTGAACCAAGCTCTTTCTGACTCGAAGTTCTATCCTCTGTCCACCACACCATGGTGCTGCTCAAGTGTTGCCTTGCATGAGTACATCTGAGGCTTGGAATAGTGTTGTCTGCATAGCTCCCCTCCCACTCCTCCTGGATGCTAGCATTCCTAGCTACACCTCTGTTAACAACAGCAATCACTATTTGTATAATACTTACTCTGTGCTTCATAACAACTCTGGGAGGTAGGTGCTCCATTTTAAAGATGAGTAAATTGAGGAAGAAGTCAAGTAACTTGCCCAGGGTCAGAGCTTGGAAATATCTGAGGCTGATTTGGTCTTCCTGACTCCAGACTGCCCACTGCCCCAAGTAACTACTCAGATCTAGCTGCCCTGCTCTTCTCATACTACTCATTCTGATATATAGAAGCTACCAATATGTGTCCAAGACCCTCCTCCCAAGTCCTATTCTCCAGTCATTCTCTACATTTCTTTTACTGGAGAAAACAGGATTCAGTTTTCATTTCTCCCTCCCTTCATCCCCCTTCTGTGCACTTCTCTGGCTCTCCTTGACTTTCTGGTCTCTCCAAGGTTCAAGACAGATGCCACCTTCTCCAGGAAGCCCCACCTCTGATCACCTTAGTGCCCAGGGAACTCTCCCTTCTCTGTCATTCAAAGCCCATCTGAAGATTTGTATCCCCTGAGAGCCTCACCCTGAGCACTCTCCCACAGGGAACTCTGTATTCTCTGAACCGATAATGCCAGGGGCTCTCCCACAGACCCTTGTGTCTAGTTATCTGCAGTCCTGCCTTTCCTTTCCCTCATAGAATATAAGTTCTCTCAGGTCAAAATCTTAACCTTCACTCCCCACAGGGCTGAGAACAGAGTCGTCCAGACGCTTTGGTTCAAGTCTCAGCTCAGTGGGACTTGCTGTGAGACCTTGGGTGAATCCTTGCCTCACTTTGGGCCTCCAGGTTGGACACTATAACCCCAAATTCAGGAACTTAGGTTTTCAGGCTACAGTCTCATATTGACCCCTCTCTTCTCTTGACAGATTCTCCCAAGACCTCCCACTTTGGGTTAGTTGCCAGTATTGTCCTTGGAGCCCTGGCTGGTGTGGTCGTCATGGGTGTCCTGGGCTACTTTCTCTTCAAGCAAAGTCGAGGGTAAGGATTCCTCAGAAAAATGGACTTTACCAGGACCCATTCTTTTCTCAGACACAGGGATGTGCCCACCCCCTGTGTGTGTGTGTGTGTGTGTGTGTGTGTGTGTGTGTGTGTGTGTGTGACCACCATGAAGAACCTTGGTCACTAAAACCTCAGAGAGCTCTTCATCAATTCAGCCTCCCTTACAGCCAAGTGCTAAAGATAAAGGTCCACCTTGTTACCCCAAGTCAATCCTGAACTGACATCCATTTGCTGGGAAGTTGGTGTTCTCACCCATCTTCCTGGGGAATGGAGTTCTACCCTGGGCCCCAATCTTTTGCCCAGGTTCCTGCGTCTCAGTTCTAAACTGCTGTGCTGCTGTGCCCTGTCCTCCACAGGCTGCCCATTGAAATATCTCTCTCTCTTAGTCTGTCAGAGAGATTCCTCTGGCTGAGCCTTCCCCATGGATTTGTTTCCAACTGAACCCATGTTGCCCCCCACTTGTAGTCTTGGCCTTGTTGTGCTATCTGGAACCTGGTTTTTGGACTGTCCCCCCATTTCCCCTGGAGACTAGAGTCCAGCCCCTAAATGCCAGTCCTCACTCCGTCTCCCAGAGCTGGTTTTTATTCTAAAAGGAACATTGTTTTCTGAAGTCCTATATGTCTCATCCCACATGCCTTCTAAGACTCCCTTCTCTTCCTCTCTCTTGCCTCCATGGTTTCCCTGTTTCCAGTTATCTACAGATAGACTCTCATGATACCATACTCAATACACCTACCACATCCCATGTGTTGTTCCCCATCCTGCCCCATCTCATCTTCTCAATGCTGACTGGTCACTGGCTGGACCTCATCCTATTTCTAGCTGCCTAATTTCCTAATGTGATCTGCTTAGATTTCAGTCTATTTTACATACATATACATGTACGAATATACGCACATACGCACACACACATAAAACATACACACATATGTGAAGTGTTTAATATACATGTGTATACACATATACATATAAATATTTAAAATGGTATTTATATATTTATAACATATATAATTCTGAATTTAACGAAAAAAAAGAAATTTCCCTATTCAAAATAGAACAGAAAGAGGGTTATTTATGAAACTGCATATCTTTACTATATACGTTTGCTATTTTAAAAAAGTAAATTTGTGTTGGCATTGTTTGCTCTGACGTTGCCTAAAATTTCCACTATATCTCTTCCCTCTGAGAGAGGGGGGACATATGCCTTATATGTTATATCCCTCATAACAAAGAATTTTTTTAAAGAAAAAGGAAAGCAGATAAAAACAGTCAAACTGATTGATACTGGGAAAAAACCAACTAACAACTGACACTACGTATGTAGAGATCCACTGATCCTGCAGTGCTCCCTATCCCACTATCTCTGCAGAGGAATGGGTGGGAAAGTGTCTTCTTTTATCTCTTCTTTGGCAATCACAGGTCACTTTTTTTTAAAGTATCTAATAAAGCCAACAAGTTACTTCCAAAGCTATACCCTTCTGTGTATCAAAAAAAAAGTTTTCATGACCTTTTTTTATTTTTTGGCAACACTATGTCCTCCTTCCATTCCCTGATTAAAAAAAAAAAAAGAAAAACTCTTTGTAACAAAATTGGCAGAGTCAAGGAAAATATTCACACATGAGTTAAGTCTGTGTCCAGCCTAATGCCGTGGGCTGCTGGGTCCTCTTACCTATCTCAGGTCTTCGGTGGCCAGCCGGATAAACATATGAGAGAAGAGACCTCCAGAGTCAAACAGGGGTGTAGGCTTTATTCCGGATACAAGCTACATAGCAGCATGCAGGGCGAGTTCTCCTCATGGGAGCCCCCTTCTCCTTCCCAAGGAGAGAAGAACCCAACCCCCAGGCTTTCCTGTCCCCATTTAAGCTCTCCCAGCTGCATAGTTCGCTTGTGGGCCGGGCATGCCCTCAGCCCCTTAGTCATTTAACAAAAGGTGTGCTCAGACCATGGACCAATCTCAAGAGTGGGATGCTCTCCCCAGCAAGTTTCCACTGAGAAGAGGTGGAAAACAAGATAACTTGCATCTCACTCCCTCAATTCCCAGCTGTTCTCTGGGGGGCCTCGTGAGAGCGCAGAGGTTTCAAGAAGCCCCCACCTTTACCTGACCCGAGACCATTCACGTGAGAACTGAGCTTGTACCTGAACAAGTCTGAAAAAATCTGTGTCATTCTATCTCCTTGAGTTCATGCAGCCTCTGTTAGTATGTGAGCAGCAAGCTGTATTAACAGTCCTCCAGAAGAGTTCCTAAGTCTTTCAAAGTTGTTTGTCTTTATGATATGTATACATTGGTTTCCTAGCTTGACTCACTTTGCTCTGCATCAGTTCACACAGGTCTTCTCAGGTTTCTCTGACACCTTTTCATTTGTCATTTTCTGTGTTATTCCTAATGCACCTTCCTCATTTGATCTTCTACTGACCGCTTCTTGCCTGATAATCCCAGTGCCTTACCTTTACCTACCTACAATGCTTCCATATTGTCAATTGCCTCCTCTCAATTGATTCCTCTCATGATTTACCCTCCACTCTGTACTCCTTCCAGGACATCCCCTGTTGATCACTCTTATATTGACACTACCTGCTCTCAAATTCCCCAGAATTCTATCCACCTATTAGAAATTCCTCCCCCCCCCCCTAGGATGCCCACTTGTTTTCCCAATCACATGCTTACTCCAGGAAGTCTTCTTCTTCTCCCAGGGTTGGCCTATGTTATTGCCAACCAACTGTCGACACTGATAAGATCTCTCACTGACCCACTGGCCTGACTATGCTCCTGGCTAAGGCAGTTATCAGCATGGAAATGGGAGTGTGACTGGGAATGGACAGTTCTTTTCATACTGACTTCAGGGCTCTACCCCTTCCTGGATTCTCAGGTCTTCACGGAGCACAAGAGAAGATTCTGTCCAAAGACAAAGGCATCATGCTGGAAATCAGAATAATGGTGAGTTTCTGAATTTGAGAAGGGAAGGGTTTTTTGATGTTGTCCCTTCTCCATCTGAGAGTAACCAGTATGGCTTAAGTGGGAGGTATACTTTAGTTACAGTCAGGACTTTGAGATCTGAGTCCCAACTTTAATGTTCATTGTGAGACCCTGTACAAGTCACGAGACTTTCTAGTTTCATTGTCCATAAAATGGGAATGCTCATACATGTCCTACCTTCCTTCAGATTTTCATGGCATCTTTCAACTAACTTGGCTATATTTTTCCTATAAATAGGTCTCAACAGTAAAATTCATGAATCATCAGAGAATACTCCCATAGTTAAGATACTCATGACTGGCTTATTGCAAATATACCAAATCTAAAGGATCTATGCTTTCATTGATGAGGGTGTTTCTTATAGCCATACAAACCCCAGCCTTTCTGCAGACTCTCTTTCAGGATAAGTTCACCACAAGAGAGGTCCACCCAACATATGGAGGAAGGGACTGTCTTCCAGAACTTCTTTCCTCATCCAAGATGTACCCATGAAATATGTGAGTTGTCACTGAACCACAGAGTTGGAAGGGACTTCAATGGCCTTCTAGTCCAGCCCATATGAGAAAGATCCACTATAACACACTCTGATAGGTGACCCTCCAGCCTTGACTGGAAGACCTCTAGTCAAGGGGAACCCAATGCATCCCAAGGTAACCCATTCCACCCTGGACAACTCTTGTTGGTAGGAAGCTATCTCCTAACCTTAAGCCTCAATCTGCTTTTGGGCATCTTCTATCTATGGCTCCTGATCCTGCTCTCTTGGGGGTCAAACAGGTCAAGTCCAATTCCTTTTTGTCCTACAGTCCTTGAAATACTTGAAAATAACTCTCATGATACACCGTGTCCCACTGCCCAGTCTTCTGTTCTCTAGTCTAAACAACCAACATATAACATGGATTCTAGGCCCTTTGCCATCTGGTTGTCATCCACTGGACACTTGTGACCTTCCTAACCTTTGTTAGTCAGAACTGAGCACAACCAGTAAGTCAGTAGTATATATTAAGCATCTGCTATGTTCTAGGCACTGTGCTAAGAGCTAGGGATACAAATAGGGAAAAAGAAAGTCCCTGTCTCCCTGGAGCTTACATCTTTTCTTTTCCTTTTCTTTTCTTTTCTTTTCTATTCTTTTCCTTCCTTCCTTCCTTCCTTCCTTCCTTCCTTCCTTCCTTCCTTCCTTCCTTCCTTCCTCCCTTCCTTCCTCCCTCCCTTCCTTCCTTCCTTCCTTCCTTCCTTCCTTCCTTCCTTCCTTCCTTTCTTTCTTTCTGGAGGCAATCATATTTAAGTGACTTGCCCAGGGTCACACAGCTTATAAGTGTTTCAGGCCAGATTTTAAACTCAGGTTCTCCTGACTCCAGGACCAGTGCTCTATCCACTATGCCATCTAGTTGACCCATCGAGGAAAGAGAACACTCAAAAAAATATGATCTGACTGGGTCAGAGTCCATACAGTGCAATTACTTTTTCCCCTTCCTCTTAAGGGTGTATCTCTCTTAATACAGCCCAAGACGTCATTCATGTTTTTGCCCATCACATTACCCTTATGATTTGAAGTTCACTGAAACCCTTAGCTCTTTTTTTAGACAAGCTATTGTCTATCCATCTTTCTCTTGAAAACTTGATTGTACCGAATGCAAGACTTTTCATTTATCCCTATGACATTTGATCTTATTAAGCTTTCGAACAATGCTTGAATTCACTAAGATCTTTTCTGGATACTGACTGTCACCCAGTGTGTTCCTTCTCCCAGCTTTGCGATTCTATGATCTTCTTCTTAGGTCATCAGCCCTCATTCTTACTGTCTAAAAGAATCAAAGATGTGTTTATGAAACACTCTTTTAAGTGGAATGGAAATCTAGTTATCGTTATTGCTGCTTTGTTCTGTACTTGTGATTTTATCATTCAAATCCCTTCCCACAGGCAAAGAAAAGTCCCTCTGCCCATGCAGACTGGTACCCACTCCACAACCAAGAAACTTAGAGAGCTGTCTGGGACACTGAGACTTGCCGAGGTCCCACAATCAGGCTACATCTAAGGCTGGACTCAAACCTTGATCTTCCTGACTCTGAGACCAACTCTCTAGCCACCACATCAGTCTACCACTCAGACTCATTGCCATTGATGACAATAAGCAGCTGCCAGTCTCTGTGACTTTTCACATCTCAGATATGTTCCCTCCCTCCTCTAATAGCTTAGAAGAGAGGAGGTATGCCTAGTAGCTTTGCTCCCTGGGGTCCTCTTCCCCTTTAGCAATTCACATTTCACCTTGGAGAGAGAGATAGAGACAGTTTTGGTCCTTGAGGTTCAGAGAGGACTTCCTGTCTGGATTTCTCCCTCTCCAGGTAGAGAAGATATCATGTATGAAAATCACCAGTGGCATCGAGGCATGATCCTGACTGGCCAGGTAAGAACACCCCCATTCTTAGTCCCAGGTCTCTGGCTGTGCTCAATCCCTCCTCTCCCTTCCTCTCTGACAGAGATTCCCCAATCCAGGACTCATAGAGCAGGGTGTCCTCATTAAAAAGACCCATAAATTCTGGAATGTTACAGCTGGGAGGGTCCTCAAAGCATAGATTGTCAGAGTCGGTAGAAAAGGAAAGCGCAGCACTGGGAGGGACCTTAGAACAGAAAATATAGGAGAACTTTAGGATATAGATTGTCAGAACTGAGATGGATCTTACAATACGGAACTCTAGAGCTGGGAGGGACTTGGGAGTTGTCTGAAACAATTCTTTCATTTTATCATTGAGGAAGTTGAAGTCCAAAAAGTTTAAATGATTTGCTCAAGCTTTCATGGGTAGCAAGTACAAGAGTCAGAGCTCTTTTCCCACTGCCTCACCTTGGACCTTCCCCATATAAATCAGTGATGATTTATCCAAACAGAAGAACTTTCAACCCCATCCCCCCCACCAGGAAAACCAACTCCTTCTTCCTAGAACATCTGTATATCACAGAGCCCTATGTACATGAAGAAAGCACATCTTGTGAAAGGAGTCTGCCATGAAAACAACCAGACAAGCCTTAACTGTATACAGTGTTTTTACTCATAGTCATAGACTCAACAAAAGGAAAAAAAAACCACAACATATTTAAACATTCTCTACAGCTTTTCCCATGATTAGTCAATCAATCAATAAACATTATTAAATACCTACTATCTTCCAAGCACTTTTCTAGGGTCTGGAAATGCAAGGAAAAAAATGAAATAGTCCCTGCCCTCAAAGTACTTATATTCTAATGAGGGAGACAATATATAAACATAAATGTATGCATATATAACATGTATTTAGGAGGAGTAAATACATGTACATATAATGTGTATATATTTATGGAATAAATATGTGGATATACAATATTCATATAGACAAAAAAATAGGAGAGTTACTGCCCTCGGAAAACTTACCTTTTGTGGGTGGGGTGGAGGGCATGCAACAAATAGACTGTTTAGGAAAATGTAATGTGTATACATACACATATGTATATATTTTATGTATACTTATATGAACATGAAGCATCCTGAATATGTATTAAAATATTACATAAGTACATGTATACATGCATATCAATACATATGCATATATAAACATTGTCTCACCATTAGAATGAATGCATATTCTGATATATGCAAAATGGATTCAAAATGGATAGAGGGTAATTTCAGGAGAGAAGAGAAAGAGAATAAATGTGTATATAGCACCTACTGGATACAAGGCACTGTGCTAAAATGGAAGGTTGAACTTAAGCTGAGTCCTTTAAACATGCTCAGCTCTCAGAAGTTTTAGGAAAGATGAAGGCCAGTTGTTGAATTCCATCAGCAGTCTCTGCCACCCTTCTACAAGGAGAGAGCAAAGTGAATTCAACCAATAAAGCATGCCTCCTAAATGCTGTCCTACTCACAGTCTTCAGGAGAGTCATTGTCAAGTTCATGAGGAACTCAGAAGCTCAAAGTGAATCGATGCCTTGTGAGCCTTCAGCATCTCCTCCCACACCTGTGAACCAGCTGCCAACCTAAAGGCCACAGTGTCAGAAGGGAAAACGGGAGTCGAGGCCAGAGAATTGTCTCCTCACTCCCACCACCAGATAGCTTGCTTTTCCTTGCCCTAGATCTAGGTCTCAGAATTCGTACCAACGATTAATATATTTCCTTTGTAATCTTGTGCATCTAATTTTATACATTTAAAAGCACAATTCTGGACTTCACCAGACTGTCAATGACATTTAGGACACTAAAGAGTTTAAGCAACCCCCAAATTCTAGTTTACCTCCATCAGTATCTCCATCTTAGGAAACTGAGAGTCCAGAGAGATTGAGTGACTTGCCCAGTGCTATATGCAGTATCAGAGGTGACATTTGAACTCAGTTTCATTGACTGAGGAGTCAGTGCTCTTTCCACCATGCCACACTGCCCACTGTCACATTGGTGATCCTTGGTCCTCTTTCCTTCTCCACCCCTGAAGTCTTGGTGAGACTTGGTGAGGGGATGGAGGGAAGGTAGGGCTACCCATGCCTCTTATTTTTTCACAGGGAGGAGGCTTGTCATCCATTTCCTTTCCAGAGATTTTGGAGGCCCCCCACCAGGTACTGTGGGTGTGAGAAAGTAAAAACTCATGGATTTGGAGAGATCTTATAGTTCAGCCCTATCTTTTTACTTTCAGTCAGTCAATAAAAATTTTAAGCACCTACTATGTGCTAGGCACTGTTCTAAGAGCAGGGGTACACATGAAAAACAAAAAGTCTTTGACCTTGAGGAGCTTAAAATTGAATGAGGGAAAACCACACACAAGGTGATGTTGAAAAGGGGTGAGGGAAGGGGTACCTGAGATGGAGGTGAGGTCATGATGAAGAAGTCAAAGGAGTACAGCTGGGTGGGAAACAAAGAGATGCCTGGCCTGGGCTCCCTCCTTAAATGGAGGTTTGGGGAGGAATTCATTGTCCTGCCTGCTAATCAGAGGGGCAGAAGGCATTAGTAGGACAGGGAGGCTGAGAGAAGTCATTAATTGGTCCATGGTTATAAAAAAAGTAATCAGCCAAACTGAGACTCGAATCTCCATCTTGCGACTGCCAGCCTCAAATATGTCTTCTTTCTTCACAGGCATTGGACGTCAGCAAAATGGACATTTATGATGAAGTCATGGTCTGGCCAAAAGTCCAGGCCTGTTAGGGGACAGGGGAGACCCCCAAGATGAAGAGACTGTCCTGTTTTTCCCTTCTGGGGTGACCTCCTTCCCTTGGGATCCAGGGACATTCCACAGAGACAGTGTGTATTTTGTGGTGGAAAAGAGCACCCACTCAAGAGAGCGTCTACCTGAACCCTAAGGAGCACTTGTCTCCAGCATCGCAATGAACTGGGTCCCTCCTAGAGATCCTGCCACAGCCTTGAACATCAGATTCAGAGGTCATTGTCCAGTGGCAATGGCGACTTTGTAAAATGGGAGAATCAGAAAAGGGGAGATCAGGGAAGGGCCTTAGGATATAGAACATGGGATGGCAGAACCAGGAGGAACCTTAGAAAAAGAGAATATGAAACCTCTAAGAGAACTGTAACATTCTAAGTTCTGTTTTCAAAGGCTACCCCCTTCCTCACCAGCCCCAATTGTCTATGTTCTAAGGTCCCTCCCAGATCTTGCATTCTAGATTCTAGATTCCAAATATGAGTTGATTTATGTAAACTATTATCTCTGTTGTTCTAGGCACTTTATTTTTTATGAATTCAGCCCAAGGATGGTATTAATTTAATTCTATTCAATAAACATTTAAGGATCTGCTATATGATAGATATTGTCTGCTTGGCACATGGTAGGTACTTAGATGTTGGGGTAGAGCACTAGGTACTGCCACCACAAACACAGAAACCAAGAGTTCCTACCCTCAGATGTTCACTTTTTCTTGGGTGGCTGGAGGGCACACAACATGTATATAGACAAACAAAAATCAGTAAATACAAAAATGATATGGGAGAGAACACAAGCACCTGGGGGTGAGGGGGAAGGGAGAAGCGGAGTAGGTTGGGAGATGCCCCCTGAGCAGAGTCTGAAGAGGAACTTGGGATTCAGAGGCAGACATGGAGACAGGTGAGGGCAACACTTCAGGGTCAGGTCAAGGCATGAAGGTCTGAGCAAAGACTCAGCCCCTCTCCTACCTGCCACAACCCACACTGGCTATTTCTTAATTAACTGACTGGAACCTCTAAGGCTTTTTCCCCCCATATGATTTGCTGTTCATGTAATGTTCTCCTGATTGTTTGTCCAATTTTGGTTTTTTCACTAAAGTACAAGACTTTATATCCATATCTATTAAATTTCATCTGGTTTACTTGGGAATCCTTTGCAATGATCTATTTTTTAAAAAAAATTATCTTGCTAACTTCTATTTTTATATTGGATTAAATTTTTGAAGAGAAATCAAACAATATTCATTGCACACCCCTGGTAAATCCATGAGGAATACTCAATGTAAAACAGAAACATTTTGATATGTGCAACAAGGGTTAGATTTAGGATTAAAATTACTAGCAGTGTGACCTTGGGCAAGTCACTTAACTTTTCTTTGCCTCAATTTCCTCATCTGTAAAATGAGGATAATAATACTGTCAGGGTAGTTGTGAGGCTCGAACAAGATAATATTTGTAAAGCACTTAGCACAGTGCCTGGCCCGTAGTAGAAGCTTAATAAAATTCTTATTTCCATCATTCCTTCCTTAAAAGCCATGCTCCAGGTCACACAGATAGTAATCAGCAGAGTTGGGATTTGTGACCAGCCCGATTTCATGTTCTAGAAATATAAGCTACTATAATTCTTTTTGGTTTAAGAGATCTGGGACCACCAAAAGAGAAAATGAAGGGCTGGAGATGAGATTCTGCCTCTGTCAAACTAAGATCAGCTTTAGGTTCTAGCAGCCTATGTCTTTGTTCCCAGTTCCTGGTCCCTGGCTAAAAATTTCCTAAAGTCCTCTGGTAGCAAAAGTAGAGCTGTGTGTCCATCCCATGTTCCGAGGTTGCTGCTTTCCTTCCAGCTCTTACATTCTATGTCCTTTTTTTTGAAAGTCCTTTTCATGAAGATATTTGATGTCATAAGGTCCTTCCAAGCTTTGGCATTCGGTCTTCTGTTGTCTAAGACTTCTGCCAGAGCTGACATTTCATGATTTATGGACATCTAGCCCTTGTATCAGAGACTCATTCATGACATAGAGGGTAGATCTGTTACAAAACAACAATAATGGCAGTATATATATGTGTGTGTGTGTGTGTGTGTGTGTGTGTGTGTGTATTGTTGACCTGAAAACTTTACCAAGAAAAGGCAACATGGCTAAATGCATACATTTTATGATTTAATTAATTAATCAATTCCCTATTAAAGAAAACAGTAACATAATGCATTATGGAGCCAGAAATGTTCTGGCTGCCCAGTGCAGAAATCTTCTGGCTTATATACATTTTGCCATGAGAAAGGAACTCTCCTAGTTGAACAAATCATAAATTTAGTAGGACAAGACAATTAACAAAGCAATGTCAATCAAATGTTGAGATTCCAAGCTGGGTAAACATATGTCTCGGTGACAAGGAAGGAAATCCCACCACTAGTGAGTGGCAGGCTTCCTGCCCTAAACAGATAACTGACACAGGAAGGGGCAAACAATGTTCAATAGAAACCCAGGATGCCTATTTTTTCCTTACCATTAATATGCCATAACATAGTATGTGTCTATAGATAATAAGATACAAAGGAAAGTCCCATTATTCAAGGTATGTCATAGGTTAAAGGTCTCCAAGGAATGCAGAGTCAGCTTTGGCAGGCTTTTGCTGACATAGGAAGAAACTCTCTGAGTTTGCTTCAGAGAGAACAAAGAGATTATTCCAAAATTTTATATTAAACATTATCAATATATATGTATGACAATTTATACTAGTAATTTAAAAATCTCTCTACACACATATCTCACTTTGTCCCTGCAATAAACATGTGAGGTATCTACTGCCATTACCTCTGTTTTACAACTTGAGGAAATGGAGCCAGACAGGGGTTAGGATTTTCCCAGGTCATATATTCCAAGGAAATTTTTGATAAAAAGAAAATCTCCATATTCAGCAACATATTTCTTTTTCACTGCACTTAATAGTATTTTTTTCCAATTACATGCAAAGATAGTTTTCAAAATTCACTTTTACAGAATTTTGAATTCTAAATTTTCCCCTCCCTTCCCCAAGATATAGGCTATATATGTACAATCATATTAAACATATTTCTACAGTAGTCATGTTGTGAAAGAAGAATCAGAACAAAAGGGAAAAACTACAAGAAAGAAAAAGAAGAAATAGTGTGGTTTGATATGCATTCAGAGGTTCTGTCTCTGGATATGGAAAGCATTTTCCATCATCAGTCCCTTGGAATGGTCCTAGATCATTGCATTGCTGAGAAGAGCACCAACATATTTCTAACAGCCTTTTTTGTGGCAGCAAAGAATGGGAAACATTAGAGACTGGGTATGTGGACTAGTTACTCAGAGTGCAGTCTCTGAGTAAGCCACCAGGTGGCGGTCTCTGCCCTGAGCTCTAAGCCTTTCTCGCTCAGATTCCCTAAGGTGTGAAAATTCCTAAGGTCACATTTATAAAATGGCTAATGCCCCCGTTACCATAAGCTTCTCATCTCCATGCCAATTTCATGAGATGTAAATGGATTACATGCTCACGTTACAGAATAAAAAACATCTACCAAATGGAATCTAAGGTAAAAGTTGTACCTTGAAACTTTTGAGCAGCAGAGTTTGCTGCTCTGTACAATAGTTTGAAATAGAAACCTTCCAGCAGCTGAAGGCTTTCTTGATAACTTCTATTTTTATCAAGGGAACAGCTGTCCCAAGAGGCCATTTGTAGAGGAGGAGTGTTAAGTGTTAGTACTCTCCAGGTTATATGGCAAGAGGAGGTTATCCCTCAGGAGTTCAAGGATGCCTCCATTGTCTATCTCTATAAAGGTAAAGGAAGTAGATTGTCCTACATCCATCACAGGGGGATCTCTGTCTTAGTCATTGCTGGCAAGATTATTGCCAGTCTTCTTTAATACGCTGATCCTTCACCTGGAAATGGTCATCTATCGGAGAGCCAGTGTGGCTTAAGAAAGGACTGAGGAATAACTGATATGGTGTTTGCTGCCTGACAACTCTAGGAGAAATGCCAGGAGCAGAACAGAGGTTTGTACACAACGTTTGTAGATCTAACTAAGGCCTTTGACACTGTTAGTCATGAGGGCTTATGGAAAATTACGTCAAAATTTGGTTGCCTAGAGAAGTTCATCAATATTGGACATTTATTTCATGTTGGCATGTTTGTCCGGGTTCTGGATAATGGACAAAGCTCTTGTGCCTTCCCAGTCACCAATGAAGTGAAACAGGGTTGTGTGTTTGCTCCCATGCTTTTTAGTAGGATATTTTCAACCACGTTGTCAAATGCTTTCAATGAGGATGAACATGGCATCAAGGTCAACTATCATACTGAATTTTGAAAAGGCTACAAGCCAAGACCAAAGTGGATGGAGTGCTGGTGCACAATTTTCTGTTTGCAGATGATTGTGCATTTAGTGCAGCCTCTGAAGCTGAGATGCAACAAAGTATGGATCAATTCTCTGCTGCCTGTGCTCATTTTGGCCTAATAATTAACACCAAGAAATCACAGGTGCCAGCCACCACCACATCATCCATATGTGGAACCATCCATTACAACATATGGAGAAGTTTTGAATGCTGTGGATAAGTTCACTTACCTTGGTAGTGTACTTTCCAGGGATGTACGCATTGACAATGAGATAGATGCATGCATTGCCAGAGTTAGTTCAGTGTTTGGGAGGCTCTGAAGAAAAGTTTAGGAGACAAGAGGTATTAGACTGACCACCAAACTGAAGGTCTACAGAGCCATTGTGCTGACCTCATTTTTATATGCTTGTGAAACATGGACAGTCTACCAGCACCATACCAGGAAACTGAATCACTTCCATCTGAATTGTCTTAGGAAGATTCTGAGAATTACCTGGCAGGAGAAGGTACCAGACACTGAAGTCCTTGCTCGAGCTGAACTGTCAAGCAGTCAAACTATGCTTCAGAGAGCACAACTCCAATGGACTGGCCACGTTGTTCTAATGCTAAAAGTACACTTGCCAAAAAGACTATTTTATGGAGAACTCACATGGGGCAGGTGATCACATGGTGGTCAGAAGAAGCTATACAAGAAAACTCTCAAGGTCTCCCTCAAGAACTTTGGATTTGACTGTGCAACATGGGAGACACTGGCACAGGACACAGCATGATGTGCCCACATCAGAAAGGGTGCTGTTCTCTTTGAGCAAAGCAGAATTGAGACAGCACAAAGTAAACGTAGGATACACAAATTTGGGATATCCACCCCAAATATTCACATGGACTATCTGTGCCCAACCTGTGATAGAGCATTCCAAGCTCGTATTGGTCTGATCAGCCATAGTTGGACACACTGAAACTTCACTTTACAATGGTGATGTCACTTTGGTCCTCTTCGAAGACGAAGAACAACAACCAACCAACCATAATGCAGGGAATGGAAGTCATCTCATTCACCTTGTGGTGGGTATGGCATTTTAAAAATTTTGAGAGACATAATTTGTAGGTAACTGAATCATTTTACTAATAATGCCAGCATTTTAATAAATTTGATCATCTCCCTCTTAGACCAAAGACAATCTTGGCAGCTGGTTCATGGCTTTTATGCCCTTTTGGAAGAGGTATGTCCCCATGGTGGCAGTCAACTCTGACTGGCTAACAATTAATGAGAGAATGAATATTACAGTGAGGGACTGGATCTGAACTTTGATTATGTCATGTACTTCTTAAATTACCTGCCAGTCTTGAGCAATCTATTCAAAGAATTTAACCCCTACTCAAAACTGAGTAGAACACAATAGCTACCCCACCTGAAAAACAGAGTGAGTCCAATCTTATTATCAGTAATGTCCATCAATAGACTACACTTTTAAAATCAGGACTTTAGGAAAAGGGGGTGGTCTGGATCTCCCCACATCATTGGTTATTTATAGTCATTTTTCTCATGGGAGATGACCACCCCAACTACTGAAGACAGAGTAAGTGCTTTCTGATCTATCATCATGCTCCCCCTGACCTGCAGGATGCTCAGTGGAAAGTCGGGCACCTCCAACATCATCTGAAGCTGCCTGTGCATTCAAGGTTACTTCCCCACCCCCTCATCTCATGAGGCTGCAAACTCACTATCTATACTCTGTCTCTCTGGAGTGTTTTTCTTTGTTTTCTACCGTGGCATCTTCTAAGGTGTTTCTCCTTAGTTTCCTCCTCTCATATCTTTTAGTACACTTCCTTTGTTTGTTCTCTGCCGACATCTTCTAATGTGTCTACATCCTATATGTCCTCTTCAGGTATCTCTTAGTATATTTCCTTAGGCAGGTAGGTGGTACACAGTGAATGAAGTGCTGAGCCTGGGGTCAGGAATGTCAGTGTTCAGTCGTGTCCAACTCTTTGGGACCCGATTTGAGGTTTTCTGGGCAGAGACACTGGAGTGGTTTTTTATTTCCTTCTCCAGCTCATTTTACAGATGAGGAAACTGAAGCCAACAGGGTTAAGTGACTTGCCCAGGGTTACACAGCTAGGAAGTGCCTGAGGCTGGATTTGAACTCAGAACGATGTACCTTCCTGATTCCAAGCCCAGAATACCTGACTTCAAATCTGGTAAATTTACTATGTAAACATGGACAAGTCACTTCTCTATGTGCCTCAGTTTCCTTATCTGTAAAAGGGAGATAATAATACCCCCCAGGTTTGCAAGTGCTGTGGAAATGTTAACTCTTCTTCTTCTTTCCCTATGCCCTCCTCTGGCATGTTTTCTATTAGAAATAAACTTTTTTTGTTTTTAAATATCCCACTAGAGTATGACATTAAACTAAGCAACTCTCAAATTGTTAGAAACTCTCAACCATTCACTTTTCTGCTTTCCCACAGTCCTACTCTCTGATACCTAGAGATGATAGGAAAATGGCAGGGAAAACAAAGGGATCTTGTTTGCAAAGGGATGTCTCACTTACATATTACACACAGATAATATCATTCACAGTCTCTTGTGTTTGGCTTGGCATTAGTTTACATGCTTATTTTCCTTCTTTTCCTATAGAAGGAATGTGATGTGTCAGAGTGGCTAGAATTCTGGGTGTAAATTTCACCTGTCTTCTGGGTGACCTTGGGCAACCTCTCCATGTCTCAGGAAACTCCTCAGGACTCATTGCTAAGTCATAAATCTGCTGAAACCTATGTGGTGGAGGGAGCTCTTTCCCAGTCATGAAACCCAAGAACTTCCTACATTCAGTCAATCAAAGGACAATTGTTTAGCAGGTATCTATACAAGTTCAAAGGTATCTATACAAATCTCAACTTAGAAGGACTTTAACATTCTAACTGGGGAGACAGTGAGGATGCAAAAAATTGTCCCCACTCAGATAACGTGTAAACTACGTATAAATGGAACAAATTGGTACAAACAAGGTCAATGGAAAATAATCTCAATATGATTAAGGAGAATCAGGGAGAGATTCTTACAAAAGGGAGGATTTTAGCTGGGTCTTGACAGGAGCCAGGGAAGCCAAGAGGTGGAGATGAAGGGGGCTTGTGTTTGCCCTTCTCCTCAAAGAGGACCATGACATCAGGGAATGATGACATGGCTTGCAGTTGACCTTGATTTGAGTGAGGGAGGGCTGTCCAAGGTCACCAGCCTCACTTTCTCCTCCAGAGCCATCTGGGTGCAGTGACCAGATATTCATCAGAATGATTGGAGATGGCCCAGGATGCAAAGGGAGATCCTGGCCCCTTTTGACTAAGGCCTTTTCAGGTTCTCACTTTAAGTGAGGTAACACCCATTCTTCAAATAGGTCTCTTTTAGAAGTAAGTCAAAGGATGGATCCTTTAAATAAAAAAAAAAAAAAATCAAACTTGGGAGGGGAAGACCTTCAGGGCTCCTCGACAAGAGAAACAATTACTGTTTACTATTTACATTCACTCAGTGCTAGGAGGGCAGGGACCTATTGTTGTCTATGGGGCTCCGGAGTGAATTGGGCTTAAGGCTTGGTCTTTTTTTTTTTAATTTAAGTAATTTATTTGTTCTCAGTTTTGAACAATCACTTCCATTTAAGGCTTGGTTTTTGAGAAAGAAATCTAGCCAGTAAACCCCAAGTTAAGGAGGTAGCTTTACAGCCAACAAAATGTACTTTCTTTTGGGTAGAGCACCCTCAGGTAAAGAGAGGGAAAGGGGAGGGGGAGGGGAAGGGAGATGGAAAGGGAATGAGATGAAGGGAGAGAGAATTCCAAGAATGAGGGGAAAGTCAATGAAATTGTGCAGAATTGGAAAATGGCGTCATTCCAGCAACGATCTCACTGTCACTAGATGTCAGAGTAAGTAGTGTATGAGGGTAACTAGGTGGTGCGACAGCGCACAGAGCGCTGGATCTGGAATCAGAAAGACTCATCTTGCGTTCAAATCCAGCCTCAGACACTTACAAGCTGTGCGACCCTGGGCAAATCACTTCACCCTGTTTGCCTCAGTTTCCTCATCTGGAAAATCAACTGGAGAAGGAAATGGCAAACCACTCCAGTGACTCTGAAAATTCCAAATGGGGTCATTAAGAGTGAGCCATTACTGAAATGACTGAACAACAAGGGAAAGTGAGGTATAAGAAGACTGGAAGGGGTCAAGTTATGATGAACTTTGAATGCCAGACAGAGGCTTTTCTATTTGATCTTGGCAGTGATATGGAGTGGCTGGAATTGATTGAAGAGGGGGAAATGTGGTCAGACCCATGCTTTAAGGAAGATCACTTTGGTACCTAAGTGGAAGACGGATTGGAGTGGGCAAAGGCTTGAGATGGGGAAAGCAAACAGAAGCCTCTTATAGATGTGAGGTCATGAGGGTGCTGGTAGTGTTAGAAGAGATAAAAAGGCATTTGAAAGAGATGTCATGAAGGTAGAAATGACAGATCTTGGCAACTGATTAGATGGGTGCAGGAGAGAAGGGAGAATGAGGAGTCAAGGATGACTCTTAAGCTATGTACCTAGTGCCTGGGAAGATGACAGTACCCTCAGCAATAGGAAGAAGAGAGGAGGGTTTGGGGGGAAAGATAATGAGTTCAGTCTTGAACATGTTGAGTTTGAGACACCTAGTCTCTTAAGACATCTGATTATAAATGTCCAAAATAGCAGTTGGAGATATGTGACTGGAGGTCAGGAGAGAGATGAAGGCCAGACAAATAGATCTGAGAATCTACCTGCCTCCACTGCAGGAGGTCAGTAATGAGGAAGGGAGTAGCATGGTGAGCACCTCCTCCTTATAGGCAGATGGTCCCAAACTAGAGCTGCCTTCCCATTTGATCTCTGCTGTGTAGCATTAGTCCCAGTCACAGAAACAGAGCCCTATGCTAGGCACTGGGGGAAGATACCCATTAATGGAGCAGAGAAGTTCCCAGGTTTCATGGAGCTTCCCCAAGGAGAGAAAAGCAAGATTCTCTTACTCAGGCACTTATTCTGTGAAGTTAAAAACAATAGTCTTCAATCTGCACTCAGAGTTCATCGGTTTTCTCTAGAGGTGAATAACATCTTCCATCATGGAATTGTCAAGGATCAGTGTCTAAACCAAGTCTTTCCTAGTTGACCATAGTTAAAATATTGCTGTTCTTAGAACTGCTGTTAAAAATCAGTTATTGACTATCCATCTTAACCTCATTTCTCTCCCAGACCATCACCCCTGCATTGACTATGCTCTCTTTCTACCCCATACACTGTCTTCTTTTCTCTAGTACCTTGCCCTTTTATCCTAACAAAGATCTTGTGCTGCCAAGCCTCAGTCTTAGATCACTCCCATCATCCATTGCCTTGTCTCCTATACATGCTGCTAAGTAGAGTTGGAGAAGATCACACAACCATGCTGACTGGATCCAATACAAATTTATATTACATAATTTCAAGAGGACTCTTCTGTTAGCCAGGCAATCTTTTTACACCTCCCTGAAAACTCCCTATCCCATGCACCACAGCTGCTTTTCCAAATTGTGTAAACCTTCCTCCAACCTCCCATGGTTTGGAAGGTCAGGGTACCTCCTCCTCCCACCCTCTCAACTGACAATCTTGCCTCATATTTCGCTGGAAACAAATGAGGTCATTCTCCATGAGTTCCCTTTTCTCCCCACTTCTTCATTTCACATCACCCAAATGCCCTCTGCTCCTATCTCTATCCCTACCCTTGTCTCATATGATGAGATGGCCCTTCTCCTGGTCAAGGGAAATGCCTCTACATGCACAAGTGGTCCTATTCCATCCCATCTTCTTCAGCAGATTGACTCCCCTATCATCCCTTCTCCCTCAGTTACCTTCAATCTCTACCTGTCTACTGACTGCTGCCCTACAGCCCACAAACATGCCCATATCTTCCCCATCCTCAAAAAAACAAACAAAAAAAAAATAAACCCCAACCCTCACTTGCTTTATCCATTTCCCGTCAATTATTGTCTGGTATCTCTTCTTTTCGTGGTGAAATTCTTTGAAAAAGCTGTCACCAGTTGGTGTTTCCATTTCCTTGGTTCTCAGTGTGTTCTAAACTCCACAATCTGACTTCTTACTTCATCATTCAATAGAAATTCCTCTCTCCAAAGCTACTAATGACCTCCCAACTGCTACTTCTAATGACCTTTTATCAGTCTTCATCCTGACCTCTTTGCATTCTTTGAATGGGTCAATCACCATCTTCTCCTTGAAACTCTCTTTTCTCTCAGATTTCAAGACTCCGCTCTCTCCTGATTCTCCTCTTACCTCTCTGGCATCTCCTCCTTAGCCTCCTTTGCTGGATCTTTTCCCAGGTCACATTCATTAACCATGGATGTCTCTTGATAATGTTTAATATAAAATTTTAGAATAATCTCTTTGCTCTCTCTGAAGCAAACTCAGAGGGTGCCTCTTCCTATGTCAACAAAGCCAGCCAAGGCTGACTCTACATTCCTTAAGAGACCTTTAACCTAAGACACTATCTTGAATAATGGGACATTTTCCATATCTTAATATTTGTAGACATATACTATGTTATGGCATATTAATGGTAAAGAAAATATAGACATCTTAGGTCGCAATTTCTATTGAACATTGTTTACCCTTTCCCATGTCAGTTATCTGTTTTGGGGCAGGAAGCCTACCACTTACTAGTGGTGGGATTTCCGAGACATATGTTTACCCAGCTTGGAATCCCAAGGCCTGACCAACACTGCTTTGTTAATTGTCCTATCTTACTGAATTTATGATTTGCTCAATTAGGAGAGTTCTTTTCTCACAGCGAAATGTATATAAGCCAGAAGATTTCTGCACTGGGTAGCCAGAACATTTCTGGCTCCATAATACATTATGTTACCGCTTTCTTTAATAGGGAATTGATTGATTAATTAATTAAATCATAAAATGTATGCATTTAGCCTGTTGCCTTTTCTTCAACAAGTTTTCAGGTCAACACTCTCAAGGCTCTGTCCTGGGCCCTCTTCTCTTCTCCCTCTCTACTATTTCACTTGGTGATCTCATCAGCTCCCATCAGTTATCATCCCTAGATACAAACTTCTCAAATCTACTTATCCAGCCCTAACCTTTCTCATAACCTCCAAACCCACATCTCCTACTGCCCATTGGACATCTCCACCTGGATTTCCCATTACCATCTTAAGCTCAATATGTCAGAAACCTAGCTCATCATCTCTTCCAACTGCCCCTGCCAAATGCTCCCTTCTTGCTCACTTGCCTATAACCATCAAAGGTACCAACATCCTCCAAGTCACCCATCAAAACAGAGGGATCATTCTTCACTCCTTACTGTCTCCAATTCCTCATATCCAGTCAGTTGTCAAGGCTTTTTGCTTTTTCTCCATACATCTCTCCTATATGCTCCCTTCTCTCCTCAGACGCTACCACCAAGTGGTGCCGACTTTCATCACCGCACATCTGGAGTAGTGCAATAGCTGCTAGTTCCCGCCTTAAGTGTTTCCACACTAGGGTCGGCCCTCTGCTCAGTTGCCAAATTGATCTTCCTGAGACAGCTGGGTGGTGAAGTAGATAGAACACGGGACCTGGAGTCAGGAAGATCCGAGTTAAAATCCAGCCTTAGACATATACTAGCAGTGAGACCCACAGCAAGTCACTTAATCTCATTGGCTTCAGTTTCCTCATCCATAAAATTTGGATAATAATAGCACCTAACCCTCAGGGTTGTGAAGACAAAATGAAATGTTTGTAAAGAATTTGCAAAGCTTAAAGTTGTTGGGATTGGAAGCTCAAATCCGTGTGGATGGTCTCGGGCGGGTAAAAGTGGGACTTCTAAATCTTAGAGTCTTACGAGGCCCTCCATGAACAGCGGGGGTTCGAGAAGGTCAGACTGAGGTAGCTCGGCTAGCTCGGGTATTTCCGCCTCTCTCCGGGAGATACGTGATGGGTGGAGTCTCCCTGCCCTCGAGATTGTCCCGGATTGGAGCACACCTAGTTACCTAACAGCACGGTATTGAGATGCAAACTGTGCGGCTGAAGGTTAAGTAGGATTGAGGAAGCCTGAAAGCTCTCTCTTAGCACGTGTGGAGCCAAGAAGATAGTAGGCTCCGCTCCTCTTCTTTCCTCTCTCCCCTCCCCCTCTCTCCCCGCTTGTACTTCTACTTCCAATCCCTTAAGCTTAGCCTCATTAGGAAATCTCCCCCTCTTCCTCCTAAGGAAGACCCCCCCTGCACTTGTAACTAGACCCTGTAATAAAGCTCAACCCTTGTTCGACTCTGGAACGACCTTTCTCTCATACGTTTATCCGGTTTGGCCAACCGAAGACCTGGGACAGGTAAGAAAGACTCAGGTAGCCCAATACAGGCCTCTAGGCCTGGCAGTTGGTGCCCCAACAGGGATTGGGAGTGTAGATAATCCTGGGTGCTTTTGGGGTACACCCGGAAGGGGCTGTGAAAGAAGCGAGTCCCGAATCCTAGATTCGGAAGGAGAGAAAGTGGAGAGAAGCTTCCCAAACCCCTGGGAAAAGGGCGGAGATGGGGAATCTATTGCCAGTAATAAAGCCAGAAGAACAGGAGGTCTGGGCTGAGAAACTTCACAGGGAATGCAGGAAGGCGGGGGTCACAATAGAGTTAGATGACCGAGAATTTTGTAAAAGGATTTGGAAAGTTTCTCCTTGGCTCAAGCAGGCAGGAATATCAAGAGAAAAAAGGGGAGCGGTCGGAGAGCAAATGACTGCTCATGAGCAACAATACCCTGGGGAGCTGGAGGATTTAGATTTCCTGATATTCGGTGTAATTAAAAGCCTGCTGGAAGGGCTGGAGAGGCCAGGGCGGGATTGGAATGAGAGTGGAAGCTGAGAGAGGGGAGGGGAGAACACGGGAGGGATGGAGAGTCCAGGCAAGCAGAAAGTTAAGCGGAAAGTTAAGGAGCGTAAAGAAAAAATAGACTCGGAGCTCCATCTAGCGGATGGAAAAGGTGAGGCAGGGGAGAATATGCCGTGCCTTCCCTCCGCGCCTCCTTATAACCTGCTCCATTGGTCAGACAGTCCAGGGCCACAGTCCAGTTTGGAAAAAGGAATAAGAAAGGCTATAGAGAATGGAGAAGATGTAGGGACATTTCCTGTGCTAGAAATAGCAGACCCCAGTGTCCCCGGTGGCGTTCGAAGGAGCCACATACCCATAGAGTGGAAGAGAGTGGCGACTCTTAAAGAGGCTTGTACCAAGCACGGCCCTAATTCACCCTTTGTCATAGCCATGCTTGAGACTCTCAGTGGTCAGTTCGTTCTGACTCCTAATGACTGGAAGAGCTTAGCTAGAGCCTGCCTTACCCCTGGGCAGAATGTGATTTGGGTATCAGAATTTTCTCAGAGGGTAAAGAGCACTACCGGTGGGCTAGGGGCTCAGGCCCCCCAGGCTTATCAGCAATTTAAAGGAACAGGGCAGTTTGAGGCTACAGGAAATCAATTACAGTACTTGGCCGCCGATTATGTCTTGATTGCCGGAATGGCTATTAGCTGCCTCGGGATGAGGTTATCAAATTTTTAGTAAGGGCCATTGCTGTTGCTCTGGAGTCCCCACCCTTGAATTGGAAGTCAGACACCCCGATTTGGGTGGAGCAATGGCCCCTGACTCCAGAAAAACTCCAGGCACTACAAATACTGGTTAAGGAGCAATCAGCACCCTGGAATGCTCCTGTGTTTGTTATAAAGAAAAAATCCGGGAAATTCAGGTTCCTTACAGGTGTTAATCAAGGATTTGTGAGCACCTGGCAGCAGCTATACCAAAACAAACAGCCACTATGCATTCTTATCAACTTTACCTTGAAGGCGATCCTCGCTAAACAAAGAAGGGGAAAAGGTCGCCTAATACAATCAGAGCTTGATACAGCTGTCTCAAGGAGCGCACATACTACTCCAGCTATGAGACATTTTAAGATACTAATATGGGGTCGAGGGTATGTTTGTGTCTCCACAGGAAAAGGGAATGCGTGGATTCCCATTAGAAGGATCTGTAAGTGGGAACCGATGTCGGAGAGCCCGGAGACCCCAGAGAAGGATCATACACCACCTGAGTCTGCTGCTAACAGCTTTAACCCTGCTGCCCAGAGAGGAAGCAGCACTCATCCCAGCATTGCTGCCCATTCCATCTAGGCATCTTTTTCAGCGGCTGAAGGAGGACTTTGATATCACAAACCCAGGACATTGGGGGGGGAAGGGGTGACCAACTTTTCACCTGAATACCACAGGCTTGGCCATTCAGGCTTGGCCGTTGAGATCCATTTGCATGACTGAGGGAGTGGTGATGTAAGGCGCCTACACCAGCTGCTCCTCTTAAAAAATGCTTTGGGATCAGTTGATTGCACTTCCCCTGTTGTAACTCAGCCATTTAGTTTCATCTTTGTTTTATTTGATGCCTCCCTTTGTCAGTTGTGCTAGCTGCAGATTTCTGTGTGAATGAAGTCTTGTTGTAGGGTACTCATATGCTAAAGGCCTTCCTAATCCACTCAGCCTCCAGCCACTGTTTGCTCTAGAGCCAGGTGCGCTCCGCGCAAAACAAAGAAGGGGATATGTTGGGATTGGAAGCTCAAATCTGTGTGGATGGTCTCGGGCGGGTAAAAGTGGGACTTCTAAATCTTAGAGTCTTACGAGGCCCTCCATGAACAGCGGGGGTTTGAGAAGGTCAGACTGAGGTAGCTCGGCTAGCTCGGGTATTTCCGCCTCTCCCCGGGAGATACGTGATGGGTGGAGTCTCCCTGCCCTCGAGATTGTCCCGGATTGGAGCACACCTAGTTACCTAACAGCACGGTATTGAGATGCAAACTGTGCGGCTGAAGGTTAAGTAGGATTGAGGAAGCCTGAAAGCTCTCTCTTAGCACGTGTGGAGCCAAGAGGACAGTAGGCTCCGCTCCTCTTCTTTCCTCTCTCCCCTCCCCCTCTCTCCCCGCTTGTACTTCTACTTCCAATCCCTTAAGCTTAGCCTCCTTAGGAAATCTCCCCCTCTTCCTCCTAAGGAAGACCCCCCTGCACTTGTAACTAGACCCTGTAATAAAGCTCAACCCTTGTTCGACTCTGGAACGACCTTTCTCTCATACGTTTATCCGGTTTGGCCAACCAAAGACCTGGGACAGGTAAGAAAGACTCGGGTAGCCCACACAGGCCTCTAGGCCTGGCAAAAGTGTTACATAAATGCCAGCAAAAAGGGGAGGGGAGAGAAGTCTGACCCTGTCACCCTATCTGCTATAAAATCTTCTCACCCTTCATATCCAATCCACTACTAAATCTTGTAATTTGCAACATCCCTCAGATGCTCTGCCCCACTACCCTAGTTCAGGGTCTCATCACCTCTTACCTGGACTATTGCATGAGTCTTCTATCTGGCTTCCCTCTCTCAAGTGTTTCCCCACTCTTACCCACCCTCTTCTTGGCTTCTTGGTTGACTTTTCTAAAACATCGCCTCACTGCTCAGGAAGTTCCAGGGCTCCCTAGCACCTCCAGGATTCAATATAGCTCCATTGCCTGCCATTCAGAATCCTTCACAACCTGCCCCCTTTCTACACTTACATATACGTTACTTCCTTTTCTGTTTTCTGATCCCGGTAGACTCCTATGGTCTAGTTGGTGCTACTCACACAAGACACTCTACCTCCTGATTCCATGCCTTTGCATCCATTGGCTGTTCTCCATGGCTAGAATGCTTGTCCTCTCCTCCTCCAGAATCCCTGGCTTCCTTCAAGACTTGATCTCCTGGCTGCTGATTACACACACGCACGCACACGCACACACCCACACACACACTCACACACACACACACACCCCTGTATAGGTATAGGTTGTCTCTCCTCTCAGAATGGAAGCTCCCTGAGAGCAGAGACTGTTCCATTTTTTATTTTGTATCCCCAGCACCTCCTGTAGTACCACATAGCCACTTAATGAATGATAAATAGATAAATGGATCACAAGGCAGCTAGGTGGCACAGTGATTAGAGCACTGGACCTGATTTCAAATCCTGCCTCAAAAACTTACTAGCTCTGTGACCCTGGGCAACTTGCTTAACCTCTCTCAGCCTCATCTAATATCATCTATAGCTTTAATTTCCTCATCTATAAAATGGGGATAATAATAGCACCTACCTCCCAGAGTTGTTATAAGGATAAAATGAGATAATACTTGTAAAGCACTTTGCAAACCTGAAGGTCCTATGTAATCGCTGAATATCATTGCTGCTACTTTAAATGCTCCATCAATTGTCTATGTTCTGAGATCTTCAGAGCTCTGACATCTTAAGTCCTACTTCTAATGTCTAAGAAGTGAGGAAGGGTGAGGAAAAGCTGGTTTGAGCTCTGACTCGACGCTTAGCTAATTGTCTGACTTTGAGCAAGTCATTTTGCCTCTCCCAGCCTCAGTTTCCTCATCTGTAAAATGGGAATGATAATGTTTGCTGTAAATAGGAGGATCAAAGGAGCTAGTAGGCATGAAGTGCTTTGCAAGCCTCAAAGCAGCATGGAAATGAGGCAGGGGTGGGAGTGGTATCATTACTACCATCATCCCACATTCTTTGGTCAGAGGTCCCCAAAGTTTGAGGACCAGCTCAAGTAGAAAGCTGTGTGTCCCTGCTGCCACCCAGTGGCCACAAAAGTGAAGGCATGTTCTTAGGAAACTCAGATGAAGATTCTGGGAAAAGATGCAGACCCTGCACTGGGGGGTTCTTCTATGCTAAGGGGGAGGGAGACAAAGCCTGGAGGCATCCAGACCTCAGGAACACCCCACTGCATGCAGGAGGCGTGTGCATCATGTCTTCGTCCACTTCGTTCTCTGTACTTTCAGAGTTCTGAAGTCAAGCTTTCTTTCTTGTCCTCATCCTCTGCTGCCATTTTCCCATGTACTCCCAGCCTCCTACCCAAAGTGTTTGGACAGCTCTGCATCTTCAAGCATGCCAATTGGCAAACTGGATGAAGTGCTGGGTTTGGAGTTAGGGAAACCCTTTGTTCTCTCCGGTTACCAAAGATCTCTTAATTGCCAAATCTGGTAGATTTGTTTCCATTCTCATCCTCTTTGACTTCCCTATAGCCTTTGACACTATTAATCAGTCTCTCCTTGACCCTCTTTTCTCCCTAGGTTTCCACACCACTCTCTCCTGATTTTCCTGGTACCTATCAGACCACTCCTTCTCAAGCTCCTTTACTGGATCTTTATCCAGGTCATGCCTGCTAATTGTAGGTGTCCTGGGTCCTCTTTTCTCCCTCTATACTATTTTACTTGGGGAGCTCATCAGCTCCTAAGGATCCAAATATTATCTGTATAGAGATGATTCTCAGATCGATGTATGTCCTTAAGCCCCAGTCTCACATCTCCAGTTGTGCATTGGACATGTGCAAAAATGAACTCATTATCTCCTTCCCACCCCATCTCAAGCCCTTCCCTTTTCCTGACTCCTTTATTATTGTCCAATTTACCATCATCTTCCCTGTCAGCCAGGCTTGCAACCTATGTGTCATCCTTGATTCTTCACTCTCTCTAACTCCCTATATTCAATCTGTTGTCAAGTCTTCTTGTTTCTACCCTCATATCTCTCAAAAATGCCCTCTTCTCTCCTCTGGCACTGCAATCGCTCTGGTACAGGGTCCCATCATCTCACTGCTAGACTGTTGCAAATAGCCTGCTGGTTGATTTCCCTAGCTCAAGTCCCTCTCTACTACAGTCCATACTCCACTAGTCTGACCATGTCACCCCTACTCAACAAACTTTAGTGGCTCCCTATTGCCCCTAGGATTGAATATATAATACTGTGTTTGACTTTTAGAGTCTTCCTGGTGTCTTTCTACCTTTTCAGTCTTCTTATATACCGCACCCCTCATAGAATCTGAAATCCACATACACTGACCTCCTGTTGTTCCTTGTATGGGACACTCTATCTACTGATTCTGGGTATTTTCACTGGTCATTCCCCATGCCTGGAGTTCTCTCCCTCTTCATCTTCAGCTCTTGTCTTCCCTGACTCACTCCAAGTCCCAGCTAAAATTCCACCTTCTGCAAGAAGCTTCCTCTATTCCCCCTCAATGCTAGTAATTTCTTCCCTCTGTTAACTATCTCCAATTTTTATATGTGTGTGTGTGTATGTACATATATAATATATACACATATGTATATAGAGAGAGTATACATATATATGTATGTGTATACACACATATATTGTACAAGGTTGTGATTTGCAAGTTGTCTTTCCCCATTAGACTGTGAACTGTTTGCCGGCAGGGACAGTCTTTTGCCTTTCTTTGTATCCACAGAGCTTAGCACAGAGCCTGGCACATAGTAGTTGCTTAGTAAATGACTTGAGTAAATGACCTGAATTCCAGTCTTACCTCACTTATTAACAAGTCACTTAACCTCTTTCTGCTTCTGTTTCTCCATCTGTAAAATGAAGGGGTGTACTTAGTGGGCTCTCTGGTCCTTTCTAGCTCTAAACCTATGATCACATGTTCTTTTAAAAGGAACATGACCCAAGTCTGCATCTATGCTGCACCCCTTCAAGGGACTCTGAGGTCAAATAGGCCCAGGTTTGATGCTATGAAGTGTGACCTTTTGTGGATTCCCATCCATGACGTTTTCTTCAGACAGGTCTGTGTAAAAGTGAATTTCTCCCCTTTTGTCTAGATTATCCTAGACAGAGTGATATAAGTATAGACAAGTCTTTTTGACCAAGACTGAGTCATCAGAGTCACATCTCCCAGACTCTCATTAAAATAGGGCCACCTCTCCTTATAATATTCTTTACTGAATTACTTGTTAACCATTGAGAGTTGATTTCCAACCTCGGGAACATCCATTCTTCCAAGAGCAGATAAGTGTTGAGTGGGTTCCATGAGGGGTCTTTGGCATTTGAGAGTGTCACTGACTCCTTTTTATTAATTATATGCTAGCATGATTAATAAAATGATTAATTACCCAGAAATTGTGTCTCTTGAACTTTTATGCATCACCCTACTCAATTGCCCCCACTTCCTCTCTTTCCATTCTCTTCTCAATCTGTGCCATTCTCTGACCTCATCACTCAATTGCAATTGCCCTATCCAAGGTTACGGATGATTTCTTAATCACTAAATCATATCGTCTTTCTTTAGTTGACTTCTCTGCATTTGTGACACCATTGACTATCCTCTCTTTCCAGATACTTTTTCCTCCCTAGATTTCCAGAACAAAGTTCTCTTCTGGTTGTCCCTGAATGTGCCTTTCCAGGCTCCTTTGCCATAACAGCATCCATGACCTGTCCCACTGACCTTGAGTTCCACCAAGGGCCCTCTTCTCATCCTCCCCAAGGAGACTGATGAGCATCTCTATCCAGGTTAACTCCCATATCTCTCTATCCTAATTTGGATACAGTCCTGTATCACCGACTGCTATTAACGTTCCAAAGCAGATATTCTGCAGACATCTCAGCCTCCACACATTCAAAACAGAACATATACCTGCTCCTAACGTCTCTCCTTCCACTGAGGACACAAATGACAGCTGGAAGATTTCTTGATCTCTCTTACGTCCACTCCACTGCCTTCCCTCTGTTAATTATCTCCAATTTATCCTGCTTTGTATATATTTGTTTGCAGGTTGTCTCAATTAAATTATAAGTTCTCTGAGGTCAGGGATTGTATTTTGCCTTTTTTTGTACATCCACCGCTTAGCAGAGTGTATGGTACATAGTAGGTGCTTAATAAATGTTTACTGATTGATTGAAAATATCATTTACATGGCACTTCAATGTTTGCAAATCACTTTACACATACTATCTCATTTAATCCTCCCAATATCCCTAGGAGGTAAATGTTATTATGACTCCCATTTTACAGATGAGGAAATTAAGGTTGAGCCAGGTCATGTGATGTGTCCAGGGTCACACAGCTAGAAAAGGTCTGAGGCTGGATTTGAATTCAGGTTTTCTTCACTCCAAGTTCAGCGCTCTATCGATTATACTACTTCAATTCTTTGAATCACCCAGGTTTGTAAACTGAAAGTCATCTTCCCTCACCCTAACCCATCTATATCCAAACAATATCTAATCAGAATTTTGTCTATTTTATTTCCATGATACGTATCATATATGTCTGCTTCTCTCCATTGCTACAGCCATCCAATTCAGCCTTTCATCACTTCTTGCAAGAGCATCCTAATTGGGCTCTTGGCTTCTAGTCCCTACTCTCTCCAATCTAGAACACATTTGTGTGACATTTAAAAAATTCAAGAGACATAGTTTCTGGGTAATTAATAAGTTTATGAATAATGCTAGCATTTTACCAATAAAAGGAATGATTATTTGACTATTTCTCTTGGACCAAAGACGACTCATAGCAGTGGGCTCATAATTTGTATGCCGTTGGAAGAGTGGGTGTTCCTGAGGCTGAAAATCAACTCTTGTTGGTTGGCAATTAATGATAGGTGGATCTATTCTAATGAGGGACTGGGAGAGTAACATCATGTCCCTCTTGGCCAAGGAAACTACCTCTATACCCAGACCACCCACAGCCTTGGGTAACCTAAACAAAGGATCTACCTCTACCCAAATTACCTCAGAACACATTGAGCAGGAATTCATTTTAGATTAGAAGTCTGATCTAATTAGGTTGAGTAGCAGTATCCAGAATGAGGAGACTGCTAATCCTGTCTTCCATCAGCCCTGTCCTTGAGAGACTGGGCTTCAGAAGGAAATAAGACAGAGAAAAAAACTTGTGTCTCCCCAATTTTAATAACTGACTATTAATATGAGACAGAAGTAATCATATCTCTCTGTGGGTTGGTAGTGCTGCCATAACAGGTGATGGGCTCCACCCCTTTAGAAGTCCTCTAGGAGACAACTGGATGACCAGATGTCTGGTTGTTTTGGTAAGAGAGGTTCCTTTTCGAGCATGGTTCAGAGAGATGACCTCTGTGGTTCCTTCCACCTCCAAAATTCAATTTTTATGTGATAACCTTTGCAGGACTCCAAAAGACCAGTTCACTTGAGGCTTGTCTAAAAAGCATCTTGACCTGGCCAGTCTCCATCAACAGCTGCCATGCTGCTCAGAATGCTATGTTCCTAACTAAGTCACTGGCTCATGCTGGGGAAAAGGAGAGGCTAACAGAATCATCACCACAAACATCTGGTAAAGGCAAATCTGGAACACTAAGTCAACCCTGACTGGTTTGTTCCTCTTCATTCTTCTCCAATCTAGGATCTTTCTATAGCAGATACAGGCACATCATTTATCCATAAAGTCCTCCATCCTGAACAGGCAGCGTGTGAGCAGAGCTGAAGACCAGACTGTCCAGCGATGCAGTTTCACTGAGCCATGGTCCTGCCAGGTCCCTTCTCTCTTCTTCCTTGGGCTCCCTTGATCTATGAGGACTGAATCAGAGGGTTGGTTTATAAGTTCAAATACCGGGATATCTCTTGTTTCCTACTTCCTAAATATAGAGGGAAGTTGTGTAGCCTAATGGGTAGAGCACTGGACTGAGTCAGGAAAATCTGAGTTTGAATCCTGCCTCAGACAGTTTATTAGCTGTACGTCCCTGTGTGTCAAAGAAAATAATATCAGTACCATATTGTGAATTTTGGACATAGATTATGATTTTATTTCCTATAGCATTAATCTCTAATATCCAAGCCATTTCTGGATCAGAGAGAGATGTCTAACTGGCAACATTCCCCCACACCTTCCAATATTCTCTATCCCAAGATGATTTAAGGAAGCATTTATGGGAATATTGAATAAGAAAAAGATCTTAATATGGTAAAATACAGTTTGGGGGATTAGCTTGCCAGAAGAGCTGAGTAACAAAATTACCATCCTGTTCCTTCCAGCATCACTCTCCTCAGAGAATGAGCCTTCCAGAGATTCCCACACCAAGGATTTCTTCTGAATGGGAGAGGCTAAATCTCTTCTGAATAAGACAAAAAGCCTCTTCTCTGTGAATGGTATAGAGGGACTTCCCTTGTCTAAGTTTTAGGCTAATCCCTCCAGGGGTGAAGTAGAGAAGACTTCCCCTTCCATGAATCAATAATCCAATCACTTTGTGTGGGGAGGGCAATATTCTAGAGGGGAGACTTATTCCTTATTCATTCCCTAAGAAAAGTGTTTTGTCCTACACACTTTCCTAAAGGTAAAAATTCCCCCTGTTGACTATTTCCCATTAATTTTGAGTCTATCTTATTTGTAACTACCTGTTTATATACGGTCTCCCCCATTAGATTGTGAGCTCCTCCTAAGCAGGGACTGCCTTTTGTCTCCCTTTGTTATCTCCACGGCTTAGCACAGTTCCAGGCAAGTAGTGGGCACTTAAAGAATACTTATTGACTAAATGCTTATGAGTTAAAAGGATTTTAGACTGGAGAAAATATTCTATCTGTCCCACATACTTTTAAAAGACTTTTAAAAATTCATTTTTTAAAATTTCAATTCCAAATTCTCTCTCTTCCTCCAATCCCTTTTCTTCTATTGAGAAGGCAAGCAATATGATACCCATTAAATAAGTGAGGTCATAAAAAACACATTTCCATATTTGTTTTTGTTAGTCACTCACTTTTCAGTGTCCAATTCTCGGTGACCCCGTTTGGGGTTTTCTTGGTAAAGATACTAGAGTGGTTTGCCATTTCCTCTCCAGCTCATTTGATAGATGAAGAAACTGAGGCCAACAGGGTGAAGTGACTTGCCCAGGGTCACACAGCCAGTAAGTGTCTGAGGCTGAATTTGAACTCAGGAAGATCAGTGTTCTATTAGCCATACTGCAAAAATAAAATAAAGTGAAAAAAGTGCTTCAATCTGTACTCAGAGTTCATCAGTTCTCTCTGGAAGTGGGGAGCATTTTTCTTTCTTTTTTTTTTTAGTGTTTTGTTTTTCTTTTTAATTAAATTTATTTATTTAACTTTTAACATTCATTTTCACAAAATTTTGGGTTACAAATTTTCTCCCCTTTTATCCCCTCCCCCCCACCAAACACCAAGCATTCTAATTGCCCCTATGACCCCTTGTCTCCGTCTTCTCTTTTGTCCTGTAGGGCCAGATAGCTTTCTATACCCCTTTACCTGTATTTCTTATTTCCTAGTGGCAAGAACATTACTCGACAGTTGATCCTAACACTTTGAGTTCCAACTTCTTTACCTCCCTCCCTCTCCACCCCTTCCCTTTGGAAGGCAAGCAATTCAATATAGGCCAAATCTGTGTAGTTTTGCAAATGACTTCCATAATAGTTGTGTTGTATAGGACTAACTATATTTCCCTCCATCCTATCCTGTCCCCCATTACTTCTATTCTCTTTTGATCCTATCCCTCCCCATGAGTGTCGACCTCGAATTGCACTCTCCTCCCCATGCCCTCCCTTCTATCATCCTCCCCACCCTGCTTGTCCCCTTATCCCCCACTTTCCTGTATTGTGAGATAGGTTTTCCTACCAAAATGAGTGTGCATTTTATTCTTTCCTTTAGTGGAATGTGATGAGAGTAGACTTCATGTTTTTCTCTCACCTCCCCTCTTTATCCCTCCACTAATGAGTCTTTTGCTTGCCTCTTTTATGAGAGATAATTTGCCCCATTCAATTTCTCCCTTTCCCCTCCCAATATATTTCTCTCTCACTGCTTGATTTCATTTTTTTTTTAAGATATGATCCCATCCTCTTCAATTCACTCTGTGCACTCTGTCTCTATGTATGTGTGCGTGTGTGCTAGGGTTGGAAGCTCAATTCCACGTGGACAGTCTCGGGCGGGTAAAGGTGGGAACTTCTAAATCTTAGAGTTCTCACGAGACCCCCCAGGAAACGGCTGGGAATCGAGGTGAACCGAGCTATCTCGTGTATTTCTGCCTCTTCCCGTGAGAAACGTGATGGGAGAGAGCTCTCCCCGCCCTCGAGATTGTCCCAGATTGGAGCACACCTAGTTACCTAACAGGCACGGTATTCAGATGCAAACTATGCCGCTGCAGAGCTTAAGTAGGATCAGGAAAGCCTGAAAGCTCTCTTGGGCGGGAGGGGCGCGGAGCGGACAGGACAACAAGGCTCCACTTTTCCTCTCTCCTCTCTCCCCTCCCCCTCTCTCCCCACTTACACTTCTATTTCCAATCTCTTATTGTAAGATCTTTGCCTCCTTGGGAGATTCTTCACTCCCTCCTAAGGAAGAATTCCCCTGCACTTGTAACCAGACCCTGAAATAAAGCTCAACCCTTGTTCGACTCTGGAACGTCCTTTCTCTCATACGAGCATCCGGTTTGGCCAACTGAAGACCTCGGGAGGTGAGGTAAGCAGACTCGGGTAGCCCACAGGCCTCTAGGCCTGGCACGTGTGTGCGTGTGTGTGTGTAATCCCACCCAGTACCCAGATACTGAAATGTTTCAAGAGTTACAAATATTGTCTTTCCATGTAGGAATGTAAACAGTTCAACTTTAGTAAGTCCCTTATGACTTCTCTTTGCTGTTCACCTTTTCATGGTTCTCTTCATTCTTGTGTTTGAAAGTCAAATTTTCTTTTCAGCTCTGGTCTTTTCATCAAGAATGCTTGAAAATCCTCTATTTCATTGAAAGACCAATTTTTCCCCTGAAGTATTATACTCAGTTTTGCTGGGTAGGTGATTCTTGGTTTTAGTCCTAGTTCCTTTGACTTCTGGAATATCCTATTCCATGCCTTTCGATCCCTTAATGTAGAGGCTGCTAGATCTTGTGTTATCCTGATTGTATTTCCACAATACTTGAATTGTTTCTTTCTAGCTGCTTGAAATATTTTCTCCTTGACCTGAGAACTCTGGAATTTGGCCACAATGTTCCTAGGAGTTTCTCTTTTTGAATCTCTTTCAGGCAGTGTTCTGTGGATTCCTTGAATATTTATTTTGCCCTCTGGTTCTAGAATCTCAGGGCAGTTTTCCTTGATAATTTCATGAAAGATGATGTCTAGGCTCTTCTTTTGATCATGGCTTTCAGGTAGTCCCATAATTTTTAAATTGTCTCTCCTGGATCTATTTTCCAGGTCAGTTGTTTTTCCAATGAGATATTTCACATTATCTTCCATTTTTCCATTCTTCTGGCTTTGTTCTGTAATTTCTGGCTTTCTCATAAAGTCCTTAGCCTCCATCTGTGCCATTCTAATTTGGAAAGAACTATTTTCTTCAGTGAGCTTTTGAATCTCCTTTTCCATTTGGCTAATTCTGCTTTTGAAAGCATTCTTCTCCTCATTGGCTTTTTGAACCTCTTTTGCCAATTGAGTTAGGCTAGTTTTCAAGGTGTTATTTTCTTCAACATTTTTTTGGGTCTCCTTTAGCAGGGAGTTGATTTGTTGTTCATGCTTTGACTTCATGTCTCTCATTTCTCTTCCCAGCTTTTCCTCCACCTCTCTAACTTGATTTTCAAAATTCTTTTTGAGCTCTTCCATGGCCTGAGCCCATTGGGTGGGCTGGGACACAGAAGCCTTGATTTCTGTGTCTTTGCCTGATGGTAAGCATTGTTCTTCCTCATCAGAAAGGAAGGGAGGAAATGCCTGTTCACCAAGAAAGTAACCTTCTATAGTCTTATTTCTTTTCCCTTTTCTGGGCATTTTCCCAGCCAGTGACTTGACCTCTGAATATTCTCCTCACACCCACCTTGCCTCCTGATCCTCCCAGCCAGCGTTTGGGGTCTGAGATTCAAGTGCTGCTTCCAGCCTTAGGGCTTTTGGCAGGGGCAGGGCTGCTATTCAGTGTGAGATTAAGTTCAGGTGCTGAGGTCGGGGCAGGGCCGCCTCTCAGGCTCAGTTCCCTCAGGGGGTTTATACACAGACCTTCCACAATGGATCCAGGCTCCTGCCCCCTTGGGAAGCCCCGGTCTGCAGCCGCCTCTCAGCTTCTACCTCCCGAGGGGGCCTGAGTTATGGGGGCACCCCACTCCCCTTTCGACCCGCCAAAGAGACTCTCTCACCGACCCCTGTCACCTGTGGGTGGAGGGACTTGTGCGGCCACTGGAGATCCCGTCCCTGAAGCCTGCTCGGATCTGTACCTCTCCGTGCCACGGCCGGGCAGGTCTGGGCTGGGTTCCGCATCTGCAGCATGATGGAGCTTTTGCGAGAGGTTTGCAGGTCCCTCTGTGGGTGGAGGGACCCGCGTGGCCACTGGAGATCCCGTCCCTGAAGCCCGCTCGGATCTTTTCCTCTTGGTGCCGCGGCCACGGCAGGGCTACACTCAGCTCCCAGTCCCAGCGCCCAGTCCGCAGCGCGAAGGACCCCCCCGCGAGAGGTTTGCTGGTCTCTCCGGAACAGAAATCTCCCTCACTCCAATGTTCCATGGCCTCTGGGTGCAGAATTCGCCGTGAATTACTTCCCTGTAGCCATTCTATGGGTTGTGGGTTTGGAGCTATGTGTATGTGCATCTTTCTACTCCACCATCTTGGCTCCGCCCCCCCCCCCCCCCCCCGGGGAGCATTTTTCATCAGGAGACTTTTGAAATTGTCATGGATCGTTGTATCAGCTCTGTAATTAAACATAGTGATGTCACCATTCATGATGTGCTCTTGTAACCAATCATACCTTGCTCCCTGCCCATGAAATCCTGGTCTCTGTTCTGTACTCCCCATGTAAAAGAGAACTGCTCTGCTTATTTGGGATCTTAGCTTTGTTGAGGAAACTGAGATCCTATTTATTGGCAAATTTGTGGTTTACTAGTAAGTTGATTGTGCTTGGAACTTTGTGTCTCAGTTTGCCTTATTTTAATTGTTACAATGAAAAGGCCCTGTGGTGCTTAGGATTCAGCAGAAAGATGGATGACAAAGCTCTGAATCCTTAGTGATCAGTTGCCAGGTGAATGGTAAGGCCCAGTGGTGTACCATCTTACCAGAAGGCTTATCGTTGGTGACTCCCTGTTCATCTAAGCAACATTGTGTCCTTGTCAGTTCTGCTTCTGGATGCCTGAGCCCACAACCCTTGAGATGGGGAGATCCTGGTGGGATCTGATCAAGAAATAATGAGGGACCTTGGGAAAAGGGATCCCACTCTAGCCTCCTCTGCTCAGCCCTGTGGCACCTAGTAGTGAGACCTCAGGGTGGCTAGTTCTAGAGGGGACATAGCACATTGAGTCACTAGCTAGTATGAAGGATCTCCTGTCAATGGGGACCAACATATCCCATATCTCAGTTCTGTCCATGGTGGGGCTAGCCCAACCTTGCTTCCCACCCCCAACCCTGTTCAGTGAAGAGAGACCCCAATTCCAGTCCAAGCCTAGACCCCTCTATATCCCAGTCCAAGCTAGAATTTGGGGAATATGACTTCGGGAAGGCTTCTTGTCACAGAAAAACTTGACCCTGGTACCATCTATTCCCCTGAAGCCCCAGGATACAGAAGAGGAGGCATTCTTCCTTTTCACATAACAGTTCCTTTTCTAACCTACTTTGGAGGGCGTTGGTCCTCCCTTATTGTGTTCTATCCAATCCCTTGACTTTCAATCAATTGGGACTCCCCCATGTTGGTGTTAGAGGGGGACTGACTTATGATAACAGGGTCTTAAAGGAAACTCTGCCTCCCCGGTGGAAGAATGTGGGTCCTCCTTCCCCATCACCTGCCCCCTCAGAGGCCTCTGCTACCTTGCCATCATCTCCAGGAGGAGAAAGAGGCAGGATGGACCTGCTTATCCTACCCTAGACTATGGGACATGTCCTGCCTCTCCTTATGGGACCCTGAGCTGGGCTGGTAAGTGAGAGAACCAAGCAATGGATGTCTGCCAGGGACCCCTGAGCATTCATGGGATGAAGCCTGGAGGTAGTGTTATGTGCTGGTGGTCAGAGTGAGGCATTGGTGAAAGCAACCAGCTCCAAACTCCCAAGAGCTAGTCTGTGTCTGATCTCTGGCTTTCCCCTCCCTGGGGAGCAAGTGTTTTGCCTTATAGGCTCAAGGTTTTCCTCAAACCCTCATTCCTCAGAACCTAATCTCCATCTCAGGCCTAGAATGTGGGATGCCCCAAGACCAGAGGGTCATCGTTTACCTTCTATTCTGTGGGACTATTTTTCAGAGCAGGAAAATGAAGGGTTTCTCAGGTAACCTGGGTCACCTTTCTACCATATCCTGTTCTGTCTCTCTGGATATCTCTGCTCTTTTCTATGGGATCACTCAGCCCCCTTTCCCCAAAGGCTCTCTCATCATTTCCCTCAGCATCTCCCATTCCTAGAAGAAAATGTAAGGATTTACTGGAGGTACTTCTATAGTTCACACACTGAGAGTACTAGGTGCAAATCTTCCTGATCTGGGAACCTGAAGAGAATGACTTCTTCCTAATTCAAGATCTGAGGAAAGAAGGTGCAAATCAATATTATTATGCAAGCCCCAAGCCTCTGTAAAGCCTGGCACAGGCATCATCACAACACCGCTCAACTTGACTCCATCTCCGTGACCAGCAGTGAAGAGGTCCCTCCAACTCCCAGAACCACCCTCCCCTTCTCAGCCTAGCCCTGGGCACTGCAGGATGCCTCTGAGTTGGGCGGGACTGGGGGGGACCAGTGACCCTTCTTACCTCTGCTTTCTATCATGCTCCAGAACCACAGGAAGAGTCAGGTTAGAGGAGGTGGCTATCATGGGAGGGGCCCTGGCCCCAGAAGCCAGGTCTGGATTGCCCTGCCTGCTCCATCAGTCACCCCTAGAGGGACCTCCCTTCTTTCCTTCTCTTCTCTTACTTACAGGGTGAGGAGGGAGTCTCCAAGGGCAAGGAGAGGGATTTCTATTCCCCTTTTCCTCACCCCAGACTTGCTGTCTCCCCCACAATCCTGTGGGTCTCAGATTCTACACATGACCCAGCCTAGTCTCCTCATCTTTTGCAGCCTTCAATATCCCTTGTTGAATCTTAGGATTAGGAGGGAGACACCCTCCTTGGGGTTCTGAGTTTGTGACTGATGGGTAGCAATTAAGCACAGACAAGGAATGGTTCCTGACCTCTTACAGCCCAGTCTTCTAAAAAGTGTTTGGATAGGCTGCTTTATGCCTCCTGGAAAGCAAAATTTTACAAATGCCCTCTGAAAATTAAGACTTTTCCAAGTGTCTGTCTTTGGTGTCCAAGGAATCCACCTTACCAACATCTAGTTCTGGCTTTGAGGGAGATCATAAATTGTTCTCTCCTCTGGTGCTGGCTATAAAGTCTGAATTCTCTCTACAGCCCTACCTGATGGGGCTTTTCCTCTCTCTCCAGTCACTTCTACTGGAGACCCCAGCCCAGAAAGACCAGACTCACTGGACTCCTGAGTCTACCCTGGTCCTAGATTCCCAGCTTTTCTCCATCTCCTCTATAGATCTGTCCTTGGTACTATCTTTCTGCCTCATCCAGAAAATCAGCATCTGTATGGCCATGAGAATCTTGGTGGAGTACCAAGGGTCAGCAAAGACAATGTTGTCAGGAGGAGGGGAGAGAGCAGATGTCCACAGAAGATTCCACAACACCTGACCAGTCTGATTCCACCTCCCTTTTCCTTTTCAAGTTAAACGTCTTATTGAAAACTTTATATAGCAGAAGTTGTTTATAGTTAACATAATTTCAGCGTACTAAAGAGCATACCCTGTTCCACCTGCCATGATTCCAAAGGACTGATGATGCTTGATGGAATGTGCCCCCAACCCTCTGACAGAGATGTGATGGACTCAGGGTGTAGATCAAGACACCTATTATTGGATATGGCCAATATGGGAGTTTGTTTTGCTTGACTATCCATTTTTTTTTTTTAACAAGGATTTTGCTTTTCTTTCTCAAGGAGAGGTAGGGATATAAGTTCATTAGATAGGGAGCTCCTTGAGGGAGGTTGTCTTCTTTTTCATAAATTATTTCCCCAGTTCTTAGCACAGTGCCTGGACTATAGCAGATGCTTAATAAATGTTTATTGGATTGGACATAGAAAAGAAAATAGTTTTTTGTTCATAAAAAATAATTTAATATCAAAAAGGAAATAAATGCTTATTAGTCAAGGAAAATAATTTAATTAAATTTGGAGAAGAAAAATACAGTTGTGTGCCCATCACTTTGTTTTTCTTTGGATATTTCTTATTCCTGGACAAATGGAAAGATGTTTGGTTAATTTACAGGATGAAGAATTTGCAGGAAATGGAGCGGGGGAGAGAGTAAATGAGGAACTCCAGATTAGAAAGGCAGCAGAGCCCAGTCCCTCCTCCCCAAGTCTGGCGGCGAGCCAGGGCTCTGTGGCTGCAGGCTGACTGATTGATTCTGGGGATCAGAGTTGCCCATGTTTGCTCCACAATTAGCATAAAGGTTGCTCAGCTACTTAGCTCAGGACACAGCTGCTCCCAGGGAGCTAGCCCTCCTCCCTTGGCACTGCCCCTTCCTCACCAGCTTCCCCCTCTCCCCTTCACTCCTCCCTGGGGGTGTTTTCTCACAGCTTGCACCCTCGGCTGATGAAGCCACTCCAAGAAGGTTACTGCAAGGATTTTTGGGCCTCAGGGCAGTTCATCACCTTGGGTACTGATCTAGTCCAGGGTAGCCCTGGACAAAATTCCAATAGCAAAGCTCACTTTGTAACAAGGAAATGAGTTCTGGAGACATATTTTTTTTTGGTGAGACGGCAAGGTAGAGGTGGGGGAGTACATGTGATGAATGTCAGGGGCAGGTTGACAGGAGCAGGGCAGGATCCTGGCAAACTCAGATTAGGGAAATTGGGTTTTCATTGCCCTTAATCTGCTCAAAGGGCCAGAAGTTGTTCCATCCAGAGGAGCTGAGCCTGGCACCCCTCCCCAAGTGCCCAAAGGCTATCTGTCCTTGGGCAGCAGACTGACTCCTCTCCACGAAACCTATGTTTGGAGGGCAGGGCTCCCTCTCTGGGTCACTCACCCACCCATAGACCCCTCTTTCAGTCCATTGGAGCCCACCAGAGTTCCTGTTTAGGTAACTCACTCTACTCCATGTGCCCTGTGTCTAGGACTGTGGGATACCAGAGAGGGAGGACTGGACTGGACCTGGTTCAGAGAGAAAGTCTGAGAGGGCTGAAAGGGAAGGACCACTTACCTTGGAGAGATAACAAAATGAATTGGCAGGAGCTGGGCCAGTGTTGGGTCTTCATTCAAAAATTATTTTAAAAGTGACCCTGGGCATGCCACTAAACCTCTGCCAGCCTCAGTTTCCTCATCTGTAAAAGGGAGATAATAATAGCACCTGCCTCATAGAGTTATAGTGAGGCTCAAATGAGATGATATGTACAAAGTGCTTTGCAAGCTTTTCACTTTTAAGAGCAAGCCCCTTTTCTTGCCTCACATATTTCCCATAGAGGGCTTGGCTCTCTGCTTTCTTGAAATCTCTTATGTCAAACACTGGGACCAATTGTCCCAAAGGCTACAGGACCATAGTGTTATCCTACCTACTGTCTTAGGGTCACTAGGTGCCATATTGCATAGAATGCCTGGCCTGGAGTTGGATTCCTCTTCCTAGACTCAAATCTGCCCTCAGACACTTACTAGCTGTGTGACCCTAGGCAAGTCACTTCACCCTGTTTGCCTCAGTTTCTCCATCTGTAAAATGAATTGAGAAGAAAATGGCAAACCACTTCAGTGTCTTTGCCAAGAAAACCCCAAATGGGATCATGAAGAGTTGGGCAGGATCGAAAAATGACTTGAATAACAACCTGCTGTCTCAGGAGGGATATCTATATGCAGTAATTATGTAATAATTAACAATTATTATATTATTGTATAAATTGTATACAAAATATTGTATTACATATGTAATAAAAATAGCCACTGAATTCCACAAAGTCACAGAAATTGGTCATCGCAAAAGTTCTTCTCAGCAGCCATATATGAAGGAACAGTAATGTGCTGGTTGCTTAGGGAGCATCAGGGCCATGTAATCTGGCTTGGTGGCTATGCTCAGTGTACTTATCTAAGGGTCTGAGAACACACAGCACCAGCCAGGCTCTTGTAGGGTCTTTCCCAAGGACTGGGTTTTGGTATAGAACAACCATTGTCTCCTCCCATCACATCAATGCTGAACTTGGAACCAGAAAGAATTGAGTTTCAAATCCTACTTCACTTCGCTGAGTGACCCAGGGCAAATCACCTCCCCTCTGTCTGTCTCAGTTTCCTCAGCTGTAAAATGGGAGAGATGGCAATAATGACACCTACCTATCAAGGTTGTGACAATCAAATGAGATATTTGTAAAGAGCTTAGCATAGTGCCTGGCACATGGTTGTCACCCAATAAATACTTCCTCCCAGAATTCTCATGGCGTTTGTCTCAGCTCTCTCTACCTTTTGTCCTTTGTGCCCTGGGATGGGTTTTCAGAGGCCAGTCCCCTACTCACCATCCTTGGGATGAATTGCCTGGGTTGGCATTCTCAAGAGGCTTGACCTTGCCTGCAGACTCCTCTGAGCCCCTTGTGAAGGATAAAGTTGGGCTCAGTTCCCCAGGACTGACCACTTACCTTGGCTGGTGCTTGTGAGAGGGTGAGGTCAATGGTTCTTTGAGTAATCAAGCAATTAATAAAGTTATTAAGTACCTACTATGAACTAGGTACTAAGTGCTAAGTGCTGGAGTTACAAAAAAGAGGCAAAAGATTGTCCCTGCCCTCAGGTAGCTTACAATCTAATAGAGAAACAACCCACAAACAGATACCTAAAAACAAGCGATGTAGAGGACAGATAGGAAATCGTTAACAGAGGGAAGGCACTAGAATGAAGAGGGATTAGAGAAGACTTTGGGGAAAAGGTAGGATTTTCCTTAGGATTTAAAGGAAGCCAGGGAAGTCAGCTGGTAGAGTTGAGTGGATTCAAACATCAAACATCTGACTGGTGGACAGGCTCAGGCATCTGTTGTTATCTGTGGCAGAATCGGGGTAAGCATCCAGCAGCCCCCACACTTCTCTTGTGCTGCTTTGGGACTCTTGGAGAGCGCTCGCAGGATGGTACTTGAGTCCAGTCCCCCACTAGAGGAAATGCAGCCCCTTCTCTCTCTGGGGGCTGGAGTTTTTCTTCAGACCATCCATCTGAAGGAGTTTCTAGGCTACCCTAATGCAAGGCAGATCTGTAAGTCAGTGGACAAGCATTTATGAAATGCTTCCTATGGGCCAGCACAATGCTAAGTGCTAGAGATACCAAAAAAAAGGGCAGAAAAGGTCTGTACCTTGAAGGAGCTCACATTCTAATGGTTTAGCCTGGAACATGGTTGTTGTTCAGTTGTTTTTCAGTCCTGTCCAACTCTTCATGACCCCATTTGGGGTTTTCTTGGCAGAGATGTTGGATTGGTTTGCCATTTTCTTCTCCAGCTCATTTTACAGATGAGGAAGCTGAGGCAAACAGGGTTAAGTGACTTGCCCAGAGTCACACAGCTAGTAAATGTCAGAGACTGGATTTGAACTCAGGAAAATGAGTTTTCCTCACCCCTAATACTCTATGCATTATGGTGCCACCTAGCTGCCCAGCCTGGCACATAGTAGGTGCTTAATAAATATATAGGATCAAACAGAAAATCAATGATATTGAAATACAGTTATTAAAAATCTTCAGAGATGTCAAATTAAGACTCTAAGGGATAGCTCTCTGGGATGGTGGAGGGATACAGAGGGAAATGTAAGCAATGTGAAAACAGAAGATATTGATGACATTTAAAAAAACATACATACTGTATAAGTTGGGTTTTTAAAAAATATTTTTAAACATTCATTTTTTAAAAAATATTTTTAAACATTCATTTAAAAAAATTTCAAGTTCCAAATTCATCCCTCTCTGTAGGCTCCCCTCCACTCATTGAGAAAGCAAGAGAAATAATAACTGCCATACATGTGAAATTACACAAAGCATATTTTCATATTAGCCATGTTGTGGGGGAGTGCAAGAAAAGTCAAATAAAAACAATGTTTCAGTCTCTACTCAGATGCCATCAGTTCTCTCTGGAGATGGATAGCACTTTTCATCATGAGTCATTTGGAATTGTTTCCGATCATTGACTTGTCTTGATCAGAGTAGCCAAATCTTTCATAGCTGATCATATTACAATGTTGCTGCTACTGTGTACAATGTTCTCCTGGTTCTCCTCGCTTCACTCAGCATCGGTTCATGTAAGTCTTTCCAGGTTTTTCTGAAATCGCCCGTTCAGCATTTCTTACAGCACAATAGTATTTCATCACAATCACATAACCACAACTTGTTCAGCCATTCCCCAATTGATGGGTATTCCTTCAATTTCCAATTCTTTATCACCACCAAAAAAAGCTGCTATAAATATTTTTGTACATAGGTTCCTTTCCTTTTCCTCTGATCTCTTTATAGAACTAATAGTGGTATTGCTGGGTCAAAGGGTATGCAGAGCTTTATAGTACTTTGGTCACAGTTCCAAACTGCTTTCCAGAATGAATGGACCAGTTCTGAAAAGTGGTTGTTAAGTATTTACCAGAATATTCCTGGAAATGAGTGTCTTGGAAAAGGCCCTGGCCTAGGAACCAGGAGACTGGAATTTCCTTCCCAGCTCCATTAATCAAGCACTAAACATTTATGAAGCACCTACTGTGCTAAGGGCTGGGGGTGGAAAAAGAGGGGATACTCAAAGAACTTGCAATCTGATAAGGGGAGATGACATACAAACAAGTACAGAGTGAGAGAGGGAGAGGAGAGATCCATACATATCTATACATATATAAACAAATCTACATATACAAACATATATGAACTATGTACAGAATAAATAGGAAAAAAATTAACAGAGAGAAGGCACTAGAATTGAGAGGGGTTAGGGAGGCATCAGTGACACCCTATGGGACCTTAGTTTACTTCTCGGTCTTTGTGTTCTTACTGGCTTTCTAGCCAATGGACCCGGGAAAGAGAACCAGAAGAAGAGAGTGATTTCTCTCCTCAATTCCCCAAGCTGCTCTCCCTCCCCGCAAAGGCCTGAGTGCTTCTGACTCTGAGCACCGCTCTTATGGGTGCCTCCTGCCATCTTCAAACTCCCTCATTCAGCCTGTGGGCTGGGATGGTGGTGGTCTCACTGGAATAACGGAAGGAAGGGAGTAAAGCACAAAACGCTCACTCCTTGCCCCTCATCCTGACCCAGTTCTAGGCAGTGCAGAAACACAGGTGGGCTGGGACAGCCCTTAGTAAGCAATCAATCTCCCTCTGTTGAGGATTTCAAATTCAGCCCATACGTACCTGGATTGTACTTAGTTGTATGTTGTTCCCCACCCCCCCCACCCCCCACCCCCCACCCCGCCATTAGACTGTGAGCTCCCTAAGAGCAGGGTCTGTCTTTTACCATTCTTTATACCCCCAGACCTTAGCACAGTGCCCAGCATAGTATTTATTAAATATCACCTAGTACACCAGGTAATGAGACAATCTCTGCTATCAAGGAGTTTACATTCTGCACAAAATATGTGTACAAGATACATGGTAATTTGTGGAAAGGGGAGGAAGAAACTTTGGGAGGGGGATCAGGAAAGGCTTGGTAGTGAACGTGTCACTTGAATTGAATTTTGAAGGAAGGAAAAGATTCTAAGAAGTGGAATTAAGGTGGAAGTGTATTCCAGGCTTGGAGGACAGTCCATACAAAGACCTGGAGGCAGGGATGGAGGGGTGTGTGTGTGTGTGTGTGTGTGTGTCTGTGTCTGTGTCTGTGTCTGTGTCTGTGTGTCTGTGTGTGTATGTGTAATAGCAAGATGGTCAATTTGGCTTTACTGTAGAGTGTAGGGAGGGGAAACTGAGGCAGAGAGCACTTAAGTGACTTGCCTATGATCATACAGCTAAGAAGGAACTGAGGCAAAATTTGAACTCAAGTCAGTCCATAAACTAGTATTTATTAAGGATGTACTGTATGCTGGGCACTGTGCTAAGGTCTGGGGGTATAAAGAATGGTAAAAGACAGACCCTGCTCTTAGGGAGCTCACAGTCTAATGGGGGGAAAACAACATACAACTAAGTACAATCCAGGTATGTATGGGCTGAATTTGAAATCCTCAACAGAGGGAAAGCATTAGCATTAAAGGTGATCAGGAAAGAATTCTAGAAGACGGGCAGGCTTCTTGTAGAAGGGAAGTCTAGAGGCAAAGATGAGGCGGGAGAGCATTCCAGGCATGGGGGACAGCCAGGGGAAATGCCCAGAGCCAGAGATAAATTGTGTTGGTATTTGATCCTGGAAGGGATAGGAAGTCCCTGGGGTTCATTCAGTGGGGCTGGGGAGGACATCAGACCAGAATCTCGAGAAGATCAATTTGACAACTGAGTGGAGGATGGGATGGGGGAGGGAGAGACTCAAGGCAGGCAGAGCCATGAGCAGCTAGTGCCACAGTTCTGCAGTGAGGTGGTAAGGGTCTGCCCCAGAGTCCAGGCAGCATCAGAGAACAGAAGTGGGTGGATAGGAGAGAGGCTACTAAGGCAATAATAGCTGGACTTGACAGCAGATTCGATAGGAGGGGCTGAGGGAAAGAGACTCCAGGATGACTGGAAGAATGGTGTTGCGCTTGACAGAGAAAAAGGAATTGAGTAGGGAGAAGAAATTGAAGAGAAAGTTAATTAGTTCAGTTTGGGACATGTTGAGTTTGAAATGTCTATGAGACATGCATTTGAAATATCCCATAAGTCGCTGAGAATGATCCACTAGAACTCAGGAGAAGTAAAAGGATGGGGTAGGAGGCACAGTATTTGCATATTAGGAAGGTATCCTCATGAGGAGAAATCTAGGAGCCAGAAGGAAGAAGCAGACTGAAAATAACTGGGTGAAAATCCATGGAGGGAGAAAGAAAAGGTGTAAAGCCAGATATGGAGACCCAGGAGTCATCAGCACAGAAGTGATCATTTAAACTCATGGAAGCTAATGAGGTCATGCCTTGGTTCCAGGTTTGGGGAGTTCCTAGTGCACTCCTCCTCCATCCCCCTCCTCCTGGCTCTATCTTCACTGGGAAACCTGAATTCTAGCACCTAGATCTGATGAAACTCTTATTCCCTCCCCGGTATTTCCAATCAGAATGCCCCCTCCTGAGAAAAGGACGAATCACAATCCTGGAGCCCCGATGGATCTAGTCTCCAAGTTTTTCTCCAACTTCCTGACAAATCTCACTATGATCTTATGGCTCTGCCTCATCCTTAAAATTGAAGTCTGGGTGATTATGGAAATATTGGTGCTGCCTAAGGTACACCTCTTGGGACAGTCAGAATCAGAAGTTGGGTATTGCCCTAGACTCATCCCACTGATTCTTTGTAAGCAGAATCATTGCAGTCAAACAGTCAGCCAATCTACAATAATTTATTCAGCACTTACTATATGTGGGGTGGGGTAGCTATGTAGTGCCAATATAGAACCTGGCCTGGAGTCATGAAGACTCTTCCTCAGTTTAAATCTGGCTTCAGACATTTACTTAGCTGTGTGACCCTGGACAAGTCACTGAACCTTGCCACAATTTCCCCATCTGTAAAATGACTTTGGAGAAGGAAATGGCAAACCACTCCAGCATCTCTGCAAAGAAATCCTCAGTTGTTTTTTTGCAGTTGTCCAGTCTTATCCAATTCTTCATGACTCCATTTGAGGTTTTCTTGGCAAAGACACTAGTTCATTCATCCTGTTCTATTTCCTCACTGACATGCCTATCCCAAACACCACCTTCCCTCCACCTTCACCCCACCAAGTATGAGAAGAATGGGGAGAAGGACTTCAGGATTAAATCAGAGAAAAAGGAGAAAATGAAATCAAGAATCCTAGGGTCACAGATGAAAAGAGTCTTAGAGACTATGGAATCCAACCCCTTCCTTTTGCAGATAGGAAAACTGGGACCCAGACTGGGGAAGTAACTCCCCCACTTTCCCACAAGGTGATAAGAATGGAACTGGGACAGAAATCTAGGTCATTCTAGCTCCCTGTTGAATGAAGGTTTTGACTAGGACAACGTTTTGCCAGAAGTGAGATGTGTAAAGGAGTGTGTAAGTTTGTGTGAGAGGCAGTTTGACACAGACTTAGAATGGAGTGCTAACCCTAGGATCCAGAAGTACTGGGTTCAAATCACCCCTAATATGACCCTGGGCAAGTCATTTAATTTAGTCACTTAATGGAGGACACTGAACCTCAGTACACTCATTGCAAAGTGGGGGTAGACTGTTGGGAAACTACATGAGGTAATGACTGTAAAACACTTTGCAGACCTTCAAGCATGTATATTTGTCCTGGAGTGTATGCTTCTATGTGTACATGTGCATGCATTTGTGTATATGTGTGAATGCATATATGTGTGCATGTGGGTGTATGTATTCCTTTCACAAAAGAAAGACCACCTTCCGTAGGTCCGTAAGCAGAAACAAAGACCACAGATGGGAAGGCAAAGCTGTAACTAGGACTGATAGCTAGGGTTTCATCTCAGGCACTAACATTTGAGGGGTGGAAGGAGGCCATTTCCTTAAGGTGGGAAATGTGGTCACTGACTGTGATGGAAGTGGAGGAGAAGGAAGGGATAGGACATCTCCCCCATTGAAGTGAAAACTCCCTAGAGAAGGAAACCTAGTCAGCCCTGATCAGATCAGACCACTTTGAAGGCAGGGCCTTCTGACCTTTCCTACCTCTCATCTCCCCACAATTCCCAGAACAGGGCACTGTCCCTGGTGCTGAGACCAACACTCCACTGCAAGTAAGACGGGATTGAATGAGAGGAAGAAACCCTTTGGGAGCATTTGCATACCATACTGGGCACTTCTCACTCACTAGGCTCCTATGAGGAGGATAGGGGGCTGGTTTCTGATGCCTTTTATCCTCTCCTCATCTAACCCTCACCTCCCATGGAGGGGAGACTTCCTTCTTACCAGGAACCCTTACAATGAGGCTAAAAGAAGACAGTGCTGCCCACTACCACATTTCTCTGAGTCAGTGAATGAGACTTTCTCTTTTAATTCCTAGGGTGTTAGCCCAAGGTTGTTTTGTCTCTTCCTCTAACTCAAGGGTAACCCCACCACAGCTTAGATAGGAAGGGCCTTATCCTGTCCTGAGTCTTCCAGAGTGGAATGAAGGTGCCTTTGTTCCTATTTCTCATGCTCATGACTCTTCCTTGATAAGTGAAATCTCTGCTTTGATGGAACCTGCATCCCTCCTGCTGGTCTGTCAGCCCACATCCTCTCCTGCCTCTAGCCCAAAGGAGACAAAGAGCTTATCTCTATTCTGGGAAGACTTCTCAATCATTTGCTTTACAGAAAGAGAGACTGAGGTCAACTCTAAGGAAGGACTTCCTCTCTGAGAGGGCAATGACTCTGCTGAGAAGGGTGGAAATGCCATACTCCAAGAAGCAGAGGGAGGAATATAATGACTTTTCTTTCTCTCTCTGGATCTCTTGGCCTTTCTATTCTCCCATGGATAGTCTTGAGTTCTCATACTAGCTACTATTTGTCTGTGAGATGGCCTCTGACCCTCTCTGCGATTCAATTTCTCTCACAGAGGGGGCAGGGGCCACAATGGCATGACTCAGAAGGGTATAGGATGGAAAGTCTCTCCCATGTAGCCTTGGGGATACTGATCCCACACTGAGTCCTAGGTAAAGACAATATTGGGAAGGACCTTCTCCTTCTTCTTGGATTGACCTTCTCCTTAATCTTGTTCAGCCCCCTCTCTGGTAGGGAAGTTCATTGTGTTCTACTCAGGTTTGAGGGGGGGCGGTATAAATTATTTGATAGGATTGATGGAGATGATTTGGAAGTAAATGACATGATCAAAGTCTCATCCTCAGCCTCTCATTAGAATAGGCCTACCTCTCATTAGAATATTCATTCTCTCTTATCACTTGTTAACCAATTAGAGTTGATTGACACCCTCAGGAACACCCACTCTTCCAAGGGCATATAAAGTGTTGAATGGGTTCCATGAAGGGTCTTTAGCATTTGAGAGTGCCACTGGCCCTTTTTATTAATTATTGCTGGCATTATTAATAAGATTAATAACTACCTGGAAATTATGTCTCTCAAACTTTTTATATGTCATCGGTGCCATGTTTCTTCTTTATCTGGGTGGGTTAAAGGCACATGAGAGCTACAACTAGTGTTGGCAAAGGACAAAAGAGGAAGTTTATCTGCCTTTTACCATATTTAAATGTTGAACAGTATGCATTTATATATATGTATACGTGTGTATGTATGTGTGTATACATATACATACATGTGTGCATGTATATACACATATATACATACATACACATATATACTGTTTTTGCTTTTCTGGTCCAGATCTATGATTGAAAACTGTACAATTTTCAGCACAGAAACTTCTTCTGCCATGCAGATCAGCATCCCATTTGTAATTTCTAGTGTTAGAGAATTGTCTGAATCAGATGATCAGTCAGTAAGTATTAATTAAATGCCTCTGGTGTGCCAGGCACTGTGCTAAGCACTGGGGACACAAAGAATGGTGAGGGACAGAACAGGCTCTGCTTTTAGGAGATTCACAGCCTGATGGGGCAAGCAGCATGCCAATACCCATGTACCCATAAGCTGTGTTTAGGAGGAATTTGAAATCATCAACAGAGGAAAGGCAATTGGGAAAGAATTCTTGTAGAAGGTGGGATGAGAGGAAGCCAGGGAAGCCTGCAGGCGGAGATGAGGAGTGAGAACATTCCAGGCCTGGGGAATAGCCAGAGATGGGTTGTGTTGCTTGTGGAATAACCAGGAAGCCAGGGACGCTGGAATCAAAGAATGTGTGGGGGTAAAGAAAGTGAAAGAAGACTTGAAAGATAAGAAAAGGCAGTTGTGAAGGGCTTCAAATGCCAAAGAGGGAGATAGGGAGTTCTTGAAGTTTATTGAATGGGGCTGGGGAGAGCGATGCAGTCAGACCTACTGTGTGCCAGGCACTGTGCTAAGTAGTTTACAAATATCATCTCATTTAATCCTTAAAATAACTCTGCAAGGTAGGTGTTGGAGGAGATTTCCTCACCTAGGAAGGCCCTGTATCAGTGAAATCACAGGTCTACTCCCCACTTCTATCCTTATAAGTTTGGAAAGCACTTTATGTATATATCATCTCAGGTGGTGAGTGAGTTGAGTTGGCACTCATTCTCTAGTGAGGACAGAAAATTAACTCTCCCCTTCTCCTCAGGGAGATAGGGGGAGGAGGGGAGTTCTCTGGAGGTCTGTTCAGGAGAATGATTTTTCCCAGTGAATCAATAACAGGTCAGATGGCAAGATGTCCAGGGTGCATAGTGATAATATTGATGTAAATGAATTTTGTGACTTTGGGACTGCTTCATTAAGGAAAATAAAGACTCTCTAGCCATTTCCATTAGGAGGTTTTGGCAAGGCTAGACACCTAGAGTCCTTGAAACACTTTTCTATTGTGCAATTTGGGTGATCCAAAATTTCACAAGGGAAAGAAACTGTCTAATTCAACATTAGCAGAACTGAATTGAGTTGACAAGTCTGTTAACTACTTGCTCTCCCTCATTTTTCACTAAATGCATTGATATGGTTTGTTTTAACACTGCAGATATTTTTCAGTAAATATCTTTTTTAAAAAATCTTAAAGAATTCCCAGAGATCACAGTCTGATTTTCAATTATTAACCCAGAGGAAGAAGGGGCATGTCCTTTGACCTTGGCAATAAGGTATTAAATTAACCACTGCCATTGACCAACTTTCCATTGATTTTATTAAATTCTTGTAGATGTGGTACATATGATTCTTTTGGTTCTGCCTAACTTAGCTCTGCATCAGTTCACACAAAGCATCTCATATTTCTCTAATTTTTTATTGTCCATAATTCCTTACAATATTGTCATTTATTTCATGATTTTAGTCATTATTTCACAGGCAGTGTATCATAGTGGAAGGGGCACTGAATTTGGAGGAAGGAATACCAGAAAACCATTTCTGACACTTGCTAGCTGTGTGCAGTATGAACCTATTGAGACATGTCACTTGAGTTTTATGGGTCTCAAAACAACCCCCTGGGATTTGCCTATAAATGGACTGTAATCTTTCTTAGTGTGGGGTATTCCCCAAACTCAATAAATCCCAGATCCTTCTCATACTAGCGTATTGTTAAAATCTGAATTCTTCCTCCTAGAAGTGAGAAAGTAAATGTTGCTAAATTAAAGTTAAATCAGAGAGGGCCACTTACAGCTTTGAACTCTGAAAAGAAAGTGAATTTCTGTTATAACAGACAGTGAATTGTAGTTTTCAAATGAAGATGCCAAGAATTAAATAGAGGGGGAAACAACTCTCATCAGTGACTCCTTAAGACTGGGTTACAAAGGTAGCCTTTTAGATTTGTAGATTAAGGGCTGGAAGGTACCCCCAAGTCATTTAACCCATCCCCCTCACTGTGACAGAGTAAGGCTTTCAATCCAAATTCTTCAACTGGGAATTCAGCATTTTTTCCCCATCATCCTGCAGCCTGCTTATGTCATTCATAGACTTTAACCTTGGGGTAAGAAATGTGTTAAAAGGGATGATTCCAATTTCACCATATCTCTTTAGATAGATAGATAGATGAGACCACTAGAGACAAAATAGATAAGAAATAGATAAGCTCATTGTGGTATATGAATGTAATAGAATGTTACTGTGCTATGGGGAATGATGAACATGATAAATACAGAGAGGAAGATTTATGTGAACTGATGCAAAGGTAAGAAAGCAAAACCAGGAAAACAATACATATGCTGTTTTTAACAATGCAAATAGCAAAAACAACAACAGAGCAATCAAAACTGAATGCTAATTCAAGAACTTCACCCCTACCCCCAACCCAGAGTCACTGCCTAGGCAAGGCAGAGAGGCTCATATAGCTTAACACCATGCAGAGTTCCCTAAGATGGACAGGTCATAGTGGAAAGTTCTGACAATAGGTGGTCCACTGCAGGAAGGACATGGCAAAACACTCCAGTGTCTTTGCCAAGAAAACCCCATGGACAGTATTAAAACATGACATCAGAAGATAAGCAGCTCAAGTATCCATGGGAAGAGTGAAGGAAAACTACAAGTAGCTCCGGTACTAATGAAGTGGTTGAGCCAAAGCTGAAAGGAAGTTCAGCTGAGGATGCATCTGATGAGGAAAATCTGATGTGATAAAAACCACTATTGCATAGGAACCTGGAATGTAAGAACTATGAACCAAGGAAAGGTGGAGGTGGTCAAATGGGAGATAGAAAGATTAACATTGACCTCTTGAGTGTCAATGCACTTAAATGGATGGGAATGGGTGAATTAAAAGCAAATGATCACTACATGTACTACTGTGGACAAGATTCCCTTAGAAGAGATGAAGTGACCTTCAGACAAAAAAAGAGTGAAAAAGCAGTATTGGAGTATAATCTGAAAAATGACTGAGTGATATCTGTTTGAATCCAAGTTAAACCATTCAGTGTCACAGTAATTCAAGTCTACACTCCAACTAAAATGCCAAAGAGGCCAAAGGCAATCAGTTCTATTAAGATCTAAACCATCTTCAGGAAATAATCCTAAAAAGAGACGTCACATTCATCAAAGAGGATTAGAACACTAAAGCAGGAAATCAAAAAGATAATTGGAATAACAGGCAAGTTTGGCCTTGGAGGACAAAATGAAACAGGGCAGAGACTAATGAAGTTTTGTCAAAATAACTAGCTGGTCATAAAAAACACACTTTTTGAAAAGGTACCTCTACACATGTACACGGATCAATATAGAAATCAAATTGGTTACATACTTTGCAGCCAAAGGTGGAGATGCTCCATATAGTCACTTAAAACAAGACCTGGAGCTGACTGTGACTCAGATCATGAGCTTCTTATTGCAAAATTCAGACTTAAATTAAAGAAAGTAGAGAAAACCATCAGACTATATAGGTATGTTTTTTAAAACATCTTTTATGAAGTGGAGGTGATGAAGAGATGTAAGATTCCATCTGGTGGATGGAATGCCTGAAGTACTATGGACAGAGGATCACAACATTGTACAGAAGGTAGCAACGACAACGAATTCCAAAGAACAAAAACAAGAAAGCAAAATGGCTGTCTGCTGAGGCTTTAAAATAGTTTAAAAAAAAGAAGTAAAGTGAAAGATAAGAAAGGGAAACTGAATGTAGAATTCCAGAGAATAGCAAGGAGAGAGGTGAACAAAGCAGAATTGAAACAGCTCAAAGGAAACAAAGGATGTGAAAATTTAGAGTATCTACCCCAAATATTCACATGGACTATATGTGCCCAATCTGTGGTAGAGCATTTTAAGCTTATATTGGTCTGATCAGTCACAGTCAGACACATTGATGCTTGACTTTATCATAGTGATGTCATTTTGGTCCTCTTTGAGAATGAAGAAAAACAAAAAATGATTAATGCAAAGAAATAGATGTAAACAATGGTATGGAAAAGGCAAGAGATCTCTTCAAGAAAACCGGAGACGTTAAAGGCAAGTTTCATGCAAAAATGGGCATGATAAAAGACAAAAATGGTAGAGATTTAACAGAAGCAGGAGAGATTAAGAAGAGCTGGCAAGAATACACACACACACACACACACACACACACACACAACTATACAAGAAAGATCTTAACATCACCAATAACCACTTTAATATGGCTACTGATCTAAAGCCAGACATCCTGGAGAATGAAGCCAAGCTGCCCTTAGAAACCATTGCTAACAAGAAGGCTAGTGGAGGTAATAGAATTCCAACTGAGCTATTTACAACCCTAAAAGATGATGCTGTTAAAGTGCTACACTCAATATGCCAGCAAATTTAGAAACCTCAACAGTGGCCACTGGATAGGAAAAGAGCAGTTTATGTCCCAATCCTAAAGAAGAACAATGCCAAAGAAAGTTCAAATTTCTAAACAATTGTGCTCACTTCACATCCCAGAAAAGTCATGTTTCAAGTTCTGCAAACTAAGTTTCAGCAATATGTGAACCAAGAGTTACTGGAACAACAAGCTGCTTTTTGAAGAGGCAGAGGAACTAGAGACCAAATTGCCAACATTCACTGGATTATGGAGAAAGCAAAGGATTTCCAGAAAAAAACAACCATCTACTTCTGTTTCATTGACTACACTAAAGCCTTTGACTTCGAGGATCACAACAAAATATGGCAAGTCCTCAAAGAGATGGGAATACCACATCATTTTACTTGTCTCCCAAGAAACCTGTATGCAGGTCAAGAAGCAACTGTTTGAACCGAAAGCCTAATAATTGATTGGTTTAAGATTGGAAAGACGAGAATAACAAGGCTGCATATTACCACGTTATTTATTTAATTTATATGCAGAGTATTTCATGCAAAATGCCAGGCTAGATGAATCAAAAGCTTGAATTAAGGTTGCTGGGAGAACTATCCACAGTCTCAGATATGCAGATGACACCATTCTGATGGAAGAAAGTGAAGAGGAATTAAGAAGTCTCTTGAAGAGAGTGAAAGAGGGGAGTTCAAAAGCTGGTTTAAGCTTAACAGAAAAAAGAAGACCACTAAGATCTTGACAACTGATCCCATCACTTCCTGGCCAATAAAGAGAGAACTAATGGACGCAGTGCCGGGTTTTATATTCTTTGGCTCAAAGGTTACTGCCGACAGCAACCATAGCCATGAAATTTTTAAAAACACTTGCTCTTTGGAAGGAAAGCTATAGTCAATCTGGTCAGCATACCAAAAAGCAGACACATCACTTTGCTGACAGAGATCCACATGGTCAAAGCTATGATTTTTCCAGTAGCGACATATAACTGTTAAAGTTGGATTATAAGGGAAGCTGAGGGTTATAGAATCAACACTTTTGAATTGTGGTGCTGGAGAAGACTTTTGAGAGTACCTTGGGCAGCAAGGAGATCAAACCAGTCAATACTTAAAGAAATCAATTCAGGCTATTCACTGGAAGGTCAAATGCTGAGGTTGAAGCTTAAATACTTTGGCCACATAATGCGAAGATAGGATTCACTGGAAAAGACCCTGATGTTGGAAGACTGAAGGCAAATGGAGAAGGGGATGGCAGATGATGAGATGGGTAGATAGTATCATGGAAACGATGAACATAAACTTGGACAGATTTTACAAGGCAGTGGAGGATTGAAGTGGTACATGAGGTCATGAAAAGTTGGACATGATTAAATGACATCAACAAATTCAAGAATTAAAATGACCATGATTGGCTCTAAAAAAAAAAAAAAAAGATATGAAAAGGCATCTTTTCTCCCACCCCATCCACTCTTTTACAGAAGTGTAGGACCATGGGTGTGGGATGTATATAATATGTTTGTATATAATATCATATTTTTTTGATAGGTTGTCCAGTTTTCCAGAACCTTTTTTTGCCCTTCCTTAATAATTTCTTATGAGGAAGGGAGCTGTGAGGAGAAATACAGTGGAAAATATTAGTGCTATAAAAACAAAAGATACTAACAAATTTATTTTTAAAAATAGTAATCAGTAGAACTAGAAAATTATGTCTTTCATAGAAACATAAATTTTTGTTGATAAAGTTGGTAAGTTCATATATATATGTATGTATGTTATTGCTTTAATTCAAATAAGCTTTACTTACCCACACCATTAAAAAAATATTTTATTTTGCTTAGCAGCAAAGTTCTGACAATATAAATTGACTTTTAAGTGATAAGTACTGAAGATGAGTGACATTTCACAAAATAATCAATCAGTGATTTAAAAAACTAACAAAAATAATTCAGAAAAATAACCTAATGTAAAATATATTTCATGTCAGTTTGATATCCTCGATTATGGAGAAATTTATTCAGCAAAGATGTAATGAAGAATAACTATTTGAAGGTGTAGAAGAACTGCCTGTGTCTAGTCATCAAACCAGTTAAAATGATAAAAACCAAAATATTAGATTTTTTTGTAATGTAACATTTGGATAAGCACTGCCTCCCTTATCCACAAAGGGTGACATCTCTGAATGAGTTGTAGACAAAGGCGTTTGAATCTGCATAGAGTTTGCCACCAGGTGGCACTCTACTTAAGTTTCCAGTCCAGGACTCCAGTCAGTCTCTGGAACACATTCCAGATGGCTACTTTTTAACAGGCTGCAGTGTCATCCTTAGTCCTTCAAGCTTGGACTTGCCTGGACTCCTCCTTCTACCTTAAGGTGACTTTCCCACGCTTGGCTCATAAACAAAAGAGACTTTTTTAACCCTTTTCCGATTGTATTCCAATTTAGTCGAAGAATGAAAGTAATATCCATCAAATATTAAAATATGAAATAGACTATAGCTAATTCAAGCCTCCACCACTTAGGGGTATTTCCCTCCATTGAATTATTTCCTGTGACATTCATATTCAGACTCTGCTTTCAGATTCAAACTTTTGGCATGCTGTGATCACAAAGGTTTTAAATAATATAGAAAAAAAATTAAAATTAACTCATTGCTAGGTCCACACCTATCCAGATTTTTAGTGTAAATGGGAAATTTCCAAACATATGAGAAAAAAAATAATAAGGTAAGGAGTGTTCACTCTCCCCTCTATTCCCTAAGGCTCTTGGATTAGGGGAATTCTACGTAGATGAATTTCCCTAGAAGTGAGATTCAAAGTAACTCGTAGTCCTCGTCACAGTCTGAGCAATGCTGGTCAGGACTGCTCAAACTTACATGCCTGGGTTGGCTCTAATTCTTCATACCTGGGTACTGCCTTTGCCTCAACCCCCAGTGCAGCTATCTTTGCAGAAGAGGAAAAAGAACAAAATGCAGACATCTTCCTTTTATCTTCTTTGCACTGGCTTCTGCTCTCATAATGAAAAAAGGAATACTGTGATCTCAGATAGGGGTCTGGGAAGGATGAGCCTGGAAAAAAGGGCAGTCCTTTTTGCAGAATAAGAGTCTCCACTGGCCTCTCCCTTTCTAGGAATCATTTCCTTGAATGAAGAGGAAAAGTCCCAGAGATAAAAGGGCAAAGATAGCTCCTACCAAGATACATTCACATGATGGAGTCAACATTCATCTATATTGCTTAAAACTTTTCAGAATTGCAGAGTTGGGGAAGGGGACCTTAGAGTTTACTTTGTCCAACTCCTTTATTTTACAGGTGAGGAATCCAAGGCACAGGAAGGTTTATGGACCAAGTTAATGACAAAGCCCAGATTAGAATGCAGGTCTTCTGCCTTATATTACTATTTTCCTCTCATTAGACCATAGTGTGTTACAGGAACTGTTGGATAAGTAACAAAGCAGGAGCACTGGAAAACACTGATTCTGTTCATCTGTGAGTTGTTTTTCTCTCTGGAGTCTAGAGTATGTACACAAATTGGACTAGATGGTTTCCTCAGTCCCTTTTAACTTGGAAATTATCTGATTCTGTGTTTGAATGATCCCTAACACTGACTGAATGGATAAAAGAAGTAAGACACATTTATTATGCACTTACTGTATGCTGGGGTAGTATGCTAAATGTTAGAAATACAAAAGTAATACTATCCCCTGCCTTCAAGTGTCTTACAATCTACCAAGGAAGACAACATGTAGAGATTGTCAGGAAAGGGAATTTTGGTCTAGTAAGTCATCAGGATGGTGAGTTGATCTTTCATATGGATAACTGACAAACCCTTAGAAACAAGGATGGCATTGTTTTGTTGACTGTGTCCAGAGCAGGAGATGGGGCATAGGAACAAGAGACAGAGACAAATATATGCAGGACAACAGGACAGGTGACTGAGATGCAAACAGTGGTCTAGAGGCTCAGGTCTGGAGGGTAACGTACAAGGTGAGAAGAGGGGCAGATGGCAAGATAGCCTGGGTGGATGGCTAGGCGGAATGAGAAGCATAGTCTGGTCTGAGACTAGCTAGATATAGTGGGACAGTGAGTGTCTACACTCACCAAACGGGACATCTCAGCCCCAGGGAAGGAGTTCCAAAACTTAGTGAACTAACTCTCCTCAGAAACATTGTAAGAATGAGAATAAGGCCTCCACCATGCTGGGTAGAGCCTTTATGGAAGATTTCTAGAAAGGTATGGAGAAGATTGGCATGGGATGAAAAGCCACTGATGGACTGAGATGTGCATTGACAGAGAGAACAACCATTCATCATCTCTCTGTGTAGGAGGACATTTCTTTAATTCAGCTGCCATCTCTTTGCAGATGATTCCCATTGATCCAGCCCTTGTATCCTGAGCACCAGTCCTGAATCCCCAACTACCTATTGGAAAGCCCTACTTGAATACAACAAAGTATCTCTAACTCAATATGTCCAAATCAAAATTCAATACTTCTCCATTAAACCACCACTCTCCCAACTTCTCTATGTCTGCCGAGGACACTACCATTCTTCCAGTTTTACAGCCCTAGCACACTCTCCAACTCTTCATTTCTCAGTCACTCTCCACATATTATCATTTCTACTTCTGCAACATCTCTCCTACACTTCCCCTTCCCTCTACTCACAAGGCTACCACTCTAACTTAGGCCCTCATTATCTCTTGCCCACACTATTGTGATAGGCTCTTAATTCATCTCTCAGCCTCTAATATCTCCTTTCCCTAATCTATCTCCCACATAGTTGTTAAACTGATGTTCCCAAATATGGGTACCATGTCACACCCCTACTCAAGAAGTCACAATGGCTCCCTATTTCCCCTAGGATCAAAAACAAGCATTTAAGAACATTCCAAATGCTGAAGGGAAAATAGGTACACTAATGCATTGTTGGTGGAGCTGTGAATTAGTCCAACTCTTTGGAAAGCAATTTGGAAATATGGTAAAAAACAAACAAACAAACACCAAGATGGTGGAGTAGAAGGATGACCTATAAGAGCTCTCCCCCCACAGCCCATAAAATGCCTGTAAGAAATGACTCAGAACAAATTCTAGGGCAACAGAAGCCACAAAACGACAGAGTGAAAGAGATTTCCAGTCCAAGGCAACCTGGAAGGCTGACAGGAAAGGTCTATCACATCGGGTTTGGAGTGGAGTATAGCCTAGCCTTGGCCACACAGTGTGGCATGGACAGGACTGGAGCAGGCTTCAGGGCGCCAACTATAGCAGTTTCAGTTCCCAGATCCCTCAACCCACAAACACCAGACACAGTTTCAAAGGTCAGTGAGAAAAGCTCTTTCACCTGGGTGAGAAGGAAGCAGGGTCCTCCTGCCCTAGCCCCAGCCCAGGCAGCCTCAGGTGGTGGCAGCATCCATTTTTGAAGCTCTCAGTCTAAAGCCCCTGGGGGAATCAAGCTGCTGATCCAGATCTCAGCCCTGAGTGGCGGCCCTGGAGTAAGGAGGAGTGCTGGCATGGTGGAGCTGGTGAAGCCTCTGGAGAGGGAATTCTACTCCCAGATCCTGGGCAGAAAAGCTTGTGGTAGCTCCCAGACCAGAGCACAGGACAGGAGAGGAGTAAACTCCTCTCCTTTGATTGTGCCACTTGGGAGGAATTGAGAACTTACAGTTCCCCAGAGTATACCTTGACAAAGGATTCAAAAGTCAAATAATTGACTGGGAAAATACCAAAAAAGGGGGAGAAAAGAACTACAGGTTACTTTCTTGGTGAATGGATATTTTCTTCCATCCTTTCTGATGAGGAAGAACAATGCATACCATCAGAAGAAGACATAAAAGTCAAGGCTTCTCCATCCAAAAATCTCAAAAATAAATATGCAATGGCCTCAGGGCATGGAAGAGCTCAAAAGGGATTTTGAAAATCAAGTAAGAGAGATGGAGGAAAAATTGAGAAGAGAAATGAGAGCAATGCAAGAAAATCATGAAAAGTAAGTCAACAACTTGCTAAAGGAGACGCAAAAAAATGCTGAAGAAAATAACACCCTTAAAAATAGACTAACTCAAATAGCAAAAGAGGCCCAAAACGTCAATGAGGAGAAGAATGCTTTAAAAAGCAAAATTAGTCAAATGAAAAAGGAGGTTCAAAAGCTCACTGAAGAAAACAGTTCTTTAAAAATTAGAATGGAGCAGATAGAGGTTAATGACTTTATGAGAAACCAAGAAATTACAAAACAAAACCAAAAGAATGAAAAAATAGAAGACAATGTGAAATATCTCATTGGAAAAATGATTGACCTAGAAAATAGATCCAGGAGAGACAATTTAAAATTATAGGACTACCTGAAAACCATAATCAAAAAGGAGCCTAGACATCGTCCTTCATGAAATTATCAAGGAAAATTGCCCTGATATTCTAGAACCAGAGGGTAAAATAAACACCGAAAAAATCCACCAATCATCTCCTGAAAAAGATCCAAAAAGAGAAACTCCTAGGAATATTGTAGCCAAATTCCAGAGTTCCCAGGTCAAGGAGAAAATATTGCAAGCAGCCAGAAAGAAACAATTCAAATATTGTGGAAATACAATCAGGATAACACAGGATCTAGCTGCTTCTACATCAAGGGATCGAAGAGCTTGGAATATGATGTTCCAGAAGTCAAAGGAACTAGGATTAAAACCAAGAATCACCTACCCAGCAAAAGTGAGTATAATACTTCAGGGGAAAAAATGGTCTTTCAGTGAAATAGAGAACCTTCAAGCATTCTTGATGAAAAAACCAGAGCCGAACAGAAAATTTGACTTTCAAACATAAGAATCAAGAGAAACATGAAAAGGTAAACAGGAAATAGAAATCATAAGGGACTTACTAAAGTTAAACTGTTTACATTCCTACATGGAAAGATAATATTTGTAACTTTTGAAACTTTTCTCAATATTTGGGTAGTTGGAGAGATTACACATATACACACACACATACACATATAGATATAGATACATAGATATTCATAGACAGAGGGCACAGGGTGAGTTGAATAGGAAGGGATAATATCTAAAAATATAAAATTAAGGGATGAGAGAGGAATATATTGGGAGGAGAAAGAGAGAAATGTAATGGGACAAATTATCTCTCATAAAAGAGGCAAGAAAGAGCTTTTTCAATGGAGGGGAAAAGGGGGAAGGTAAGAGGTAAAAAGTGAAGCTTACTCTCACCACCTTTGGCTTAAGGAGAGAATAACATGCACACTCAATTTGGTATGAAAATCTATCTTACACTACAGGAAAGTAGGGGAGAAGGGGATAAGTGGGGAGGGAGGATGATAGAAGGGAGGGCAAGTGGGAAAAGGGAGTAATTAGAAGTAAACACTTTAGGGGAGGGACAAGGTCTAAAGAGAGAATAGAATAAATTGGGGGCAGTATAGGATGGAGGGAAATATAGTTAATCTTACACAACATGACTATTATGGAAGTCTTTAGCAAAATTACACATATAGAGCCTATATTGAATTGCTTGCCTTCTCAGTGGGGATGGGTGGGGAGGGAGGAAGGGAAAGAAGTTGGAACTCAAAGTTTAAGGAACGAATGTTGAGAATTGTTTTTTCATGCAACTGGGAAATAAGAAATACAGGTAATGGGGTATAGAAATCTATCTTGCCCTACAAGAAAAGAGAGAAGATGGATATAAGAGAAGGGAGGGGTGTGATAGAAGGGAGGGCAGATTGGGGGAAGGGGCAGTCAGAATGCACGGTGTTTAGGGGTGGGGAAGGGGAGAGATGAGGAGAAAATTTGGAACTCAAAATCTTGTGGAAATGAATGTTGGAAACTAAAAATAAATAAATAAAAGTTTAAAAATCTGCTAAGTCTATACCTCAAAAAGATCAAAGAAAGAGAAGAGGGAAAGGACCCATTAGTACAATAGATGTGAACCAGAGGGAATGCTCAGCAATTGGGGAAGATCTGAATGAGTTATGGTATATGAATGCAATGCAATGCTTTTGTGCTATTAGAAATATGAAGGAGTGGTTTCAGATAAACCTGGGAGGACTTTTATGAACTGATGCAAAGTGAGGTGAGTAGATGCAGAACAATATTATAAAGATGACCAACTTTGAAAGACTTAATAAGGGTGATCAATACAATAACAAACCATGATTCCAAATGACTCATGATGAAATATGCCACCCACCTCCAGATCAAGAACTGATGGGCTAAGGTGGAAGATTGAAGCACACTTTCTCCTTTTTATTTTTTTGAACATACTATTGCTGGAATTTATTTTGCACATGAGTTTTGTTTTTTTATTTTTTTGCCTTCTCAATGGGTAGGGCAGCGGAGAGGAAAAGGAGATGATTCAGAACTGAAAACAAAATAAAATTGAATTTTTTAAAAGCCTTCAAGATCATTCACAATCGATCTCTAATCTATCCTTTCAGGCTGATTTCATAATACTCTCTTTCACACAATCTACATTCTGACGTATTTTCTATTCTCTATACATGAAATCCCATCTCTTGACCACAGACCTTTGTTCAGGCTGTTTTCTGTACCTGGCATATACCCCTTCCCTCACCACCTGCACCTCTTGGAATCCTTAGCTCCTATATAATTCAGGTCTTGTCAATTACAAGAGGCCTTCCTAATTTCCCCAGCTTCTAATATTCCCTTTCCCCCAAATTTACAAATACATAACCCTCTATATATTTATATACATATTAGTACTGGGAGGGCTAGCTGGAGCACCAGGCCTGAAGTCAGGAAGACTCATCTTCCTAAGTTCAAATCTGGCCTCAGACACTTTCCAGCTGGGTGACCCTGGCAAGTTACTTAATTCTGTTTGCCTCAGTTTCCCCATCTGTAAAATGAGTGAAGGAAATGGCAAAGCAGAAAAACCTCAAATGGGGTTGAAAAACAGCTGAAGCACATATGTACACACATGTATACATACTCTTGTGTATATAACCTATCGGCAATACTATATACATTCATGCCTATGTGTGTATGTACATGCAACATGTGTGTGCATGTATGTGGAGCAGTGATGGGGAGGGCAAAAATTAAGAGTGTTCAGAAACTTAATTTGCCCTTTCTTGACTACCTTGCCTTGATAGGTCTCCCTTCTCATGAGATTTGTACGAAAGGCTCTATAATTCTCCCTAATTTTAATTCTTCGTCCTAAATCCCCAGTCAGAGACAGCACTTATTGCCAAACACCTTATTACTAAGGTCTTTTTTTTCTCTAGGGATGCTTGCCCTCAATTTCCTCTTCCCATTGGTATTCTCCATAAGTACACCCAGACTAGCAAATGCCAGTGGATAAACATTGTTTGTAAAGACAAAGGAAAGCAAACAGACTTTCCCCTTGCCCGGAGGGAAAGATTTCAGGATTCCAAGAGGAGAGAAAGGAGATACGGAATTACCTTCTAGGGGTGAGAAGGAAGGGGGAAGGGCTCAATACTACAGCATTGAATATTTCTTGCGCCCCTACACCCAAATAGCCTCAGTCCCTTCACTCTACCTACACCTGATCGGAATTGTAAAGGTCCTCCAGGGGTGTGGCTAAACATAGTTCCTCCTCCGACTTTGCAGCCTTTCTGATTCATTCAGGGCACTTGACAAAAACTTCACCAGGTCTGGTCAATTTTCTACAAATCATTTGGTAGCCCCTTGTCAGCTCTTTTTCTTTGACGAGGTGCTGGGTTTTTAAGGACCACTCCCTCACATACATTTCTTAGGTATTTTGCACATTAGAACTGTGGGAGCTGGGAAGGGTAATTGTATTACTTAAATGAGTTGTGTTTAAAACGTCTTGGGTTTCTTTCCTCTGCGATTTCTTGGACCTTGTTAAAGGCTCTAGCAAATGCAGGAAGTAGGCAAAGAACTGGGAGTGAATCGCTTGGGTTTGTTAACATGAATGGAGCCTTCGAAAGTTATGTTAATTAACTGCCTATTAATTTAATTATTATGCATTTTAATTTTATTTTTATTAATAATTTTATTAGAAAATTATTTCTTTATATATAATATAATTTCAATATTATAAAATAAATTACAAAATAAAATTATTGATAATAATTTTAATTAAAAATTACTAAATTAATATTAATTTAAAATGGTGGCAGTGGGATATCTATAGTGAGTGAATTAGTTGATGGAAGTCATGACCAAAATGCCAAGAGTGGTTCCTCTTATGCAGAGGTTCTGCATGGGAGTCATTCTGGAAAGAGGACCCACCCTATCTCTTAAGTGAACGGGGATCAGGACGGGTAGCAGGGGAGTGACTAATGAAGCCACCACTCTCATGGCAGAGACCAGGCAGAGACAGTGGGGCTGAGTAGGAAGCAGAGGGAGATTCTTAGAGATTCCTCTACAAGTTTGATTGATCCCTGACCCTGAGTCCCCCAGTGATGAGGTTCTGAAAGCACTAGGAGCTGGAGGAAAAGTTGGTGACATAATCCCCCCTCCACTTCGGAAGTGGAGCAAGGGTCACTGTTCTCCAAAAAAATCATTCTTTTGGACTGAAAATACTGGCCTGAGACACTGGAAGCTGGGAAATCTCTACTGGAGATACAGAGGGGGCCTGAGTGTTTTCATGCTGAATCTTTTAAATTCTGAATTGCGTTCAGTGAATATGATCTATACTGCTAGCGCCTATGACTTTGAGACAGACTCAAAAGAAAGATTCTTAATGGGATGGAAACCAACAGAGGCGGTTTGTAAGACATTGTGTGATAATTTATCATCTTTATATTCCAAGTCTTGGATCAAGCAAGAAAAAACTGAGGAGGGCATGGAAGGATGGGGGGTGGGGGTTGGAGGAGGGGCCTTCCCAGTACAGGCACAAAGATCCAGGAAACAGGCAATGTGCCCCAGGCATGTTTCTGGAAGGGGCCTCTCCTTGGATAACTACTGTTCCCATCGATGTGTGTTTGTCTCCTACTGGTCCAGTCTCTCTCGAGACATAGGCAATGGGAGTTTGAGAAGTTGTGAGAAAAAAAACTCTTCTCCTTCACTCTCAGGCGATTGGCTCCAGGTGAGCACTGAGGGGAGGGAAAGTCCAAGCTACCTCAGGCCTGTGGGACCACAACAGCTAGTCCAGGAAACTGATATGGGAATCATCTATGTCAGAGCTGGGAAGGGCCTGAGAACAAGGAAGGTCAGGACTGAAAGGGACCTCAGAACAGGGGATGTCAGCATATATGAACTGATGCTGAGTGAAATGAGATTCAGAACCAGGAGAACACTGTACACCGTATCAGAGATCACCACCTCAACAAACATCGGAATCTGAATCAGAGATCAGAAAAGGTCTTTATTCTTTCTCATGAGAAAGGGCACAGCCCTTGTGGCTCAATCAGCAGTAGCCAGGAGTGTGCTCCTTGGTCATGGGAAGCAGATTTTTATAGCCCTAAAGCAAGTTCCCTACCCCTCTCCTTATCTATTTCCCCATCGGCTGAGTATTCAGGACATACAATCCCATCATGATAGCTACTTTCCAACAGAAACAATTATGTTCATATTTGGTGGTGAAAAGCAAACATGAACAGGAAGCAGGGAGGGTCACCAAGTGGATTTTGGGGAATGATAACTTACCAGGGGCTCCTGAGACTTAAGATGGCATGTAGAAACTTAACAAAGGAGGAAAGTCCTTCTAGTCTTCAACTATAGGCCATCTCCCACCACAGCCACAGTGTTCCAGGACTGTTTCTGGTAGACTTAGCCCTTCACAGCAAGGCAAGGACCTAAAACATTCCCAAAGGACTCAAGGCAAAATGCCGTCCACATCCAGAGAAAGAACTGTGGAACTGGATCGCAGAGTGAAGCAGAATATTTTCTCTTGTGTTATGTTTTGGTTTGGTTTTTCTCATGGTATCTCCCATTCATTTTAATAATGTGAAAATGTGGTTAATAAGAATACATGTGTAGAACCCATGTAAGATTGCATCTGTCTCAGGGAAGGAGGGGAGGCGTGGAGGAGAAAATTTAAAACGTATGGAAATGATTGTAGAAAACTGAAAACAAAAAAATTAATTAAATTAAAAAGAAAAGAACAGGGGATGTCAGAGCTGGGAGGAACCTTAGAACTGAGAAGGTCAGAGCTAAAAATAATAATAGCTTTCTTTTCCTTAAGGCTTTTGGTGTACAGAGCCCTTCCCTCACCTCACTTTACCTTTGCATGGCAGATAATACAAATATTATCTCCATGTAGCCCCAAAGATTTTCCTTCACACATGTCCCGAGCCCCAAATGCTATCCCAGGTTGAAGGCATGTTGTGGTTCTGGGTCAGCATCCTCTCAAAGTCATGACCCATGAAACCCCTGCCAGTGTGCTTCATTTACTAGCCAGCCAGAAGACATTTGGGTCAGAAAAAAAAATAATTAAATCACTCAGTGAGATTAGTGACAAGAAAAGCCACACACTCAGGGGAACACTTTTCCACCAGTTATCATATCACCAGGGAGAAAGTGACACACAGACAATACACACGCAGGCAAGTGTGTGTGTGCATGTGTGTGCATGTGTGTGTGTGTGCTGTTTGTTCATATGTGTGTGTGTGTGTGTTTCCATACACGTAATCAGGACAACTAGAACTTCCGTGCACATCTGAGGAAATTCCCAGGCACAATAGCACCGAAAGTCCTCTGGGGATGACACTGGGGAGCTGCAGTCTCTGCTACACCTTCTCCCTCCTTCCTCCTTCCCTCTCTCTTTCTGCTGAGCTTTTCTGACAGTCTGTCCTCTCTATCCAAGACTCTTCCAGTTCCGATGTCCTCCATGTTCTGTGTGTCATTATCAAAGGTACATCTTTATCTTCATCATGACAGTTGTGTATCTTTCCCCTGTCTCACATAAAGTGGGTCTGGACTCTGGGAAGGGGAAGAGTTAAGGGACCTCTCCCTTATTTGGGTATAGCCTCTGCCAGGGCCACATGTGACCTTCTAGGTCCTTGAGCGCAGTCTTTTGACTGAGTCCAAGTTTTCCAGAATAAATCCTTTTATTAAAAGGATTTGTTCTGTGAGTGAGTCAAAGGGCCACACCTGAGGACCTAGAGGGCCTTGCTAGTAGTGATCACTGGGAGTTAACATTTTATTACCATATCTACAAGGGGGGGGTCCAATAACTGGAGCCTCCATCACTGTACAGAGGAGGAATCAAATCCCCCCACCCCACCCACACACATTTACAATGACATTCTGCAATCCTCTGATCCTATAGGGAGATAGGACTTTAGGGAATAGGGGAGAGAGAGAGAAAGAGAGACAGACAGAGAGACAGACAGAGAGACAAAGAGAGACAGAGAGAGAGCAGATGGCACAGGAGAGAGGATGGGATGGGGATGGAATGAGGAGAAAGAAGAGAAGGAGGAAAGGGACCTAAGATGTAGGAGGGAAGAGATAGGGAAGGAGCATAGGGTTATAAGATCATAAATTCATAGCTAGAAGAGAACTTCTCCATCTTATAGATGAGAAAACTGAGGCCCAGGGATTCGGCCAGGGTCACACAGTTAAAAAGCATCTGAGGCAGGATTAGAACTCAAGGCCTTCCTAACCCCAAATTCAATGCTCAATCACGTGCATCAACCTGTTAAAGGCCCAGGTGGAATTGGGAATGGTGGTTCTGACATGAACCTGCCCTGAGACCCATCCTGGCTGATTGGTCCATATTCCAGGCTGAAACAAATTTGGGTACAGCCCAAAAGGATGGAGACACTAGGGACCACAGGGCTGGATTGAGAAGCATTTGATCCACCTCAGAGCAAATGGAATGGTTCATATTTCCCACAGCACCATCTCCTCCCGGCTAATGCCTCAGGAAGGCTCCCAGGGGGTCAGGCTAGGGTGGGAGATAAGGGGTGGGAGACCTGGATCCCCAAAGGGAAAGAGAAGCAGGTGCTAAGCCAAGCCTTTCCCCTTCCAGGCACTGAAACCTGCACTTGTTATAAGTCTTGGTATAAGGGAGTGAAATTTCACCTGGGGCCAAAACTGGAAGTAACCAAAGGGCCTAAACACTAAAAATATGATCACCTGTGAAGCTGGGGAGGTGGGTCAGAAGACTGTGCTGATGCCAACTGCAGCCTCCTCAACCACCCAGAGTTACCCCCCTGCCTTAGGGACCTAGGCATCCTGAACCACCAACCCCTAAGGCCTTGGAGACCCAAGAATTCTTATCTATAATTGTTCTCCTTATAATTGTTCTTGCCTATGTGTCCTAATACTTTCAGTTCTCATCCCCTCAAGGGAATTCTGATCCCCATCTCTTACTCCTCTTGGTGACTCAGATAACCTGACTGGGGGTGGTTCTCCAGATGCCTATCCCTCAAGAGTTAGCCTTCTGGCACCACCTATTCAGAGATCCAGGTGCCCAGGCTCCCAGCTGCTACCTCTTTCTATCTTTAGGGTCCCATGGCATCACTGTGGGCAGGAAAGGGTGCCTAGTAGATGCCTTGTCTTGCCACATCCTGATCGGGCCTCCTCAGGTGACCATCATGCATGTTCCTCTCTCTTCCCATGGCCTCCTCTCCCTTTGGCCCCAGGTTACCCGGGGGGAAGGCAGCTTCAAGATGGCAGCTCTGCCTCTGATGTCATTACACAGGCTGGAGGAGCAGACCCAGGTGTAAGAGACCTAGAATTACCCCTCTGCCTGTGAGAGAAATTCAGCAGACCCTTTCTCTGGAGGGAAATTCACTACTGGCATGGCTCTAGTGGGAGTCAGGGGCCCTGGTTCTAGCCCATCTCTGCCAATGACTACTGAGTTGCTTGGGCAATGCCATTCAGTTAATTTCAACAGATATTAAGCACTTACCCTGTTCAAGTCCAAAGGCCATATAAACTTCAGTGGAGAGAAACAGCCCCAGAATAAGTAAGACCCAGACTCTCTGACCTGGCTCTGGTCCTGTGACCAAACCACTCACCCACCCCATCATGGTCCCTGGTGATGCCCTAAGGCTGCAATTCAGAGTAATTGCTGTTGGGGGGGTGGGGTGGGGGGAGAAGATCCCACCCCAGGAATCCTTTCTATGATGGTCACAAACCCACCTGCTAAGCAGTAGATGTGCTGAGATAAAAACCAACAGTCCTTGCCCTCAAAGATCTTGTCTTTTATTGGGGTAGAGGGAGGGATACAATGTGTCTCTCCTTCTGCCCCCAAACAGCTGCCCCAGCTCCCCCTCCCCCAGGGGCCCTCAGTGCCCAGCATGTTTGGGTCTGAGATCTTGCTGGAGCAAGACTCCTTCCCCTGCTCAGAAGGACCCATGCACTGTGACAATGGAGCCTTCAGTCTCCAAGGAGGTGACATTCATCACCAGCGCCCTCCAGAGGCAGGGTCAGGCTCAGAGACGTACAGCAGGGCCCAAAGGCCCAAGCTGAGAACCTTTGGGGAAAGGGAACAGGAGGTCAGGACACCTGGCTCTCTGGCCCTGGGTTAAGAGTGCGTTCCCTCTCACTCGGTCTCTCTCTCTGTGTTTCTCCCCCTCTCTTTTATCTTTCTCCCTCTTTATCCTCCTCTCCCTCCCTGTCGGTCCCTGTCTCCACCTCCCTCTTCTCTGTCTCATCTCATACTTTCTTTCTTCCTTTACGTCTTTTTCTCTGTCTTTGCCTCTCTCTCCCTCTGTATCTGTTTCTCTATCTCTATCCTCCTGTCTCCCTCTCCTTCTCCCTCTCCCCTTATCTCTGTCTCTCTCTCTGTCTCTCTCTTTCCTCTCTCTCTCTCTGTCTGTCTCTGTCTCTCTGTCTCTCTCTCTCTATCTCTCTGTCTCTGTCTCTCTCTCTTTCCTCTCTCTGTCTCTGTCTCTCTCTCTGTCTCTGTCTCTCTCTCTTTCCTCTCTCTGTCTCTGTCTCTCTCTCTGTCTCTCTCTGTCTCTATCTCTCTGTCTCTGTTTCTATCTCTCTCTCTGTGTCTCTCTCTCTATCTCTGTCTCTGTCTCTCTCTGTCTCTCTCTCTATCTCTCTGTCTCTGTCTCTTTCCTCTCTGTCTCTGTCTCTCTCTTTCCTCTCTCTCTGTCTGTCTCTGTCTCTCTCTCTGTCTCTTTATCTCTCTGTCTCTGTCTCTGTCTGTCTCTGTCTCTCTCTCTGTCTGTCTCTGTCTCTCTCTCTGTCTCTGTCTCTCTCTTTCTCTGTCTCTATCTCTCTGTCTCTGTCTCTCTCTCTCTCTCTCTGTCTCTCTCACCATCTTGGTCCCGGTGGCCATCCAATGCACCCACAAACTGCCCTCCTCCTTCTCCCTCCTTCCAGGCAGAGGTGGGAGCAGGACTGCTTCTGGCTCTCCGGGAGGTGCCCCCTGCCCTGGTGACTCTCACTCCCTCAGACTCCTCAGAACCCTCTGCCTCCTGGGCCTATGGTATTGACCTGTCCACGACCCTGTTTTCTTCCTAGGATCCAGACCTTAAACACTAATGCCTCCGGACTCCCCAGTGACCTGCTGAGACCCCAACTGCGTCCTGGCTCTGGCAGGCGGGGGTGGGGAGAGCCCAAGGTGAGATGTTTCTGCACCCCTTATTGTGCCTGCACTGCCCACCAGGCCCAGGGAGAGGCAGGGCAGGGAGAGGGGCCAAAGGCCGGCCCAAATGCACCGAGTATGTCCGGTCAGGTGGCAGCTCTCTCCCTCCCAGAAGAGCTTCCACTTCTCCCTCCTGGATTCACGCAGGATCCCCTTTCCCTTCATTCGGTGGTTTCATCCTCACACATTCCCCATGCAAGGTGCCCCGTTCTAGGCCCCTCCCGGCCCTGACATTCCCTGTTCTAGGCCCCTCCCAGCCCTGACATTCCCTGTTCTAGGCCCTCCCAGCCCTGACATTCCCTGTTCTAGGCCCCTCCCAGCCCCGACCTCTCCTGTTCTAGGCCCCTCCCGGCCCTGACCCCCCCCTTCTAGGCCCCTCCCGGCCCCGACCCCTCCCCCCTTCTAGGCCCCTCCCAGCCCCGACCCCTCCCCCCTTCTAGGCCCCTCCCAGCCCCGACCCCTCCCCCCCTTCTAGGCCCCTCCCAGCCCCGACCCCCCCCTTCTAGGCCCCTCCCGGCCCTGACTCTCAGGACGAGGCACCCGAGGGCGGGCGGGCAGGCCCGGGTTCAGGCACGTGGACCTCACCCGTCCAACCCCTCTATCCTTCTGTACGCTCAGGGCCCTGCCGGGTTCTCCGTCGGCCTCGGTGGCCCCAGGGCCCGCTGCTCCAGGGGGGTCCTGTGGGGACCCCGGCTCCCCCAGATCGCGGCCCCCACCCCGGCTCTGCGGGGCTGTCCTCATTTTCAGTTATCACTGTTATTATCGCCGCGTCCTAGCGTGGCCTACAATCGGTATGATTTATCACATTATCAATAAGTACAATTAGTGCGCTCCGATGAATCCCCACCGCGGGGTGCCACAGGGCACCATGGCGGTCACGTGATCAGAACGTGGGGGTCAGAGCGGGGCATGGGGGTGGAAAGGCCCCAAGGTCAAGTCCCGGGCCTCGGCCTCCTCCTCGTGCAGCGGCTCAGGCTGGCCCCGCCCCCGGGCCGTCCGGGGCAGCAAGGGTGTCGTCCGTAGAAGCTCTCCCGGGGCGGGGCTGCTCTGGGTTTGAACTCGGTCCTCGACGCCTCATTGGCCGCCTCGGCCCCCGCTGACTCGGCTCGACGCCCCATTGGCTGAGACCTGGAGAGCGGGAAGGTCGACTCCAAGCCCCATTGGCCGGCGCCGGCGCTGCTCCGAGACGATTGGTGGAGGCTTCGGAAGGCGGGAAGGAGGCGGACGCGAACAGAGGCCCCTCCCCCCGCTCTTGCTTCTGCGGCTCCGCGTCCCCCGAACCCCTCGGGCGCTCTTCTCCAGGAGGCTGAGGTAACTGGCCCGGCCACGTCCCGCGTGGACGCGGGCTCGCGGCCCCCCTCATGATTCCATTCCCCCTCCCACATCTCTGCCCACCCAGAGACTCCCACCCCCTCACACCCAGTGGGACCCTCCCCCCCTTCTGCTTCCCTGGTGATTCCTGAATCCGTCCCCGCTTCGCGGCACCCTCCCCTCCCCCTCTCCGGGATCCTCCCCAGCCCCGCCACGTGCCCTCTGCAGAGCCCTCCCGGGCTCATTCTTAGCTGGTACTGCTTTCTTGTTCTGCCCCGCGCGACGTTGTTGTCAGCGTCACGTGTTACGTGAAGTTATCGGGAGCGTGGCGCCGCCTTGGGACAGTAGTGGGCCCCCACGAGGATCACGTGGCCGGAATGTCCCCGGGGCCCCTCCCCCACCCCGCCTGCCCGAGCCCTGGGGTCTCAAAGCCGCCTCGGTGGCCGTGACCCCCCGTGCCCTCTGGGGCACTGGCCAGGCTGGCATCGCCCGGGGAGGGAGGAGCCCGAGCGCTCGTGGGCGGACCACGCGGGTCCGGCCCTCACTGCGGCTTCTCGGACAGCCCTGGCTTCAGGCTTGGGCGCTGACGTGCGGTGGTCCCCGGGGTCAGGGAGGCCTGGGGGGACCCTCGCCCACCCCGGGAAGGTCAGGGCGGTGGGCAGGGGCCACCCACGGGCGTGGCCGTGCCCGGCAGCCCGAGTTAGACGGGGCCCCTGCCCGGGCCTCTGCGGGGGCTTTCTCACCATATCTTTGAGATGGGAAATGGGCCCGAGTCAGGAGGACCCGCCAGGTGGGCACGGCCGGGTGGGCACGGCCGGGGGGCATGGGGCGCACAGAGTGGCCATCCGTGAAGCCCTGGCGGCCAGAGAGAAGGTGCTGTGAGAGGGGGCCCAGTCCTCAGCCTCGGGCATCGAGTCAGAGTGGTGAGGGCATGGGGTGCCCAGTGCACCAGGTGGCAGAGCTGATACCGGGCCTAGAACCAGCGGGCAGAGCCGTCAGGGTGAGATGGCGTGGACAGGCCCAGGGTTTGGTCTCGAGACTCAGCAGCTCCCTCCGAGCCATCCCCTCGGGCAGCCGCCACACACGGTGTCCAGAGGGGAAGGTGCCCACCTCTGTGGCACACCCACCTGGGGGCCACTCTCAGGGAGGGCATGGACAAAGGCGGTGGTGCCCGGAGGAGAGGAGTTGGGAGGGTGAGAGGGGCTAGGGCAGCCCTTGTTGGAGCTGCTGTGGAAGAGGCCCGGTGCCCTGAGCCGAACAAGACGGCTTTCAGGGCCTCGCCAGCCTGGCATTCTGGGATCCTCTTCCTATCCGCCTCCCTCCCCTCTCCATTCTGAGCGTCTCTCCCGACCAGCTGCCTCCCTCCCCTCCTTTGGGATCCCCTCCTTCCTTGCCTTCAGGTCCCTTCCTCCATGGATTCCTCCCCTTCTCCTTGTCCACTCCTCACCCCATTTATTCCTCTTCCCTCTGGGGCTGCAAGTGTGTACTGTGAAGTCTTAGGCAAGCAAGGAAGGGAACTGAACTGGAGGACAGGAGCATGGGGGAAGGAGGGAACAGGGCTGAGCCAAGAGCAGGCTTCTGCAAAGTGGGAGCTGGGATAGGCCTCCCCTGACAGGGGTGGAGGGGACTGCAAGGAGGGAGGGAGCAGCTGTGCTTGGAGAATGAGGGCGCTGGAGAGAAACAGGTCAAGTGGGTCCTTGGAAAGTAGGGGACAGAACAGGAGATGCTTAGAGAAAGAGAAAACAGGCATTTATTAAGCACCTACTGCGTGCCAGGCGCAGTGCTGTGGGCTTGGGATGCGGAGAAGGGCAAAGGACTGTAGAGATGGGGTTAAGGGAGCGACTGAGACATGGATGTCGCAGAGAGTGGCTTGGAGCCACAAAACCCCTGGCAAAGGGCAGTACCTTCCTGAACTTCTATTTCCTCCTCTAGAAAATTAGGCCAAGAATATTTGCACTGCTTATTTCATGGGGTTTATTGGAAGGGAAATGTTACTAAACACTAGAATAAAAATTATAATAAAATTCACGTCACTCCATTATGTTATGAAATCATCTGTATCACATTTCTCTAACACCTAAGGTTTAGAAAGTACTTTATTCACAAAACTCCTCAGAGGTAGTGCAAATATCATTATTCTGTTATTTTATGTTTGATTTTTGTTTTAATTGATTTATGTTTGATATTATTCCATTCTTTCTTCAGTATTTCAGCGAATCACATAGATATGAGTACTCCCTCCAAGAGTGCAAATCAAAATCCATCTATTCCTTAGCCTGTGAGATTTTTTGCTCCTGTAAAATGAGATAATATTTGTAAAGCACTTTGGAAACCTTAACAACCTATATATCTGCTAGTTCTTGTTTTCATGATCTTGCCCCATACTCCTCCATCAAGGATATCCATCTAGGGCCCTGGAAGCCTTTCTCTAGGACTTCTAATCCGAGATCCCAGGGCAGCATTCGGCCCCCTATCTGGCATCTTTCTCCTGCTGTGTGATCAGCCCACCTTTTTCCTACCACATTATCTCCACTGTTTAGGCCACTCAGGATTCTTACTCTTGGAGGGTTGTGGCCTTTCGTGATTCACAGCCGTATAGCACAATTGAGACAATCCTAGCGTTAAAAAGGATGGCTTTTGGTGTCAGGGAAGTTTCAGGTCATTGAGCACTGTCCAGTTTCTTCAGTGCCCACACACTTCCTCCTGTTCCGTGCCCAGCCCAGTTTATTATCTTTCTTCAGTGCCTGTCCAAGATAGACTGAGAGACTGACCCAGTGGACTGCCCGGACAATTGTATGGTGTGGTCTGTGCAGTAGAAATTCTTCATCCACTTGTTTATTTGATTTTTTCCTTTGTGGATTGTGAGGGTAATCTCTTTTGAGTATGCCTGGATCTGATTAATGCAGTGGGGAGGGGGCTAATGCAATCAAAACAAGGTCATTGCCAAATGACAGGAGCAGCTGCAGGAGCTCCTCTTCTCCAGGAGATTCCTCTTCTGTTTAGATTCCAAGTTGGGCATTCTCCTAGAAAGCAGAGGTCGCACTCTTTTATGGATTAGTTGATATTGATCACTAATGATTTGTTGAACAAAGTTATTCCTGTGGTGTCTATTAAAGGATAGTGTTAGGTTTTAACATATGCATGGGAGTGTTATACTTGTTGGAAAAGAGCCTTTAAGGCAGCTTTCACTGCCAAGTCAAATGCCTTTTTATAATCAACAAACAGTAAACACAGAGAGACCTTGTATTATCTGTCTTTCAGTCAATTGTGTAGCTGTAAAGATGTGGTCTGCTATAGAAAATTGGCTGTGAAAGGCTGCCTTTTTCCTTGTCAGATTTTCATCAAGAATGCCCTCAATACATGAAGTTCATTCTCATAAAGATTTTATAGAGATGAGAAAGTAGGCATATGGGTCAGTAGTTGCTGATGCCTTCTCATTCGACTTTTTTGGTAATAATACCATTTGAGATTTTTTTTCCAATTGTTTGGCGTCTTCCCTTCTTTGAGATCTCAAAAATCAATCTCCTCAGTACTTACAAAATTGTGTTACCTTCAGCACAGATTTCTTCTCTGTGTACTTAGTCCTGGCCAGCCACTTTTTCTGACTTCTTCTGAGACATCATTTCTGCTTCCTCATAGAGCTCATCTGGTAACAAAGTGAAATGTGGCCAGGCCCCTGCTATCAGAGATGGGAATAGACCCCTAAAAGAATGCTGGCATTTTTTCCATTTTGCTTCCATTTTTTGTCTTGCCATTTTTATCTCTGAATGCTCTTGGGACAATCTGGCTTGGCTTTCTGAAGATTCATTTTCCCCTTCACTGCCTCTCACTGGTTTGTGGAGGTGAAACTGTGCATAATTTTTCTCTACCGACCTTCATGAGGGCTTTTTTCCCCATTCGTCTCCATGTTTTGTGGATGAGCTTGTTCACTAAAGTTTGTGGCAAAGAGAACGAATGTTTAATTGCTGAGGTGTTTTCTAGGCTCTTTGGGCCTCTGTGTTGTGGTCACTGGTTTATTTCATTATACTTTTATAAAAAATAGTGATAATCAAAGCCACTAACCTTGCCTTTATCCATTTCCTATTTTTTTAATTTAAATATTTATTTATTTTTAGCTTTCAACATTCATTTCCACAAAATTTTGAGTTCTAATTTTTCTGCCCATCTCTCTCCTCCCCCTACCCCATAATACCATGCATTCTAATCATCCCTTCCCCTAATCTGCCCTCCCTTCTATCACACCCCTTCCTTCCCTTATCCCCATCTTCTCTCTTGTAGGGCAACATAGATTTCTATACCCCATTACCTGTATTTCTCATTTCCCAGTTGTATGCAAAAACAATTCTCAACATTTGTTCCTAATACTTTGAATTCCAAGTTCTCTCCCTTCTCCCTCTCCCCTCATCCCCACTGAGAAGGCAAGCAATTCAATACAGACTATACATGTGTAGTTATGCAAAAGACTTCCATCATAGTCATGTTGTGCAAGACTAACTATATTTCCCTCCATACTGTCTTGCCCCCCATTTATTCTATTCTCTCTCCTAACCTTGTCTCTCCCCATAAGTGTTTACCTCTAATTACTCCCTCCTCCCATTTATCCTCCCTTCTGTCATCCCTTCATCCTACTTGTCCCCTTCTCCCCTACTTTCCTGTAGTGTAAGATAGATTTTCATACCAAGTTTAGTGAGCATGTTATTCCCTCCTTAAGCCAAATGTGATGAGAGTAAGCTTCACTTTTTCCTTCTCACCTCCTCCCTTTTCTCCTCCATTGAATAAGCTTATTCTTGCCTCTTTTATGAGAGATAATTTGCCCCATTCCATTGCTCCCTTTCTCCTCCCAATATGTTCCTCTCTCACCCCTTAATTTTATGTTTTTAGATATCATCCCTTCTTATTCAACTCACCCTGTGCTCTCTGTGTATATGTGTGTGTGTGTGTGTGTGTGTGTGTGTGTGTGTGTATAATGCCTCCAACTACTCAATTACTGAGAAAAGTCTCAAGAGTTACAAATATTATCTTTCCATGTAGGAATGTAAACAGTTCAACTTGAGAAAGTCCTTTATGTTTGCTCTTTCCAGTTTACCTTTTCATGTTTCTCTTGATTCTTATGTTTGAAAGTCACATTTTCTTTTCAGCTCTGGTCTTTTCATCAAGAACGCTTGAAAGTCCTCTATTTCATTGAATGACCATTTTTTCCCCTGAAGTATTATACTCAGTTTTGTTGGGTAGGTGACTCTTGGTTTTAATCCCAGTTCCTTTGACTTCTGGAATATCATATTCCATGCCCTTCAATCCCTTAATGTAGAAGCTGCTAGATCTTGTGTTATCCTAATGGTATTTCTACAATACTCGAATTGTTTCTTTCCAACTCCTTGCAATATTTTCTCCTTGACCTGGGAACTCTGGAATTTGGCTACAATATTCCTAGGAGTTTCTCTTTTAGGATCTCTTTCAGGAGGTGATCAGTGGATTCTTTCAATATTTATTTTGCCCTCTGGTTCTAGAATCTCAGGGCAGTTTTCCTTGATAATTTCATGAAAGATGATGTCTAGGCTCTTTTTTGATCATGGCTTTCAGGTAGTCCCATAATTTTTAAATTGTCTCTCCTGGATCTGTTTTCCAGGTCAGTTGTTTTTCCACTGAGATATTTCACATTATCTTCTATTTTTTCATTCTTTTGATTTTGTTTTGTAATTTCTTGGTTTCTCATAAAGTCATTAGTTTCCATCTGCTCCATTCTAATTTTTAAAGAACTATTTTCTTCAGTGAACTTTTGAACCTCCTTTTCCATTTGGCTAATTCTGCTCTTTAAAGCATTCTTTTCCTCATTGGCTTTTTGGGCCTCTTTTACCAGTTAAGTTAGTCTATTTTTTAAGGTGTTAATTTCTTCAGCATTTTTTGGGTCTCCTTTAGCAAGCTGTTGACTTGCTTTTCATGGTTTTCTTGCATCACTCTCATTTCTCTTCCCAATTTTTCCTCCCCCTCTCTTACTTGATTTTCAAAATTCTTTTTGAGCTCTCCCATGGCCTGAGACCATTGTATATTTGCTTTGGAGGTTTTGCATGCAAAAGCCTTGACTTTTAGGTTTTCCTCTGAAGACCTAAATTGTTCTTCCTCATCATAAAGGATGGAAGAAAATACCTGCTCACCAAGAAAGTAACCTTCTATTGTCTTATTCTTTTTCCCTTTTTTGGGCATTTTCCCAGCCAGTTACTTGACTTTTGAGTTCTTTGTCAGGGCCAAGCTCAAGCCTGAGATTCAGATCAGCTGCTCAATTCCCGCAGGGGCTCTAGGCAGAGGGCTCCAAAAATGGAAGCTGCCCCTGCAGTGGCTGCTGCCAGGGGTCCAGACTGAGTTCCCCTTTCCTGGGTGAAGGAGCCCTCCCACTGACCTTTGAAGCTGTCTGTGGCATTTGTGAGTTGAGCAGTCTGGGAACTACTGCAGCTGGTGTTCCCTGAAGCTTGTTCAGGGTCCTGTCCCTGCCAAGTCAGGCTGTACTCTGTGCTTCCTGGGTTGCGCTGCATCTCCATTTCCTATTTTGCAGTAAAAGTAGCTCATTCAAGTAAGTTAGGTTGGAGCTACTGTAATTGCAAACAGTGTCTTCTCGTCCATAACCCTTCTTTTAATTTGGTATTGATTTTGACCTTTTGCTTCAGCTGACTGATGATCTGACTGCACCAAGACAGCTGACTTTTAATGACTTCATGTAAATAAGCAGTCATTTGCTGTCATTTGCTACCTAGACATAATTATTTTAATTTTTTATGATGTTTTGTGGTTTCTGACCTGTCTTCCAACTGTCTCCTTAGAGAAAATATTCATGATATACAGACATGAGCTTTCTGAGTGGTCTGCTAGCCTGTGGCTGCTTTCACACCTCAGTGTTTTCCAGCATGGGATTTGCCCTTTCCCCTCAGGCACTGTTCACATGAGGGTCTCCAGCATATACTTGAACTGGAGGACTTGGTCAAGGTTTTCTCTACTTTTTCATTCTCTTTGATCTATGTTAACACATATTCTACAGCTGTCTTAGGAATGGTCTTTTGGCTGAGGCTAATCCTAAGTGACATTGCAGTTCATGCAGGTTACTTTTGGTACCTAATAAAATTAGTTGCTGTGTCTGACTCTCCGAGAAAACCTGTGAGCTGCACCTTCCTCACATCTTCTACTTCTGTCTGTAGCGTGGACATCACCATTTATGTGACTCAGTTTCTCCAGTAGTATCTCATAGCACGGGACAGAGATGTCACATTTAGAGTAGCAACAGTAAAATGAATGTGAGGGCCCTTTTTCCTTGTCTTTTCTTCACAGGCTGTTGGGGCCAGATAATTCCTTCCCAGGGATGATGGGCATCTCTGCACTTAGCCAGGCTGGTGCAAGGCTAGAACCAGAGCTGTAGTCACGAGGAATCTTTGCATAGTCTCATGTAGCTTCCTTGTTTTATAGATGGAGGAACTTGAGGCCCAGATATGTTAAATCAAGGTCACTGGGTCTTGTGAATATACATCTGGTGCCTTTTTTGTCACATTATATAATACAGCTTCCTACCAGAACTTGGGTTCTGTTGGCGTAGCCTTCAAAGACTCAGGGGCTCATGGCATCACATGAGCACATTTAGCCCCAGCTAGACCTTAAGAGGCACCCAACTCAGCCTGCAGCTACAGAGAGGATTATGATAATTAGAAAACTAAATCCTCTACCAGATAACACCAGTCAAGAGGCAGTATGATACAGTAGATAAGAGAAGTCAGCCTTGGAGTGGGAAGACCGGGGTTCAAGGGTCATAGCATCTAACCCCACCCCCATGCCCTAACAGTGTGACTGTTTCATTAGTACTGTAGGCAACTCCCCAAGAATAATAATGATAATTACATCATTGACTGAATACTTAACAAATATCATCTCATCTTCACAATAACCCTAGGAGGTCGATGCTGTTATTATCCCCATTGTGCAGATAAGGAAACTGAGGCAGACAGAGGTTAAGTCACAGTCACAGAGCTAATAAATGTCTGAAATAATTAGTTGTCAGACAAGTGCTGACCACTATTGGGAGTGGCAGTCTCCTCCCCCAGAGCTCTCCCTGCTTGGAAAATGCCAGGTGCCATCCGAACAACAATAGAAATGCACCAGGAATAGCCGTTATAAACAAATCAGCAACAGTGTCAGAAGGGAAGGCTAGATTGGGAGTCAGGAACAGTCTGGCAGTTACTAGGTGTGTGTCACTTAGTAACGCACTACGACCCGCTTCTCTTTTCACCTCCAGCCTATCGGTGCTTCGGATAACTCTGAGACCGTGAGATGCCATCTGCATCAGTGAAGAGGTTTCCACACTGGGAGTTTCCTACATCAATAAAATTATAGTTCTAAACCCAAAGATGTATTTGAAATTGTTATTATAATTGCAATGAATTAATGTTATATGCCATATGTCATACTGTTTCTGTAGAGTTATTATAATTATTCCATCCTGATATATTTTATTCTACTATCTGTTTAATTATGAATACCTGAAGAGGGGGTACATGAGGAGAAATGATTGAAGAAAAGGGAGATACAGGAAAGGAACTATGTGTAGAGAGAGTATGAGTGTCTAAGGCAAAAAGGGGGTAGGCTGGGGTCGGGCAGTGGGTAGAGACACTGTCCATCAGGGAAACAGGGCTCAGGGAATGGCTGGGCTGGGATTCTTCTAGCTTGGCTGGTATCCTTACTCCCTCATCTTCTCCCAGTTCCATGGAGACAAGTGGGGCACGTAGTGTCCAGCACTGCCCTTTGAAATCTACCACTGGAGATGGGGCCACACCCCCCACTAGCCAGCCTGGGAGCCGTGCTCCAACCTGTGCCCGTTGTCGCAACCATGGCATCACTGCCGCTCTCAAGGGCCACAAGCACCTGTGCCTCTTCAAGAACTGCGAATGTCATAAATGCATCCTCATCTTGTGAGTATCCTAAGAACATCCCCACCCCGGGGGATGTAGCTTATGCCCTAAAAGCTCCCTCTCTGCCTACTGCCCCTTACATGGGTCCTGGGGGAGGGGGCAGTCTTCCTTGAGGGCATCAGCCTTTTGTCCCTTAGCTATTGTCTTAAGTCTTAGGATCAACAGATTGTAGCATTTGGAAAACTGGAAGGAATCGGAGACAGCATCTGTTCCCAACCATCTCATTTTACGGTAGAGGAAACTGAGGCCCAAAGGTCAGTGACAGTTACACAGGTAGTAAGTAGCAGCACAGGAATTTGCACACAAGTCATCTGACTCCAAATCCCAGGATCCTACCATAGCTACCATACTAAAGAATGCCAGGCCTTCAATCCTAAATGGCCACTGACCTTTGACTCTTTCTCTTTCAGGGAACGAAGGCGTATCATGGCTGCCCAAGTGGCCCTTCGGAGACAGCAGGAGGCGCAGCTGAAAAAACACCTGACCCAGAGCCTACCAAGAAATGGGGAGGCTCCCCTGGAGATTTCTACCCATGGAAAATGGGGGTCTTCCCACCCACGGGTACTTGGTAAATGTTCTCCCCTGGCTGAAGGAGGAAGAGAGGAATACCCAGGGGTGAGAAGGAATCTGGGGGAGCTGGGTAAAGCATGACTTTGGGATGTGATTTGGGAGGCCACACACATGAGGTGCTAGCATTGGGTCTGTCACTGGCAAACTATGACCCCAGAGAGTCCCTCCCCTCTCCAGCATTTCCCACTCACCCTGTGGCAAAATTGGGGGTGGGTATAAAGTTTGCCCCATAGCATCCCAGATGAGGAATACTATGGCTGGTTGTGAGAGATTATTATTATGGCATTGAGGGGAGTGGGTATCTAAGGGCAGGGGTTCCTATAGATGTTTCCTATCCTCCCCAGCTGAGAAGGAGAATGTGGGCTCCCAGTCTGAGGGGGCCCTCCAGGAAGTTCCCCTGACTGTGCTGACACCCCTTGAAAAGGTAAGATGGGCCCCCAGCTCAGATACTTCCCATCTACCTCCTTCCAGGGTCTCAGCCTGGCCACTGCCCACCTTATCCTCTGTACCAATGGCTGGTTCCTTTCTACCTTCCTCCATATTCCCAGCTTGGATACCATTACCCTTCCCACTCTGGCTCCTAGCGACCCTTGAACCTCCCCTTTGCCCGATGCCTTTCCAGGAAAGCACCTCCCAGACCTTGCTGCTCAGTGGGCCATTAGACGCTTTGCCACTGTCCTGGCACCCTGGGCCCTGGCTTCCTCCCACCCTGTCAGTGTCTCCTCCACTTCGGTGTCATCTGCTGTACCAGGAGCCTGGCATCGCCGTTTACCCATTCCCTGGTGAGAAAGTGGGAATTGGGGTAGGTTGGGGATTGAGGCCCATGTCCTCCTGTACCCATTCCCCAGTGAGTGGGAGGGAGGGTCAGAGTCCATATCCTTTTGCACTTGTTTTCTAGCAAGCCTGGGAGGGAGAGGATCAATCCCCAGCCCCAACCCCCACCATGCCATGTTCATTCCCTCATGAGACAGTGGAGGAAATGAGGGGCTGGAAAGAGCACAAGGAGCAGGTTCCACCTGGGAGGAAACCCAAGTGCTGACCTGGCCCCTTCTCTCCTTGCCCACCCGGACCAGGCTTTGACTCAGGTTCCTCCCTCCACTTGACCAACCATGGAGCACTCCCAGTCTGCCCAGGAGAGTGCCAGCTACTGATGGCCCCTGTGCCAGGGGAACCCTCTGGGCTTCCCAGCCTGGCTCAGCCGTGAGTCCCAAGACCCTGAGCTGTGGGTGGGAAAGAAGGGCTATATGGGGTGGGGGGAGTGTATGTGTGTGTGCATGCACATGCATGTGTCAGTGTGGACCATAAGATCTAGGCCTGGAAGGAGCCAAATCACCCCTTAGGCAGCTGGTGGTGCCACAGTGCCCAGAGCACCAGGCCTGGTTGCAGAAGACCTGAGTTCAAATCCTGTCAGACATTTTCTAGCTGTATGACCCTAGGCAAGTCACTTCACCTCTTCCTGCCTTGATTTCCTCATCTGTAAAATGGGGATACCAGGATCTGCCTCTCAGGGTTGTTGGATCAAATGAGATCACATCGTTGTGAAGTGCACATATGTGCTGCTTTCATTGTGGCTCCACCTTTGTTCTGCATCCCTCCGTCCTCTCCACATCTTCCTGGTTGGACCACACCCCCTGGGCTGCAGGGCCTCAGACTGGGTGGCTTCCTCCTCACCTTTGCTTTTTGGAGCTCAGGCCTCTTCTGAGGGTGGCCTTCAGGTCGGCCTCGCTCTGGAGTTTCCCTGATCCCCTATAGGTTTTCCCAGGGCCCAGTCTTCTCTCTCTTTATCCCGTCACACCCAGAACGGGTGTGTGTGTGTGCCCTGTCTCTGCTGCAGAGGCCCCAATGCAGACTCTTCAAAGGCAGGGCCTTAATGAGTGGCTAATGCAGGAGGAATAGCTGTCTGTAGAGGTGAGGGATTCTCTAGTGGAAAGGACACGTCCCATCCCATCCAGTCACAAAACTCGGCTTCTCCTTTTGGTTCTGCCTCTGTTTCTCTGTGGGTTCTTGAGTCAATCCTTCCTTCGATGTCTTAGTTCCCTCTTTGATAACAGAAGAGGTTGGCAGGGTCGAGGCCTGGTGGGCATGGGGGGGACGTGCTCAATCACTGGTGGTCACAGGCCTGACTTTGAATCCTGACTGCCCCTCCCCAGCTGGGTGACCTTGCGCAGTCCCTGCATCCTTTGGGCTTCAGTTTCCTCATGAGAAAAGTGAAATCAGACTGGATGATAATGATTAAGACGGTAATAAGCATCACAAGCCTTCATGTTTACCAAGTGCTCCTATTTATCCCTGTAACAACCAGGGGGAGGCAGGCGCTATTATTATCCCCATTTTGTAGATGAGAAAACTGAGGCAAAGACAGCAGTGACTAGCCCAGGGTCACACAGCTAGCAAATATCTGAGGCTGAATTTGAACTCAGATCTTCCTGACTTGAGAGTCAGCACTCTATCCACTGTACCACCCATCTGCCAAGGTTGGAGATAGAGTGTAGAGTTGGTCAGCATTTATGAAGCACCTACTGTGTTCCAGGCACTGGGAACAGAGTGAAAGGGAAGAGACAGTCCTCGCTTTTGAGGAGCTGAAGGGACACATGGAGGACCTTAAATGATAAACTGAGGTGGTGCATTTCCTCCTAGAGGTCCTGGGGAGCTCCAAAGGGTTTGGGAACCAGGAAGTAACATGGTCAGGCCATTAACAACAAAGGCTGTTTTAGTAGTTGGGTAAAGCATGAATTGGAAAGGAGAGAGACCAAATAGGAGGCTGTGGTGATAGTCCAGAAAATGACAGTCTGAACACATGGTGGCTGTGTGAGCGAGAGAATCACATCAACGCAGAAGATATTGTGAAGGGACAGCTGACCCGCAGGATGTGAAGGGGGCGGGGGTGAGGGTCCAGAGCCAGTCAAGACTCTGAGCTTTCCCTTCCCCTTTGCTCCTTCCCATTCTAGATGCTCAACATTGATTCTGGAGCCCTGTGCCCTCCCAGACCCCTTGCTGCTACAACCCCAGGTTCTAGGAGGGGAAGGGGGTGGGGGACTCAGGTGCCTGGGTTTTTCAGGGAGGGGCAGGGCTGAGGTCTGGGTCTTGGGGAAAGAGGAGCCTGGGATTCTGGAAACCTGGAGTTTCTCAAGGGTTTATGGCAGGGGGACTCAAATATCTGAATTCTTGAGGGCTTGGGCCGTGGGTAGACATCAGGGCTAGAAAGCCTTGCTGTCTGCACCAATAGGCTTTTGCGTTAGACCAGGGAGGTGAGAGCTGACTTCTGGGGGAGCAAAGAGCCAAGGGAAAGAACTGGAGGCTAGGAAGGGCAAGTAGGGATGGGAAAGGGAACAGAGGGACTGAGGGAGAGATGGGGACACTGCATGAGTTTCAGGCCAAAATCTGCCTCCCTCATTTCTTCCTTAGGCCCCCGAGACCTCCACCCTGGCCTGCACATCAGCCTCCAAAGAGGACCAGCTGCAGTGGGAAGCTGCCGAAGCCTTGATGGGCCTGAGCGATTCCTCCTATGTCCCTCAGAATCTGCCACCTCCTTCTGGCCCCCCCTCCCCTGCCCGGGGGTCCTCACCCCACCCTGGCAGTCCCTCAGGTACACTGTGGTCTAAGACAGTCAGGGAAGGCTTCTCGAGGGCAAAGAATCTGAGTCAGAAGATCGGAGGAGCCCAGAGGAGCCTTGGAAAAGGGGGAGGTCTTAGGAGTGAGGGGTTGGATTGGGGAGTAAAGTAGAGATCCTGGAGGCCTTGAATGCCAGGCTGAGCAGTATAGACCGGAAAAACTCATGTTCTGTTCTGGGGGAACAAGACTCTGGTAGGATGTGAGCCAACCTGGAGGAAGAAGAAGCTACTGGCAGAAGGTGATGGTGGGAGGCCAAGGGAAGAGCTGTGAGTTTGGAGTCAGGAGGGCTGCTCTTTAATCCTAGCCCCCTTCTCACTAGCTCCAGGTGACCTTAGGCAAGTCACTGGGACTCTGTCTATACTTAACCTACACTGCGAGCCTCAGAGAGGCAGGTATGGTCATAGGCCCATGGAAAGAGAAGACCCACCCCCTCCCCCTCCCACCCACAGGTGCTGATACCCCAAAGGAAGGCAAGGAAGCTGAGGGCGAGTCACCGTGGCCCAGCCCAGCCCCAGTGGCCCTGCACATCGGTCGCATTGGCTCCATCTCCCTGCTGGGCTGAGGGCTTCAGCCCTCCACAACAGGACAAGGAATCAGCATGTTGGTGGGCTGTGGTATGAACTGGATCTCTGCCCTCTCCTGGGGGGGGGCCTTCTCCCCAATAAAGTGCTATGAGACCTGGAGGCCTTCCATCTGCATGTGTAAGTGTGCCTTGTGCATGGACGTATGTGGTTGTAAACATGAGTGTGTGGGCATGTCTGTACATGGACATTCCTGGTACAATGTGGGCACCTGCCTGTGTGTGTGCGTGTGTGTGTGTCTGTGTATGCGTGTGTACGTGCATGTCTGTGTGCGTGTGTCTGTGCGTGCGTGCATGCACTCTTGAGCCACAGAGCAGCAGGCCTGCCTCAAATATTTCCTGTCTCTGTGATCCTGGGGAAGTCACTTCACCTCTGTCTACCTCAGTGTCCTCCACTGTAAAATGGGGATAAGAACAGGGATGTTGTTGTGAGGGTCAAATGAGATCCCATCACACAGCACCTGGCACTTGGTAAGCACCAGACTTATCATTTCTTATTATTGTCTAAAACACAGAACACATGCACATGCTTTTATGGACTTCTCTCCCAAGATGGTGGATTCTAGGACCCTGCTGTCCAGGAAATTCCCTTTTCTAATTGGAGGCGGGTCATGAATAATGCTCTTCTTCAGTCACACCCTGTACAAGTCTTGGGTGACTTCGGGGGCACCTCGGGGACTGTGTCTCCTCAGAGGCTCCCAACCAGCCAATCACCCTGTGCCGGTGTCTGTCTCTGAGACCTAAACAAGAGTGGGTGTCCTTTGTCCTCTTACTGGCTGTGCTCGAGAAGGGGTGCTTTCAGAAGCCTGGCAGACGCTCAGGGCCCTCAAAGGTCATCACCTTGTAAGCAGGAATTACCCAATCACCTCCCACCACCCCTTACAGGGCTCATAGACTTCATTCGAGAGGCTTTGTATCAGGCCAGGGCTTGATGTCATTGGCACCACGTCATGTGCCATGTCTAGAACCTGCCTAGTGCAGGCTTCTCAAGAGGATGTGAGGCTTTGGCCAAAATCAAACGCCTACATAAATACAATCCTTTTTTTCAATGAAATAAAATTCAAGTCTGTCAGTGACCATGGAACTAAAGGCAAAGCCAGCCCAACTAGTGGGGGTGGGAGCCTCTGCTAACCCTTCTTGCCCTTCTCTCAGTTCCTAGAGTAGCCAAGACCATCTGCCATCCTGTCACCTACCTCTTCTGCCTTGTGACCCCAAACTCTCTTTTTAACCCTTAGGACTCCTTCCAATCCTAGCACCTCCAAGTCACCCCCTCAACACTGGTTACCCTCTTCCTTCAGGTCTACTTTGTCAAGTACCTTGCCCTTTATCCCATCACAGTCTTGCCCCACCGGGCCCCAGCCTTGGATCGCTCCCACTGCCTTTATCTCTGCTCTTTGTGCTACTGGGTGAGGGTAGAGAAAATCACAAAACTCTCCTGTCTGGGCCCACTGCAAATTTGTGGTACCCAAGCTCCATCCTTTTATTCCTCCCTAACTAATTGTGCCCTCTCACTAACCTCTTCATCCTTCCTCGAGCCTCTTATGGGACCCTTCCTCCTGCCCCTGCCCCTTGACCCTCTCAGCTATACCTTGCCTTATGGGTCACTGAAAAAATTCCCCGAAAGCTACCTCTCCTTCCCCATGCCCCAACTCGCATCACCCAGATGCCTTCTGCCACTCTCTTCTCATTCTCTTAACCCCACCGTCTGGCTTCAAACCTCATCTTTCACCTGAGATTGCTTTCTCCAAATCTCTTAATTACCAAATCTAACGGACTTTCTCAACCCCCATTCTTGACTGCCAAGTCCCCCTTTTCTCCTGGATGCTTTCTCTAGGTTTTGATGACTGCTCTCCCCTGGCTCTTCCCATATGTATCTGACCAATTCTTCTCTCTCTCCCTCACTGTATTTTCATCCACAGCTTGCCTGATTAACAGTGACTGTTCCCTAAGGCTCTGTTCTGGGCCTTCTCCCTATTTTTCACGGTAATCTCATCAGTTCTCATGACTTCAAATTCAGATCTATTTGTCCAGGCCTGACCTCTCTCCTGACCTCCAGTCTCATATCTCCAACTGTCAGTTAGGCATCTTAAACCAGATGTTCTATTGGCATCTTAAACTCAACATGTCTAAAACTAAGCTCACTACCTGTCCTCTCAGACCTTGTTCAGTTGTTTTTTTCAACTGTGTCCAATTCTTTGTGGTTGGGGTTTTCTTGGCAAAGTCACTTGAGTGCTTTACCACTTCCTTCTCTAGCTTATTTTACAGATGAGGAAACTGAAGCAAACATGGTAAAGTGACTTGCCCAGGGTCACACAGCCAGTAAGTGTCTGAGGCCAGATTGGAACTCAGAGAGATGAGTCTTCCTGACTCCAGGCCCAGCACTCTATCCACTTCACCATCTACCTGCCCTTTTCACACCTTCCCCTCTTCTGATTTCTATTTGTTCATCTTTCATTTTGAAGAGGACCAGCGACATCCCAGGGTGATATCTTAACTTGAATTGGATTGAAGTGAGGCAAGGCTGCACAAACTTGTCAGCCTCACTTTCTCTTCCAGTCATCACAGGCCAGTGGCAGAACACAAGCTAAGACATCTGCTGCTGTCCTGGGATGCAGGGGATGACCTTGGCCTCTTTGATGTCTGACTAAGCTCTAAGCGCTCCACAGCACCTGCTCTAGCTGCCTTCATGACCCCTGGAACAAATTGTTCTCATCCACCCTGTAGGGCAATCTTCACACGCTTGGGGTGGACATCCCCCTAACTCACCAATGGGTTTAAGGCCCCTCAATTATCCTCAGAATGGTTTGGCCCATCTGTCAGACAGTTTTACTGAGTGTGGCTACTGCACATGCTACAGCTTCTTAGAACCACAGGTGAAGATGGGGTAACAGGTGGACATCAAGGGTGGGAGAGCAGCCCTCCTCAGCAGCCCTTGCACTAGAGGTGCCAGTCCTCTTGAACCCCCTCATTTCCTATTACTATCAAAGGATCACCATCCTCCCACTCACCCAGGCAACCTAAGCATCATCCTGGACTCCTCATTCTCTCATATCCCACATGGGTCGAGTCATGTAGTTTTAAATTACACAACTCTTTGCCTCCTTGAGAAGGCCAGCAAGTTGATATTGATCATACGTCACAACTCTTAAACATGACTCCTTCTCTCCTGACGTTGCAGCCACACTGGTACAGGCCTGGACTACTGAAATTGGTGGTGGTGGTAGTGGTCAGTCTTTCATTCTCAAAGGGGACCAGTGACACTGAGAGCCTTTGACTTGGTCTCATCTCAAATCTCCCTCCACTCCATCCTCTGTTCAGTTTTCCATCAAAAAATCAGGCCTGACCATATCAGTTCCCTGCCTTTCCCATTCAGTCACCTCCTGGATCAAATAGAAAGTCCTCTACTTGGCGTTCAAAGCCCCATAACAATCTGGTCCCTTCCTACCTTTTCAGCCTCCTCACCCCTCATTCCCCTCCTAGTTTTTATGATTCAGTGAAGCAACCCACCTTCTGTTCCTCCACCAGACACTCCATATCCTAACTCCAGGTCTTTCCTGGTGCCTTCCTCCTGCTCCTCCTCTCCCTCTCCTGGCTTCTCTGGCTTCCTTCATGTCTCAGTTCTCCCCTTGCCCTCAGTCATTGAATGGGCTTTGCCTCAGACAAATGGAGACCTGGGAAAGACCTTCGCATAGACAGGCCAAGGTCCTCCCCTGCATTCAGGGCCATTGGCAGTTGTCAGACCTTAAGTCCTGCCACCGGACTCCGATGCCCCTGGAGGAGAATGAGACCCTGCCTCACTCAGGTACAGCACGCACATGTCATTGTGGGATGTCATGGGTCTGCTTCAGAAACAGACAAACCACAGCACCCCCTCTTTTGCAAGAAGCCTTTCCCAGGCTGCTGTAATCTTAGTGCCTTCCCTCTCCTGTTACCCCCAATCTCTCCCTTCTACGTTGTGTTTGTCTGTAGTTGTTAGACTAGGAGCTCCTAGAGGCCAGGGACTGTCTTGCCTTTCTCTGTATCCCTGGTGCCTAGCACAGTGCCTGGCACATAGTAGGGGCTTAATAAATACTAGCTGAGCGATGCACAGAAGAAGATGCAGGAATTGAAGAAGAAATGGGTGGGCGAGGCACGCTGTTGGGCGTTTGTCAGCTGGGTTTGGTGAACTCTCCCTGAAGAGCTGGTCCCTGTCTGGCCTGCCCTTACCACACAGCAGGTCTCCAACTTTTCCGTCTCAGGCCTCCTTTTCACAGCTAGGTAGCCCGATGGGGCCAGGGAGCACCAGGCACAGAGTCAGGAAGACCTGAGTTCCAATGCCTCCTAACTCTGTGACCCTGGGCAAATCACTTCTACTTGCCTCAGTTTCCTCATCTGTAAAATGAGGACAATACTAGTACCTCCCTCCCAGGTTGTGTGAGGACCAAATTAGATAAAAATTGTAAAGCACTTAGCACAGCACATGTGCACATAGTAAATGTCATAGAGACGCTAGCTGTTACTGTTGAAAATTATGAGGACCCCCCCCAAAGGGCTTTTGTTTATGTAGGTTATATCTATTGAGATTTACTGCATTATGAAATCTTGGTATTATTATGAAAACAGTTTGGGTCCTGCCTCTGCCCTGAAAAGGCCTCTGAGATTCCCCAGGGGTTCTCTGGCCACCAAAGCCGACTGAAGTTGGCCAGAGGAGCCCTTGAGATCAGCAGCGCTTGGGTTCTGTAGAGAGGAGGAGCCTCCAGGCCACCTGACCATGGGCCCAAGACGATGACCAGCCCCCTTGGGGGAAGGCCCCATGAGAGCCGCTGATGGGGTCCCCTCAAGCAGATGGCAATGAGGTGTGCAACACTGGCCAGCGTTTTAGGTGGATGAGGACCCATGGGGAACCTTGGACCTGAGGTAGCCATTCTGGGGCCCTAGGGTGGGAGAAGGGAGCGCCCTGGGTGCTACCCACAGAGAAGTGTCTTCAGCTTGTTTGGCTCTGGGTGCTTTTTACAAATATTATCTCACTTGATCCTCAAAACAACCCTGGGAGGCAGGTGCTAATGTTATTATCCCCACTGTACAGTAGAGAAAACTGAAGCAAAAAAGCTGTGAGGCCACATTTGCACTCAGCTCCACCTAGCTCTGAAGCTGTCATCTTACCTTACTGAAAGGAAGTGAACTGGAGCCATCGGCTTATGAAAGGCAGCAAGGGTGGGCAAGGAACCTTTTTTTTTTTAAAGAAAAAAGGGAGATGTTTCTAAATAAAATTTGGAAGCTACAGATCAGTAGGTAATCCTTTGGTGGATTCAGCCTCATTAAACACAGAACTGGGAGTTCTTACCCTCCTTCATGTCTTGAAACCCTTTGACATCAAATCACTCAGAGGAAGCCTTGGGACCCCTTCCCAGAACTGTTTTCAAATGTGTAAAATACCTAGACCAATTCTACTGAAATGTGGTCAGCAAAACCTTTTTTTGATGACCAAGTTCACGGGCCCCAGGTTAAGGGTGCCTACTCTAAAGGGAGCCTACGCAATCCAAAATGCAGCTGGGCAAGAGGGCAAGTGCGTTTTCCTGAGAAAGGCAAAGGCCTGACCCGGGGGCTGCCTCCTCAACCCATTCCCTGTTGTCAGTGGGTGAAGTATCAAACCCTGTTTGGTTTTAGGGCCCGTTGTACCCTGGCGGGCCCAGCCTCCCACCTTGTTACCTTGCATCAGCACCGCCAGAGCTTGCAGATGTAGGGGCGCTGGCCCCCTGGGGTCCCTGACCCATTGGATGCCCTGGAGCCCCTCAGGGACCTCCAGGCTCAGGGAGGCTCAGGGCAGGAGCCCCCTCTCCTGCCTCCCCCCCACACCCTGGCCCTGCCCCTGTCTCCTTGCTCAGCCATCCAGCACCCCACGGGGGCCTTTCTTGGCAGATCCTGGAGAGGCTGGCCATCTCCTTCTCCAGCCCATGTTACAGACCAGGACACCGAGGCCCCCAGGGTGAAGGGACTAGCCCAGGGTCACACAGCCAGGAAGGGGAGTCCTGCCCCCCAGGTGGGGGCGGGGTGGGTGCCGCACCTCCCACGGGCCCTGACGTTTGTGCGGCCAGGCCAGGGAGGGGGAGTAAGCATTCGTATGGCACCTCCTGGGCGCCTCGGGCGGTGCCAAGCGCTTCACTGATCTGAGCTCACTGGAGCCTCACCCTCGGGTCATTTAGGGTGGCATGAGGCCGGGCCTGGGGAGGCTCCAGGAAGGCCGCCACACCTGGTTTGGGCAGCAGGAGGAAGGAAAGGGTCAGGCTGGGAACCGGCGGGCAAGAAAGAGGGCCAGCGTGGGCAAAGGCACGGAGACAGGGGGATGCCTGGACCCAGGGGAGTTACGTGACGCACGCAGCCACAAACGCCGGGTGAGGGCGGGGAGGCGAGAGCAGAAGCACTTCCGCCCTCACTCGCGCTCCCGGGTGGGAACGGGCGGGATCCAAGAAGCTACTTCCGCCCGGCTCTGGAGAGCAAAGCGCTGGCTGTTCTCGCGAGACACGCCGTGGGCGGGACGAGTGGCTCTCGCGAGGTTTCCCTCCCCTCTTGTGCGGCTGGGAAACCCCGTTTCTTCCTTTCCTCTGGCTGGCCGCGCGGAGCCCGCACCGTGAGTGGCGCGTGCGGCCGGAGCTGGGACCGGGAGGGCCGGGCGGGGGAGGGGAGCCGCGGGGGCAGGGAGGGGGACCCCGGGGGCCCCGACTGCCCCCCGACCTCCCGGTCTCGCCCCCCCAGATGCCCGGAGTCACGGTGAAGGACGTGAACCAGCAGGAGTTCGTGCGGGCCCTGGCCGCCTTCCTGAAAAAGTGAGTGCCTCAGTGTCCCCCCGTGCGCTTCCGGCCTCCGTGCGGGTGCCGGCGGCCGAGCCCCCCGCGCGGCTTAGAAGGCGCCCCTCCGTGCGCCCGCCGCGCCCCCGGCCCCGCGCGGGGGTCCCTGCGCTTCCCCGCGGTCACCCACGCCCCTCCCCCCAGGTCCGGGAAGCTGAAGGTCCCCGAATGGGTGGACACGGTCAAGCTGGCCAAGCATAAGGAGCTGGCGCCGTACGACGAGAACTGGTTCTACACGCGGGCTGGTGAGTGGGGCCTGGGTGCGAATCCTGCCGGGGGGGGGGGGGGGGGGGGGCAGGGCCGGACCCCTCTGACCAGCCCCTCCCCCCAGCCTCCACCGCCCGCCACCTGTACCTCCGCGGCGGGGCCGGCGTGGGATCCATGACCAAGATCTACGGGGGCCGCCAGCGCAACGGGGTCATGCCCAGCCACTTCAGCCGGGGCTCCAAGAGCGTGGCCCGCAGGGTCCTGCAGGCGCTGGAGGGCCTGAAGATGGTGGAGAAGGACCAGGACGGGTAAGGGGGGCCCTCGGGGCTCCGCCCTCCCCCGGCGGGTCGGCTCCCCCAGAGCAAACGCCGCTGTTGGGCCCGGTCGTTGTCCGAGCCGGCCCTGCGCCTCCCTGAAAGGCAGGGCCGAGCGACCCGGTCAGTCTTGGCTCGAGTCTGAGGGGGATGGGACCCAGGCGCTGGGGCCTGCACGGTTACCGTGGACACCGGGGGGCGCCCCGGCCCCGGGAAGGTGATTCAGTGACTGCCGGGTTTCATTAGGCCGCTCCTTAACTTCTCCCGATTGATTTTTTTCCCTCCACGAGCTCTTCGACAGGCAGTCAGCTGGTGCTGAACCTGGGTAGCTTGAGCAGGACTGAGGGGTCATGGGTCCCTCTGGGCCGCCCTGGGGCTGGTGGGAAGTGGTGGGGGTGGGGCAGCAGCCCCCGCATCCGGTGCCCTCTGAGTGAGACCTTAACCTGCTCTCCATCCACCCCCAGGGGCCGGAAGCTGACACCTCAGGGACAGAGAGACCTGGACAGAATTGCCGGACAGGTGAGGCCTGAGGGGGGTCGGTTCACTGAGGGCATCTCCCCCTCTCTGTGCTTGGGGTCATGATGCAGAGCTGAGAACTGCAGAGGGCATGCTAGATCCTGCGTGGTTCCCCTCCCTGACCTTTAAGCCTAGGGTCAGCAGCTCTGCCCTTCTCACCATTATCATCATGTTGTGTCTGTTAAAGTTGAGGGGGGAGGCCTTGACACCTGGTCTCCTCTGTCTTGATGTTCACACACTGGGAGTGTGCTTCAAAAGGTGCCATCAATCTTTGGAGAAGGGCCTGTGCAGTCATCCCCCAGTGCCCATCCTGGGATGGACACCTCTTCCCTCAGGGTTCCCAGTCTGGAGTGGTGGGAGGGTAGGCTTGGGTCATAGGGCTCCCCTTTCTGCTCTGGTTGGCCTGGGAGCTTAGCGGTCCAAGGTCTTTGTCTGAGGGGGCAGGGCAGGCAGCAAAGCCCAGGCTTGCCCAATCCCTCACCGTTACCTGGCATTCTCTCTTCCAGGTAGCAGCTGCCAACAAGAAACATTAGGACAGACCATGCCAGATTCATTAATAAATTGCCTTGTTCGTAACTGTCTGGGTCATTTCTTTATCAGCCAGGGTTTTCACCTGCAAGGTCTGGGGTTGGGGGTAGAATTAAAGACATGAGTGATCTGGGGTGGAAGTCAGGCTTCTTCCCAGGTTGAAGTTCTCTAACTCATCTGTGCCCGTGGGCCCTTCTGACCTAACAGCTGCCACCATGGTTAATGAGAACCAAGGATATGCTGTCCAGGAGGGTGAGGGGGTATTGGGCTGGAACCCCAGCCAAGGCCCTCAGAGTGCCTTCTGCCTCTGGTGTTATCAGCCAAGCAACTTTGTGGATACCACTCCCAGCATATTAGCTGGAAGGGACAAAGAAGCTGGGTGTCAGTGTGGGTCAGCTCTGTCATGGTTTGTCACTTGTCCCATGAGTAGAATCCATCCATGCAGGGGGGGGGGGGGTACAGGGAGCTGCCTCTTCAGCCATAGCAGCCTTGAAAATTAGGGTGTCTTAATGAAACTCCATCTCTGGCCTGGGCCTTTCTGTGGGCCTGGGCCTTTCTGTGGGCCTGTTTGCTAATCTAACAAGGAGTCCCAGGTGTCAGCCCTGGTGATGCTTTTCTGGTAGTAGGCATGACTGAGGGGCTGCCCAGAGAGCTGGATAAAAATCCCACTTTGAATACCCTTTAGTTAGAAAGTGGGTAAGACAGGCTTTCCCAGCAGCCTTACGGCAGGTGGTTAGGGTGGGCTTAACCCAATCCCTGGGCTTACCACTTAAAGCCTCCCAGAGCAATCTCTGTGCTGGTGGTTGACCCTGAGCAGCTTGGCCTTTGCGGGTAGCCTGAGGACTCCACAAACCCCATCCCTGACCCACTGCTTCAGCCCAGGCTGGGCAGGGTTGGCCATGCTGGGCCAAGGATGTGGCAGTTCCGGCCTCTGAGTGCTTAAAATAGGTTTTATTTTTCCTCTGACACAAGTTCCCCCACCAAGTCCTAGAGAGGAAGTTCCTGACCTTGGAGAAGGGCTTTACCCAGGGTCATTTATGCGCAAGGCTTCCTAAAGCTGAGCTAGTTTGGGGCCTGGGTTTGAGAGCATGACCTTTAGCATGCGTTTTGGGGCATTTCAGCTCCTTGTGGCTGGCCAGCCTGTGGTCCCAGACTACTAACAGCTCAGCCTCAGCTTCCCTATCTGTGCGCAGAGGGAATCCCGGGAATGGGCCGTGTAAGCATGAGCTGCTGAGCGTTCATCCCACACCCCCAACCGGCTAGAGATGGGAATTGATGAAGTTAAATAGTACCCCCAGTTTTCTACTTCATAAGAGGGAACCCCTTTTTCCTTTCACCCTTAAGCTGGTTCCAGGGATCCGGGAATGAGAGGCTTGCCTTGAGTCGCCAGCCCTGCCCACTCTCCATAGTTTGTCCCTGGGCGCACGTGAGGAGTCTGCGCCTGCGCAGGGTGCACGCTTCTACCCTCCACGAAGGCCACGCGGTGGCGCCAGAGGCCTACCTTCCCTGCGCCAGCCGGCCGTGACTCCATTGGCTCTTGCCGCGCGGAGGGGCAGGACCAGAGGGACGCCGCTGGCCCTGATTGGCTGACCTGGGGAGGCGGGGTTCGGCGCGGGAAATTGGTACTTGTCTTAGGGGCGGCTACCTCGCCCGCCCCTCCCCCTGGCTCCGGAGCACGTGGGGAGGGGATCCACGTGGAGCTCCAGGAGCTCCCTGGTCGGGGTGTGCTGAAGCGGGGGTGGGACGTGCCAAGATGCGGGTGTAGGCTGGGCCCGGGAGGTACGATGGGCCCAGTCCTGCAGGCCTGCAAGCAGGGGCTGGGGAGACCCCTGGGACCCCGGCATTCGGACCCTGAGCCTTGTAAGAAGAGGCCGCTGCCCACCCTGGACCCGACATCCCGACGTTCTGGGGCCAGGACTGCGGAGGTGGGGCGTGGGTGCGGTGCAGACAATCTGCCCTGAGCAGGCATCCCCCCCAGACAGGTCCCCAGGGGACCCCATCACTCTGGGGGTGGCTCCAGTTGTCAGGAAGGTTGTCCTGACATCAGGCTGAAATCTGCCGCTTTGCCCCTCTCCCAAGTGTACCCCACTTCTCCGGGACCGAAGACAAATCGAATCCTCACACACATGCCCACTTAACAGCACCAAGCGCCCACTGTGGACGAAGCACCTCCAGGAGATGCAAAGACAGTGACAAACAGGCCTGCCATTCTGCTGCGGGGAGGGGGAGTTCTGTTGTGTGAAAGGGGGCGAACAGGATGAAGATGGGATCAATGGAATTTAGATTAAAGTCTCCCAGCAAACTGCAGTGTTTCCCTAAACAACATGAGGACAAAAGTAGAGATCCTCAGCCTCTGGATGAAGACATCTGGGAGTCTACAGCAAGGATTTTTACCTTTCATGCCATGGACCTCTTTGACACTCAGTCTCATGAAGTCTATGGGCCCCCACTCAAAATCATGTTTTTAGGTAGGTGAAGGAGATTCCAAATTTTAGTTAGAATTTAGTGAATATAAAGGTACATATTTTCCCCATGTGATTCATGGATTTACAGACCTCTAGGAGTCCTGTGGATCCTAGGTTAAGAATTCCTCTTCTAAAAGTAAAAAGGAAACTTAGAAGGAAGCAAAGACGGACAGCTCTGAACACAACACAGGCTTTCTTGAAAGGAGAATTCATCGCTATGTATTTTGAATCCTCGTGTTCTGCTGTGCACAAGACGTGCTTTTTTCTTTGTATTTAAGTTTATGACTTTTTTTCTTTTCTCTATTCTGTATTTGAGTTCTGGTATTTGAGTCTAAAATTTAAAAACAAATCCTGTTTTCGAGACTGGCTGACTGAGGAATTAACAGGACCTCCAGAGGCCTTTAAAAAGAGGCAGGAATCATTTCCAGAGAACAGGCTGCTCTGAATCTTTTCCCTTTCACCCTCTTGGAGAATGTAACAAGGAGTAGGGGGTGTTGACTTCTCTCTTTTCCCCACCATCCCCACCATGCAGAACAGAACTTAAGCTAATCAGGATGAGTTGATTTGGTCAGAGGAGTGGAGAGGAGCTAAGATCCTGCTTGGGAGATGTTGGAACTCAGAGTGGAGACTCCCCCAAAGTTCAGAGTGGTACCATAGGCTAGAATTTTAGTTCAGCCTGAAGCTGGAGAAAGTGGAGACCAAAGCCAAACATCAGAGCCACAAATCCCATCCAGGAACAGAGGAAAGACATCGTGAGAAAATGGGGGCAGAGGGCAGGAGCTGGGGGAGAGGGTATGGCAGCACTGAAGACATAACTTTGCTTGGTCATATATGTTCCCTCTGTGTGTACTTCCCCTCTTGTGAATTCCATGGATGTTCAATCTTTCCACTGACAGCTGTGAGTAGTTAGAGAAGAATATGACCCAGCTTTATGAGAAAAAGGTTGTTATTAGGCCTACTCACTAGGTATGGCTTTTCTGTAAATTCCTCAGCTTTGATTGTGGCAAGGAGAAACTTTGGCAAACTCTGCAAATCCTCCTTCTGTCTGGGTGGTCCATGGTACACTCCCATGACATTATCGCTTGTTTCTTCCTCCGTTGATCTTTTCTCATGTTTCTACCCTCCAGTTCCTAGATTTCCTAACATAATTATATCTTTTTAATATACCTTCATACTTCTCCCCCAATTTTATCTGCCATATTTCTTCCAAATAAGGGATGCCCTTAAATAATTATAATCCAGTCATGAGCCCCATTCCACCAAGCCTCATTAATTCCTGCAAATTCAGTTTAAAAGGTTGAATTTCCTTACATTAATCAATCAACAATCAATCAAACATCTATTAAGTACTTACGTGACAGGCACTGTTCTGAGTGCTAAAACCCCAGGAGCCTCACACACAGTAGGCACTTAATAGATACTTCTTGACAGTACAAAGAATGAAACAATCCTTATTCACCATGAGCTTACAGTCTAATGGGAAAGACATTCTAATTGGGAATACAGCAAGTACATATAAACATATAACCAGCATAAATATCTCTTGTTCAATTTGTTTATTACCCTACTTTATACATTTGTGTATAGCCATCCAAGCCCATGGATTTTATTGGATTTTGTCTCCTGTGAATTATTGGATGTATCTACCGCTAGTCTTTTAAGTGCTCCTTTCTATGGTATCTGGTTTGGCAGATATATGTGGATAGGAAGTTTCTCCCTCTTCCTCACTTTTCACTTTTCAGCCTTCTCCATAAAAATGGTCAGATAAGCCAAATATATATGTGTGTATATATGCACACACATGTGTATTAGTCTCAAGTCATATGTATGTGTGTATGCACACATATATGTACATACACACGTGTATACATCCTCATTAGGGACACTCAGACCTGGGCCAGAGTTCACCATTCCTATATTTTCCTGAGAGCTATGGATCTTGAGATTTGGAACAGGAAGGGACCTCAGAAATCATTTAATTCAATTCCCTTGATGAGGAAACAATGCTTCATTTAGTTCTATTGCTCCACCTTACCAGAAACCCTATCAAAGTCCTGTTCAAGCACCTCTTCCTATGAGAAGCCTCTAATGATTCCCTCATCCACCCTCTGCCATCGAAATTACATTGTATTTCCTTTTTCTTTGTACATCTTTTTGTTTTCCCCAAGGGTTACGTTCCTTGAGAACAGAGACTGTTGGCCTTGTCTTTCTATCCCCAGTCCCTGGCAGAGTCTCCAGTAGAGAGTAGTTACTTAATAAATAACCTTGTGTTTGTCCTTCGTTGCCGAAGAAGACCATGCCATCAGAGAAATGATGACATGACTTGCACTTGACTTTGTTTTGAGTGAGGGAGGGCTGTGCAGGTCACCAGCCTCACTTCTCCTCCAGAGCCATCTGAATCCAGTGACCAGATATTCATCAGGATGACTGGAGATGACCCAGGATGAGGCAATTGGGGTTAAGTGACTTGCCCAAGGTCACACAGCCAGTGAGTGTCAAGTGTCTGAGGTAAGATTTGAACTCAGATCCTCTTGACTCCTGCACTGGTGCTCTATCCACTGTACCACCTGGCTGCCCTTCACTTCAAATCCAGCTACTTAATAAATACATGTTAAATGAATGAATTTATAGCCCTGTCTTTTCTGTTAAGTGAGCTAACTTATTGGATTGCCTTTGTTCTGAAATTCCCAGTCTGGTCTGGTTCAGGTTGTCTGTTCTGAAAAGGACTAAAATGACATCCCTCCACTGGGCTCAAGGTTCAGTGTATCCTGTTATGCCTGATCAGACCAATGTGAACTCGGAAGGCTTTACCACAGGTTGGGCACAAATAGTCCATATAAACATATGGAGTGAAGATGTCTTTAAATCTGCTCATTTACATTTCTTTTGAACTATTGCCATTCTACTTTGTTTATAGAGCACAGCACCTTCTTTGATGAGGGCACTCTGTGCTGGACAGTTCTGTGCCAGTGTCTCCTACGTCTCGTAGTTGATTTCAAAGTTCTTCAGAGAGAACTTGAGAGTGTCCTTGTATCACTTCTTCTGACTTCCACGTGAGCACCTGCCTTGTGTGAGTTCATCATAAAAAAATCCATTAGGCATTCAAACAACGTGGCCAACCCATCAGAGTTGTGTTCTCTCCAGTAGTGTTTGAATGCTTGACAGTTTAGATTGAGAAAGTGCCTCAGTGTCTGGTACGGTGTCCTGCCAGGTGATCTTCAGAATCTTCCCAAGACAATTCAAATGGAAGCAATTCAGTTTCCTGTCAAAGTTTCACAGGTATACAACAATGAGGTCAGCACAACAGCTCCGTAGACCTTCAGTTTGATAGTCAGTCAGTCTGTTCTCTCTCATACTTTCTTTCAGAGCCTCCCAAACACTGAGCCAGCTCTGGAAATGCATGTATCAACCTCATCATCTATGTGTACTTTCCTGAAAATATACCGCCAAGGTAAGTGAACTTAACCACAACATTCAGATTTTCTCTCTATTTGCTGTATGGTTCCACATAATGTAGTGCTGGCTAGTGGAGAACCTTTGTTTTCTTGGTGGTAATTGTTAAGCCAAAATTAGCACAAGTGGCAGAGAGCCCATCCATACTTTGTTGCCTCTCAGTCTCAGAGGCTGCATTGAGTGCACAATTATCTGCAAACAAAAAGTCATGTACCAACTCTTCCTCCACTTTAGTCTTGGCTTACAAGCCTTTGCAAGTTATATAATTTACCATCAGTGCAATAGCTGACCTTGATGCTGTTTTCATCCTTGTTGAAAGTGACCAACCACATCACTGCTAAAACTCATGGGAAAGTACATGGCTCTGCTTCACTCCATTGGTGACTGGGAAAATTTGAGAGCAGCATTATCTAGAATCCATGAAAGTACACTGTCATGAAACTGATGTGCGATACTGATGAACTTCTGGGCAACCAGATTTTGCCATGGTTTTCCAACTCATGATTTTCACTGCTACTCCATCGATGATCAGAAGAAACTTACATAATCTACTGTTTGACAAACCCAAAGACCCTAGCTTCTAGGATAAGAACTCATTATTTGACAAAAACTGCTGGGAAAATGGGAAAATAGTATTACAGAAACTGGGCATAGACCAATGTCTGATACCATTTGCCGAAATAAAGTCCAAATGGGTATACAAATTAGGTATAAAGACTGATACTAAAAACAAACAAGAGGAGCAAGGAGTAGTTTATCTGTCAGATTTATGGAGAATGGAGGCATTTATGACCAAACAGGAGATAGAGAACATTATAAAATGGATAACTTTGATTACATTAAATTGAAAAGTTTTTGCACAAACAAAGTCAATGCAACCAAGATTAGGAGGGAAGCAGAAAACTGGGAAAGAATTTTTACAACTTTGTCTCTGATAAAGGCCTCATTTCTAAAATATATAGAGAACTGAGTCAAATTTACAAGAATATAAATCATTCCCCAATGGATAAATGGTCAAAGGATATGAACAGGCAGTTTTCAGAGGAAGAAATTAAAGTTATCTATAGTGACATGAAAAAATGCTCTAAATCATTATTAGAGAGATGCAAATCAAAACAACTCTGAAGTACCACATCACACCTATCAGATTGGCTAATATGACAAAACAGGAAGATGATAAATGTGGGAGAGTTGGAACTCTGATTCATTGCTGGTGGAACCGTGAGCTGATCCAACCATTCTGAAGAGCAATTTGGAACTATGCCCAAAGGGCTATAAAAATGTGCATACCCTTTGACCTAGCAACACCACTTCTAGGGCTGTATCCCAAAGAGTTCATAAAAATGGGAAAAGGACCCATATCTATGCAAAAATATTTATAGCAACTCTTTTAGTGGTGGCCAAAAACTGGAAATTGAAGAGATGTCCATCAACTGGGGAATGGCTGAACAAATTGTGATGTATGAATGTAATGGAATACTATTGTGCTATAAGAAATGAAAAACAGGAGGACTTCAGAAAAACCTGGAAAGACTTATATGAACTGATGCTGAGTGAAATGAGCAAAACCAGGAGAACATGGTATGCAGTAACAGCTACAGTGTGTGATGACTGATTTTGATAGACTTTGCCCTTCTCAGCAATGCAAGGACCTAAAATTTTTCCAAAGGACTCTTGATGGTAAATGTCATCCACATCCAGAGAAAGAACTATGGAATTGGAATGCAGAGTGAAACAGGCTATTTTCTTCTTCTGTTTTGTTTTGTTTGTTTCTTTCTCATGGTCTCTCCCATTTGTTAAAATTCTTCTATGTAACATGACTAATGTAAAAAATATGTTTAATAGGAATATATGTGTAGAGCCATATCGTATTGCATGCTGTCTTGGGGAGGGAAAGGAGAGGGAGGAAGAGAAAATTTAAAACTTATGAAGGTGAATGTTGTAAACTAATAAATTAATAAATGTTTTTTAAAAAGAAGAAACTTACAGTTGATGTTCAGGAAGACAAACTACAGACCAGTGAACTTGGCTTCTGTTCCAAAGTTCTACTGGCATGGTATATCTTGGAAAAGAAGCAACAGAGCTCGACTGTTTTTACTCTTATTTTTTTGCCATAGTTGCTTCCCTGGTAGATCAGAGAAATGCTATCAGCAAATATGACACAAAGCATTTGACAAAGCAGCTTGTGATGTACTTGTGAATGGGATAGGGAAATGTAAATAATATAGTGTATCAAACTCAAGTAGGTAATGGGGCCACTAACCCACACATAAGGACCCCTGCAGGCCACATGTTGATTTAGTTTTAAAATGTAATGTTACATATGTTTTACTGTATTTTTACTTGTTTTGCTAACTATCTCCCAATTATATTGTAATCTGGTTTGGGGAGTCCCAGCAGTGCTCTTCTGTAATAGGGCTTGGGATGGGGGGGTGGAGGGGGTGGAGAGTGGATCCCAGGTGTTAAATCCTCTACTCAGGGGATGATCTGATCAGGTGGATTTGGAATGTGCCCAGTGACTGAATCCAAAGAATAGTCATTGTTGAGTCAACATGGAAGGAGATTTCCAGTGGAGTCCTCCAATGAATGCAGTGAGAACTTTCATTCAACCTAGTCCAATGTAATCCAATGAGAAGTACAAATTAAGAGTACCTACCCCTATTGTCTTGGAATGGTTGTAGTGTCTTCTTTACAAAGTGATTTTCAGATCAATGTTTTGTAAATCATTATAGGGGATCCTAGTCAATCACCCCTCCTCCTTCTGAAATACACAATTTTGTGTGTAAGCAAGTATAGTGTAAACACAGTTCTTCCTCAGTTTCTATCCTACCAAATCCACAGATGACACAAAGCCTGGAGGGTTAACTAACTCAAGGGACAACAAAGTCAGGATCATAAATATCCCAAGAGGTTAAAACGCTGGATTGAATTCAAAATAAAGTTCAATGTGAGGTTCTACTTTGGTGTTCCAAAAATCAACGTTCATCCTGCAAGGTGGGGAGAAGAGGACATAGACCAAAGTTCCACTAAAATAGTTCTGGAAGTTTTGGTGGATCACAAGCTCAATATGAGTCCCTAGTGTGAAGTGGCAGTCCCAGAGGTTAACTTGATGGGAGGCTGCATTTTGAGAGGCACATTATCCTCTGAGAATAGGAGGTAATGGTTCCACTGAACTCTGCCCTAGGCAGATTATATCTGGAGTGGAGAGATGAGGGAGGGGTGCCATATTTTAAAAAGAGCATTCTTGCTTGTCCTTCATTTTTGAAGAGGACCAGTGACATCACAGAGTGATGACTTGTGCGTGAATTGGATGTGAGGCAGAGTGATACAATGTCCCCATCCTCGCTGTCTCTTAAATCCAATGACAAGACAGAAGCCAAGACCATTGGCAATGACCCAGGATGCAATAGACATCCTTGGTGTCTTCCATGTTTGACCAAGTGCTCCACAGAGCCTGCTTTAGCCACCTTCATGGCTGTTGGGACATACTGTTCTCATCTAACCATTTGCCATGGGAAGTCTTCACACGCTTGGGGTAGACATCCCCCTAACTCACCAATTTCCATCAACCAGGTTTGGCCCATGTGCTAGGATAGTTTTACCGGGGTGTGGCTGCTGCCCATGATATTGCTTCTTGGAACCATGGGTGAGAGTTGAGTGAATCATGTGGACATCAAAGATGGAAAGCTGCTCTTCCTCCTGAACTCCCCATATACCCCCTAAAAGAGCATAAATTAGCTGGAGAGTATAGGAAGACAACTAGGATGGTGAATGTCACAGAGATCACGCCAAATCTAGAGGAACAAATTAGAAATGTTTAGTCTAGAGAAGACTGGGATGGAGTGGGGGTGGGGAATGAGACCTGTTGGGGGTGTAAGCTTAGTTTTCACGTGAACAATCTCAAGGGTGGGATGCTCTCCCCAGCAAGTTTCCCACTGAGAAGAGGTGGAAAAACGAGATAGCTCGTGTTTCACGCCTCAATTCCCAGCTGTTCCCTGGGGGGCCTCGTGAGAACTCTGAGGTTTAGAAGTCCTCACTTTTACCTGCCCAAGACTATTCACATGAAAACTGAGCTTACACCCCCAACAGAGACCTGACTAAGTCTGTGAAGGGCCATTATATTTGTTCATCTTGGCTCCAGAGGGCAGAACAAGGAGTCATGGGTAGAAGCTGTGGAGACAGATTTCAGTTTGATGTAAAGGGGAAAATTCCTTCTAATTAGAGTTGTCCAAAAGTGAACTGGATTGCCCCAGGACTCACAAGCTCCCTCCTGCTGGAGGTGTGCAGGTGCAGGCTGGATGATCACTTGTCAGGTAGGTTGGAGAGGGGATTCTCAGGCAGGTAAGGGTTGAACTAGTTGGCCTCTGAAGTCCCTTGGAACCCAGAGGTGAGTTTGTGATTCTGAGGCCTCCAGCCAAATCCAATTATCAGCCATTTCTTACCTCTGGGTACCCATTCTATTCTCCTGCAAGGATGAGATTTTAGGAAGCACTTCTAGGGCATTGCTCTTCTGTCCCCTCAGAGATGGGGGATTGAGAGAGAAAGAGGGAGATGAGGAGGTGTGAGGGACATGAGTAAATGAGACACACAGAGGGAGAAATGGATGATTGAGGGAGGTGTGGATTGAGAGAGCTAGAGAGAGAGAGAAGAGAAGAGACTGAAAAGAGAGGTGGAGAATTGAGAAGAAAGAAATGAGGATTAAGAGAGAGGAAAAGAGATGAGTAAACTCAATCCTCCATCTGTTCCTTTCCTTCAATCTGTCTTCCTCATTTCCTCACCTTTCCTCCCTCAGTCTTCCATCTTGTTTCCCCTTTTGCCTGTCTCTGGCCACTCACAGAGGCACCATGTCATCTGAACTTTTGCAGTAGACCTTTAACTGGCCTCTCTGCTTCTAATCTCCCTTCTCCCTCTCTCCTCTCTCTCCCTCCCTCCTGCTCTCTCCTTCCCTCTTTCCTTCTCTCTCTCTGTCTCTCCTTCTCTGTCTCTCTCCTTCCCTCCCTCCCTTCTTCCTTCCCCTACCCTCCTCCCTGCCCCTTTAAGCCAGGGACTGTCTTTTGCCCCTTTTTGTAACCCTAGCACTTAGCATACTGCCTGTCATAGTAATTATTTATTAAATGTTAATTGACTGACTGACCAGCCAATGAGATTGTCCGCAACACACATCCAATTGTCTTCATCACTTGCTCAAAAACCTTTCAAAGGTTCCCTGTTTCCTTGAGGAGAAAACTCAGATCTCTCAGCCTGGCATTTAAAATCTGCCACAACCTGGCTTCAGCCTGCCTTCCCACAATGATGGCGTCCTACTGTTTTCCATGAATTCTGTACTCTAGTCAAACCTCCAATACAGGGGGTTCTCTGCGCTGGATATTCTGCCTCTCACCTCTGTGGATTCATATTAGCTTTTTTCCATTCCTGGGACATACTCAATTCATTTCAGCAAACATTGAGTTCTAGCACCATGCTAGAAGCTCAACAGACTGACTTCAGGGAGCTTACATTCTCCTGAGGAAGATTCAAAATATACACTGATATTTGCATACCAAGTAATGCAAAGTAAATTCAAGAAGGCGAGAGTGCTAACAATGGGGGAGGGGATCAGAAAAAGCCTCTTAGAGCAGGTAGCACCTGAGCTGGACTTTGAGAGGGCTAAGGATTCTAAGAGCTGGAGGTGAGGAGGGAGGGCATTCCAGGCAGGGGCTACCACCTAAGCAAAGTCATTGATGTAAGAGATGGAAACAGCCCAGTGCAACTGGATAGAGAGGTGAAATATGAAATGAGACTGGAAAACTAGGGAGGAATCATAATGTGGAAGGCTCAGAATGCCTAGCTGAAAGGTTTCTATTTTATCCTAGAAGTCATTTAATATTTTTGGGAGGGTAGGTGACATGGTCCCATCTTCCTCTTTGCAATGTCAGTTTGGCAGCTTTGAGGAGGATGGATTGAGAAGGGAGTGGACACAGAAGCACCAATTAGGGGGTAATTGCAAGGGTCTAAAAAGTTACAAGGGGCTGAAGAGAGCCAATTATTAAATTTTCAGTGTGGTATTTATACCTTGGATATTGGCAAAAGGAAGGAAGGAAGGAAGGAAGGAAGGAAGGAAGGAAGGAAGGAAGGAAGGAAGGAAGGAAGGAAGGAAGGAAGGAAGGAAGGAAGGAAGGAAGGAAGGAAGGAAGGAAGAAGAGAGGGAAGGAGGAAGGAAAAGAAAGGAAAGGAAAAGAAAAAAGAAAATGTCTATAAGTCAGGGCTTGGTTTACTATTTTGTTGATTTCTAGACTTAAAGCAATGGAGGAAAATGTTAATAATGCATATTAGACTTAAAAGGGTATCTTATGGAGAACCACAAACTTGGTGGTTAAATATTTACTAGCACACTTCTGTGTGAGAAGGAGCTGGATAGAAGAGTTGTTAAGACTTGGCAGCTGACTAGATAAGGAACAGAATGTAAAATGAAGAACTGATCATGACTCCAAATTGGGAACCCAAATCTAGCGCCTTCCAGAGAAATAGGCTGGTTTGGGGATGTTGAGTCGGAGACGCCTACAGAACATCCAGGTTGAGACGTCCAGGAGACAGTTGATGATATGGGATTAGATTTCTAAATATGGAAGGAATCAGCATAGAAATAGTTCTATCTGTGGGAATTGAAGAGATTGCCAAATGAGAATGTGGAGAAAAGCGAAGAGAGCCCAGGATGGAGCCTTGAAGGATGCTGACACTTAGTGAGAGAAGGATGATGAGGAGACTGAGAAAGCTCATCCAGACAAGAGAGAGCGATGTCATGGAAACCAAGAAAGATGAGTGCCCAGGAGGAGAAGGATGGACATCCGTAACCTGCGTTTCAAAGAAGTCAGAATGAGGACTAACCAAAGGCCATTGGTGTCAGGTAATGAAGACCATTTGTAATCTGGGAGAGGACTTTTCCCATTGAATAGTGGGGATAGAAATCAGATTGCTTGGGATTGAGAAGTGGGAAGTGAGGAAATGGATGAAGTGAGTGGAAATGACCCTTTCTAGAGTTAAGTAGAGAAAAGATAGAGGAGGATAACTTTAGGGGCTGACTGGGTTAAGGGAAGCGGTTTTCTTTCTTTTGATTCTGAATTTAAACATTGGATAAAATCAATCAATGAGTCCCTACTATGTGCTGGCATTTGTGCTAAACTCTGGGAATACAATAAGAGGCAGAAGATAGTCACTGTCCTCAGGGAACTCACAACCTAGTGGAGGAGACAATAAACGGTGAATAAACATATACTAACAAACTACACACAGAATAAATAGGAAATAATTAACGGAGGGAAGATTCAAGAATGAATAGAGATTGGGGAAAGTCTTCCCGTAGATGATAGGATTGTAATTGGGACTTAAAGGAAGCTAGGGAAGTCAGTAGGCAGAGCAGAGGAAGGAGAGCATTCTGGGTCTGGGGGGGAAAGGAGGGACATCCGAAAAGAATGAGAGTATACAGTGAGCGTTGAAGGATTGCCGTGTAGTAGGGAGGACCCAGTTGATATTGGAGAACATAACATAGTAGCCAACTCAGGCTGCATAACAGCGGCGACTCCCTCCAGGGTCAATCTGAGAGGCAACAGTATATCATGTAGGACTGGGAGTTCAATCTTGACATCAGCTGGGTAAGCTAAGGCAAGTTTCTGAACCTCAGTTTCCCCATCTGTAAAATGAACCAGAGAAGGAAATGGTCAATCCCTCCAGTATCTCTGCCAAGAAGACCCCAAATGGGGTCAGGAAGAGTGGGAACACAATTGTGAGTGTGTGTTCATCCTTAGTTGCCAAAGAAGACCATGCCATCAGAGAAGTGATGACATGACTTGCACTTGACTTTGTTTTGTGTGAGGGTGGCTATACAGGTCACCAGCCTCACTTCTCCTCCAGAGCCATCTGAATCCAGTGACTGGATATTTATCAGGATGACTGGAGATGACCCAAGATGAGGCAATTGGGGTTAAGTGACTTGCCCAAGGTCATACAGTTAGGGAGTGTCAAGTGTCTGAGGTGAGATTTGAACTCAGGTCTGATTAAACAACTAAACAATAACATTATAGTGCCTACTATGTGTCGAATACTGTGCTAAGCACTTTATAATTGTATCATTTTATTCTTATTCTTAATTATAATAAATGCAAGGCACTTTTGGTAGGATACAGGCACTAGCAGGGGGAAGGGGGAAGTCAGGAAAGGTTTCATGTAGAAGGTGACATTCAAGCTGAGTTTTAAAGGAAACTTGGATGTTGGGGTAACCATAGATTGAGAGAGGGGAATTGGCAAGACATGAATGACCATGGCAAGGGGTAAGGGATTCATGAAGACCCAAAGGTTAAGATGGGGAAGTGAGGAAAGATATCCAGAGCAGGGGTGATGACCAAGGAGTAGAGGGAGGGATTGAGAGACTGGACATCACAGTCAGGATGGAGACTAGGTGAGGAGGGAGGGTCGGGAGGTGGAGAGACATGGGGGAGGGGGAAAGAGAGAGAGACAGAGAGAAACAGAGAGACAGAGAAAGAGAGAGATACAGAGACATGGAAGATATGCCCAGAGAGGAAATCTGGGATTCTAGATCTGGTGGCCTTGTTCAGCTTGGCCCCCAAGGGCTGAACTAGCTGCCATGGGTGGAAGTGCTAGAGACTGGTTTCATCTTGACACAGGGGGAAGTGCTCCTTATAGATGGAGCAATAGCAGTCACCCAGCTGCCTAGCTGTGGCCAAGCTTGGTCAGCAAAGGTTTCATGGCACACAACAAGGTCCTCATCCAGTTAAGTCTCTTGATTTTATAGCAAAGGAAGCAAAGACCCAGGATGGGAGATGACACCCAAGGTCACACCTGGCAGAGCCAGGATTTCTCCCTGACAATTACAATACTCTACTTTTAAAAGACTTTGTGGGCATGATAGAGCTCACTATATGAGCCCAAGCCCAAGCCTCCAAATGGAGGCTCTTCTAGCCCAGAGCACAGGGAAAGTGATGCCCAGGGTCCACAGTCTCTTAGAATCCTGTTCCTTTAATAATCAGTTCCTGTGGAAAGGGGAAAATCTATCCTGCCTAGAGGCAGGCAGCAGGCATTTGAAAGTTTATCCTCAGGGCCTGAGGGCCCTCTTCATGTGATGCATACATCCCTTACTGTCCCCCATCCTGTTCTCCCATGGGTGAGCTCCATCTGGGGGTCTCCATTGTGGGCACTGGCCTCATTAACCTCACTGCCCTTAGATTTCCCTAGCCTTCCTTGCCCCATCTTCGGGAGCCTTTTAGAATGGCATCTCCTTGAAGATAAGAACTGTCTGTTTTCATGTCCATATTGCCAGCACTCGGTCCAGAGTAAAACACTTGATAAGCCCTCTGGCTTTGCTTGCCTGAGGACCCTCCCAGCTCCAACATACTCTGTCCCAAAGGTCTACCCAGCTCTGTTCTCTGTCTCTGGCCCTGGGGGGGCTGGCATTGGGGGAGCAGTGGAGCTCATCTCCTATCCAGGTGCAGCAGGAAGCCACGCCCTGACAGGCAAAGACAGCTCTCCTTTTTCCACAGCACGATCTCAGCTAGTTGGGGACCCTTTGGGGATGATGTCCAGCCTCATTCCGCCCTTGGTCCTGCTCCTCATCTCTGTTCTGAACCCTGGTAAGTGTTTGAATCAAGGTGAAAGGGGATTAGGGGTTGGGGAAGTTCTGAGATAAAGACAGGGTTTGCGGGTGAGGTTGGCACAGGGAGCAACCAGTGACATCCCTGGGGAAGGACTGGGTGTCTAGTTATGTCCAGACGTGGGGCCTTTTGAGAGCAGGACTCATGGAATATCAAGACAGCTGTTACTTTATAGAGGGAGAAATGGAGATCTAGAGGAGGTCCAAGGTCAAACATCAAACCACAAAACCACAGAGAGACCACGAAGACCATCCCTTTCATCTTAGGGACAAGAAAACTGAGGCAAGGCACTCACCTAAGGTCCCATGTTGAGTGAGTGACAAAGGATTGGATCTCCCATCTCTTGACACCCAGCTCAGGTCTCGGCCCCTTCTACCTGGGCCTCCATTAAACCCTTCAGCAGGAACATGGAAAACAGGTTGAGTTCTGGGGATAGTAAGAAATTGAGGAGAGGGAAAGGTGGTCCAAAGGGTTTGGGGAAGCCAGAGAGAGCAATGGAACAGAGAACAAGATGCCCCTTTGATATGTCAGGCCCACATCTGCCCACGATCACCCATCTATATTTACCCAGGTCCAAATGAAGAAATGAAAGTAATCTCTCCCTCCCCATCCCCCAATCTATAGTGGGTTTGAGGAAGGAGAATTGGGGGGGGGTACCCCAACTTTTAAAATTCCTTGTCTCACTGAGATATAGTAGAAAGTACCATGTCAAATGACCTGGGAGCCTTGTGCATGCACTTAATTCATGTTTATTTAGATCTTCCTCAGTCCCCTGCCTTGTTCTTGTGGTATTGGGGAAAAACCTGGTCCTCTGGGGCCTCATTCTCTCCTCCTGTGAATCCGAGGGCCTTGGAGGGGGTTGGGCTAATAGCTGGTATGGGCCCTTCCTCCACGGGCCAATGATTTGAAGTTCCATCTGAGCAAGCCCCCTTTCCTCTCTGGGCCTGTTCTCATCATTAAACTCACAAGGGTTGGATTAAAAAGTCTCTCAACTCTGGCTCTAATTGTCTGTATACCAGCCAGGGCTGGGAGATGCCAAAGGAAAAGAAAGTCAGAGCTGGTAAGACCTTGAGAAGATGGAATGTCAGGCCTGGGAGGGCCCTTAGAACAGGGGATGTCAGGGCTGGGGGAGCCCTTTGGACATACTATAGAAGGCCAGAACAGGGAGAGCTTGAGTTCAGAAATTGAAATGAATCTCCTCTTTCCAAGTAGGAAAGTAAGAGGCAGAGAAGGAAAGAGGCTCCGAATTCTGTGAACTTTGGCTCCCAGGTTGGAGCTCACTCCACAGGCAGCAAGTTAGGAGGCTGATTCTGATTGGGCTCTTCCTTCACTCTGCCCCTGCCCCTAGGCTTCCTCACCTGGGGTCTGAGAGTGGAGCCTGGCCAGCCCTCCGTGACTGTGCCTGTGGGGGGCACGGCCCTGCTGCACTGCGAACACGATGGGAGCTCCGATGCCAACGTGACTTGGTGGCGAGTCAACATGGATAGCTTCACATGGCCCAGGAAAAAGGTGGAGAAATTCATTCATCCCAATGGGACACTGGTCATCTTGGCAGCAAACAAGAGCGACGGAGGCATGTACCTATGTCAAGTTTCTGTCGAGAATGATCAAGCCTCAGAGTCCTGTGGCACCTACCTCAGGGTTCGTGGTGAGTTCATTCCTTCCCAGACTTCACCTCTGGGTCTCCCAGTGCACCTCCCCCACCTCCTCCAGGGGCTCATGGATTCCAGTCCCCCCAGACAGCCAGAAGTTTTGAGGAATTGATTGGTAGAAGGTGATTTGCAAGCCCCGATACTCTCTATAAGTGAGTTACTATTTTTTAACTGCCATGACCATCCTCTCCCGGATCCGTACCTCTCATGAACACAGTTGTCTTAATTCCTCAGCCTGTCCTCTCCCAAGGAAGATGAGGCCACGGCAAAAGGCTGCAGATTTCCTTCCTGACTGAGGTTTCAGAGGCAATCTCACTCTGCCACTTACCTTTCCCGGCAATTCTCAGCTTCTCCTTCTGTAAAACAGGGCCAGTGAGGTCTGTCCATCTGAATAATCTCTTGGCTCTTCATAATTCTTTCCTCACAATAACCCACTAGATGATGCAAATGGAAGACCCCTCCTCCCCCAGACTTTGGAGTCTGAGGACTCTCCTTTGAGTCCTGAATGTCCTACTTATTTCCCGAGTGACCTTGGGTAGGTCACTTGAATTCTTTGGGCCTCTCAGTTTCTTCATCTGTGATACAGAGGAATTGCACTCCATGATCTCATGGGTCTCTTAGCTCTGAATTTGTGATCCTTAGCAATGAGACTATCAGTATCCCCATTTGGTAAGTGAGGAAACTGAGGCAAACAGGGTGAAGTGACTTGCCCAGGTCACCCAACTAGTCAGTGTCTGAGGTCAGATTTGAACTCAGGAAGATGAGATTCCAGGCCCAGAGCTCTATCCACTGAGCCACCTGATAGGAGGCAGAGCCAGGACCAAGTCTGGGCCTCACTGCCACCCTTTCTCCCTCTCCTGTGAAGAAAACAATGCACAGACCCTAAAAGGTTAGGGGGAGCTGGGATACGTCTGACCCTTTAACTTCCTGCCTCCCTCCTTGCCTCACTGGCTACTGCCTTGGAAGACACAAGCAGCCGGAGCTGGCACTCGGCCTGGGCAGGTGACCCTGGGCATTTTGGTGCTGGTTGGTGCAGGTGGGGCTGTCACCCTCAGTGATCTCTCCCCTCCCATCCTCCCTCTCCTAGAGCCAATACCCAGACCCTTCTTGGACATGGGCGAAGGCACAAAAAACAGAATTATCACCGCAGAGGGAATCATCCTGCTCTTCTGTGCAGTCGTCCCTGGCACACTGCTGCTCTTTAGGGTAAGGCTGCTTTGGGGTCCCCAGGCTCTCATGGCCCTTGGGCCTAAGCCCTTCTGATGCCCTGGGCTCCCCTCCCTTCCCCTTTCCATCCAGGTCTCTCACCACTACTCTTTCTTTCCCCATGGGACCTTTGGTCATGCCCTGATGGACTCCATTCCCCCTGCCCTTCTTTGGGCCCACTGCCTAAGTGCCCCTCTGTACCCATTTCTGGGAGTTAGAAAGGTTGAATCTAGTTAGCAGAGATGAATGGGAAAAAAGGGAGGGCACAGGTCACCTTAGGATGGGTAGTGTGTGTTTGTGTGTGTGTGTGTGAGTGTGATGTGTTTGTGTATGTTTATGTGTGTGGTATGTGTGATGTATGAGTGTGTGTATGTGAGTGTGTGTGTAAGTGTGATGTGTTTGTGTATGTTTATGTGTGTGGTGTGTGTGATATATGAGTGTGTATGTGTGTGTGAGTGTGATGTGTTTATGTGTGTTTATGTGTGTGAGTGTGTGTAGTGTGTATGAGTGTGGTATGTGTGATGTATGAGTGTGTGTTTGTGTATGAGTGTGTGTGTGATGTATGAGTGTGTGTTTGTGTATGTGTGTGTGATGTGTTTGCGTGTGTTTATGTGTGTGGTATGTGTGATGTGTGTTTGTGTATGTGTGTGTAAGTGTGATGTGTGTGTAAGTGTGATGTGTTTGTGTGTGTGGATGTGTGTGGTGTGTATGAGTGTGGTGTGTGTGTGATGTGTTTGCGTGTGTTTATGTGTGTGGTATGTGTGATGTGTGTTTGTGTATGTGTGTGTAAGTGTGATGTGTGTGTGTAAGTGTGATGTGTTTGTGTGTGTGGATGTGTGTGGTGTGTATGAGTGTGGTGTGTGTGATATGTTTACATGTGTGGCATGTGTGTGGCATGTGTGATGTGTGTTTGTGTAAGAGTGATGTGTATGTGTGTGTGGTGTGTATGAGTGTGGTGTGTGATGTATGAGTGTGTGTTTGTGTATGTGTGTGTAAGTGTGATGTGTTTGCATATGTTTATGTGTGTGTGGTATGTGTGATGTGTGCTTGTGTATGTCTGGGTGTGAGTGGGTGTGGTGTGTATGAGTGTGGTGTGTGATGTATGAGTGTGTGTGTGTGGTGTGTGCTTGTGTGTGTGTGTGATTGTGATGTGGTATGAGTGTATGTATGTGTCTGAGTGTGTGTGTGTGTGTGAGTGTGTGTGTCTGTGGTATGTTTATGAGTGTGTGGTATGTGTACTGTGTGCTTGTGTGTAACTGTGATTGTGATGTAGTATATGAGTGTGTGTGTGTGTGTGTGTGTGTGTGAGAGAGAGAGAGAGAGAGAGGAAGCTTCCTGGAGGCAGAGTGTATGGGAAAGCAGCTGCTGTTTCCTGGAGACAGCATTGGATGTTCAGGCAGAGGCCCTGGCTTTAGATCCCAGATCTGATGTTTGCCTTTGGGCAGGGTACCTCTCTTGGCCCCAGCTTCTTCTTCTGGAAAAAGAGGGGGCGAGGTCCGCTGAATCCCATGGTCTCTTCCAGTTTTTAAATCCCACAGCCCTGTGACCATAGGTCTGGGCCAAGGGTGGAGAAGCTGTGGCCTTAATAAATGCCCTTAACAAATGCCCTTAATAAAAAGATTTGTTCTGGAAAACTTGGATTCAGTCAAAGGGCCGCACTTGAGGACCTAGAGAACCACATGTGGCCTCGAGGCTGCAGGTTCCCCACCTCTGATCTGGCACCTATCTACTTCTTTGGACAATCTCTCTCCCTCTCCACCTCTCTGGGCGATCTCTCCCCACTCCCACATTTTTCTCCACTTTAGAAGCGTTGGCAGAATGAGAGATATGCTGTGGATCACTTGGACTATTATGATGATGAGAACCTATATGAGGTAAGGCCCTTTTAGGGGTGGAGAGACTAGGGAGGGAGCTGGGATTAGACTCCCTTGACCCAAGGTGGAGGGAGGGTCCCAGGAGACATCTCCCACCTCCATCCACCAAGGCTAACCTGCAGCCTCCTCCACTTTCTTCTAGGGTCTTAACCTCGATGACTGCGCCATGTATGAGGACATCTCCCGGGGTCTGCAGGGGACCTACCAGGATGCCACTACCCTCAGGGTGGGAGATGTCCAGCTAGAGAAGCCATGATGGCCCTTCCTGGCCCTGCTCAAAGCAGCCTCCCTCCCTTAAACTGCCCCCTTCAGGTCTTTCTGACTGTCCCACTCTCAGTTTCCTCAGGAGTCAGTTTGACTAGATGGTATCTAAGGCCCCTCCCAGCCCTGACATCCCCTGTTCCAAGGCCCCTCCCAGCTCTGATATTCCCTGTTCCAAGATCCCTCCCAGCTCTGATATTTCATGTTCTGTTTCCACGTTTGACATGTTTTCCTCTCTCCCATGATATGCCCCCTTCTCTATCCCCCTCATGCCTTGACTCCTGATCCCTTTTAACTTTCTCCCCTATAACTCTTTCCCTATAATGCAGGAGGTGCTTGAAGCAGGATCCCTCCCCCTAAGTTTTGTTATAGCTACTAATGATAATAAATCTGTGGCCCATGGGGAAGGAAAGGGTTCCATTCTCCATTGGGCGGGATGGACTGATGGTCTGTGTGTAAAACACCATGCCATGGAGATCCAGGGGTTCTGAAACCTAGCCATCCCCACCTTAGAGGTCTGAGCACCCCCATCCTCTAGCCCTGGACATCCTCACTGCCTAGCCACCACACCCTCCTCACCCAGCAGCCCAGGTGTCTGAGCTTCACGTCTGTCTCTTTTCTTAGGACCTGAATCCTCAGTTCTTTGGAAACTCACCCAGCTGGGCAGGTCTCCAGTGTTCCTCCCCAGCTGTCACTGTCTCCCCAAGCTGGGGAGTAAACAAGCCCCATCCCCCACTCCAGCACCTGCTGCTCTACCCCTCCCTTGGAAGTGGGGGTGGGGAAGAAACAGGAAGTACCTATGGGAGGGGGCAGAAGAGGCCCTCAGAGATAGAGAAGAGATGGATCTCTGCGCTACTCAGGGACCAGAACTTCCTGATGCCCTTCAAACATGCTTAAGCAGCTCCTGTCCCACTCCACCTCACCCCATGCCTTATTTCTCTCCTAAAACCAAGATGCTCATCTCTCTGGTACCATCTCCTGTTTAGCTCTCAGTTCCCACCTCCTGTAAAATGAACTTTGGACTTAGTGATTTCTGAGGGTTCTCGGGTCTGATCTTTGGTCCCAACATCTCCAGGGCATATAGACCTCCCTGAGGCAGACCAAGTATAAGCTCACAGGTGATGAAGGATGGTGAAAGGAGGAAGTATGCAGATGGAGATGCTCCACATTCCAGAAGTTCATCTAGAGAGTGTGGGAGTATACCATATGGAGCCATAGATGACCTCCTCCCTTACCTAGCCCAGAAGAAATGGGCTTTTGTGACCAGAGTCCTGGGCAAACTGATCCCATATTCCCCTCAGCTGTAAGGGAGTCAGCTAAGGGATCACTGTCCTAGGGCATGCTCTTTACCAAGGCATCTTTTCTGGATACCAAGGATACCTTTTCTGCAATGTGGAGGGGAGGGCACTGTGTCGTTGTCCAAGGTAACACAGTCAGTATGTGTCAGAGACAGGAGATGAATCCACGTTCTCCAGACTTGGAGGGGACCTTCCCATCCACACCACTAGTGTGAGAAATCACTGAGCCGAAGATTATCTGCAGAGATGGGGAGGGATGGAAGGAGGAGGGAGACCTGACATAAGGAATGAGATAAACAGACAGAGATCCAAAGACAGAGAAAGAACAGACAAGATAGTGAGCCAGCTACCCAGAGACCAACAAAGAGAAATACAGTCACACGGGGAAATAGAGGCTGAGGCAGAGGGCCAACAGAAAGTGAGTCAGATCCCAAATCTCAGGGTCATCCTGACTCTTCCTTCTCCCTCCCGTCTGTTGCCAAGTCTTGTTAATCCTATCCGCACCCTCTTTCCTTTCACCAAACTCACACAGTTTAACTTAGGACCTCACTGTCTCTTGCCCAGATGATTTTAATTGCTTTTGAATTAGTCTGTCTATCTACGATCTCTTCTCTCACCAATCCATCCTTTGCATAGCAGTCAATTATCTAAAGAGTGGAGGTGACTGAATCAACTGCCTTGGTCAAAGAACTTTGGGGCTTCCCATTCCATCTAGGATCTGCTGAGAAGCTGAACGCTCTTCCAGATCTGGCTGCACCCTCCCTTTTCACACATTTCTCCCTTCCATGTAGTCTACCTTCAGTCAAACAGACCCTACTCATTCTTCTCATCTCCCACAATGACACATTTATACAGGCTAGCCTGAATGCCTGCCATGTCCTGTCTCTGCACTTGGGCCTCTCAGAAGTCTTCTCTTCTCTCAGGACTCTCAAGAGAAGGGTGCCGCCTCCTTTGTGGAGCCCTCCTGAACCTCTCCCTACCACGTGACTTCACCAGCTTAAATATATTTTAGAACATTTTTGTGTCTTTGTCTTTAGGTTCACTATTATTATTTGTGGGTAAATAATAATACTAGGATGTAAGTTCCTAAAGGGCAAGGAAACATCTCCTTCTGTGTCTCCTTCCTCCCTTCCTTCTTCCCTCCCTCCTTCTCTTCCTTTCTTCCTTCCCTCCCTCCTTCTCTTTTCTTTTCTTCCTTCCTTCCTTCTTTCCTTCCCTCTTTCTTTCCTTCTTTCTTTCTTTCATTCTTTCTTTTCCCAAGAGTCCAGCATAGGGCCTTACATGTAATAAGAACTTAATAAATGTTTGCTTAATTAAAATGAATTGAATATAAAAACAAAGAGACACAGAGGCCAACAGAGAGATAGAGAAGAAAAAAGAGGAGACAAGAAGAGACTAGGGTGAGAGAGAATGAAAGGGGAGGGGAGAGATAAGAGGACAGAGGAAGACAAGCAGAGAAGAGAAACAGAGAGAGAAAGGGAGAGAGCAGCAGACATAGAGGGTGACAGAGAGGAGGAAAACAGATGAGAGAGACCTCCATAGAGAGAGAAGACAGATGATGGGCAGAGAAAGGCATGAAGGGTGTTTTTTCAGTTGTGTCTGACTCTCTGTGTCCACATTCGGGGTTTTCTTGGCAGAGATGCTGGAGTGGTTTGCCGTTTCCTTCCCCAGCTCATTTTACAAATGAGAAAACTGAGGTAAACAATGTTAAGTAACTTGACTAGGATCACACAGCTTGTAAGGGTCTGAGGCCAGATTTGAACTCTTGAAGATGACTTTTCCTGACTCCAGGCCAGGCACTCTGTGCCCTGTGGCACCACCTAGCGGCCCACAGAAAGATGAAAGGGGGGGGCGGAGAAAGGGAGATAGATAGACAGATGAGAAAAACAGGAGGGAGATGAGAGGACACTGAGCAAGAGAGATGAGAGGGGCACAGAGAAAGAAAGATGAGGGAGTCAGAGAGGAAAGGAAGAGATAGGCAGGCAGGAAGAAGGGAAGACAAGAGAACGACTGAAGAGTATGGTGGGAGAGACAAACAGGGATAGAGGCAAACAGGCAGAGAGACCAGCAGACAGAGTAGGAGGGAGACACGGAGAGGCACGAAGGGTAGACAGGCAGACAGGGAGAGAGACAGACACCCAGGCAGGTGAATGGGCACCGACATAGACAGACAGAGAATGAGAGCCAGCAGGTCCCATGCCAGAGGAAGGGAGGGGCAGGGGGTGGCAGACACATGCTGGGCAGATCTGAGCTCCACAGCGAACAAGGGACAGAGAGACAGAGACAAGGAGGAACTGGGTTGAGATGGTGCCTGGAGACTAGGAAAACAAGAATGAGCAGGAGAGACAGGAAGAGAGCCCAAGAGCAGGTGATGGAGGAAGAGAAGAGGGGCCGCTCTGCACCTCTGACTGGGCTAAGCCTCCCAGGGAGGAGGAGCTCACAGGCACTGGCAGAGAAGGGGAAGGAAGCAGAGGGGAGGAGGTGGGTGTGGGGTGTGGGGGGACCCCTCCCAGTCAGGGCAGGAAGCAGGGAGGGGCAGGAGGGCCAGGGCCTCCGGAAAACTGGCCCAGCTCCGCTTCCTGCCCCGCCAGAGCCAGGAAACCCAAGCTGGGACCCAGGGCCCGGGATCCCCATACCCCCGTACCCCCAAGACCTTTGGGGCTCTCCCCAGCCTAATCCCAGGTACATCTTCTCCCACCTCCTTCCTTTCTTTAGCACCCATTGGGTTATACTTCCGGAGTTCCCTGTTTCCCTTTGATTGCAGAAGACTCTATTACCTGGGAAAGAGGGATGGTTAAGGGAAGAAGGATCAGACAGGAAAAGGAGAAGGGGTGGCTAAGGGGGAACAGACAAGGAGGGATGAAGGGAGAACCAGGTAGGAGGAGGAGGAGGGGTGTAACGGGGGACTACCGGGCAGGGGGAGCTGAGGGCAGAAGGACCAGAGCAGGGAGAAAGAGGGAAGAAGGGTGGTTAATAAGACCAGGTAGGAAGGGATGAAGGGAGGAGCAGGGGGAGGAGGGGGATGCCTAGGGGAGGACCACCAAGCAGGGAAGCTGAGGAGGGAAGGACCAGACAGGAAGAGGAGGAGAGGGAAGAAGGGTGGCTAAGGGGAGGACAGAAAAGGAAGGATGAAGGGAGGACCAGAGAGGAGGGGGGATGCCTAGGGGAGGACCACCAGGGAGGGAAGCTGAGGAGGGAAGGACCAGACAGGAAGAGAAGGAGAGGGAAGAAGGGTGGCTAAGGGGAGGACAGAAAAGGAAGGATGAAGGGAGGACCACAGAGGAGGGGGGATGCCTAGGGGAGGACCACCAGGGAGGGCCGAGGGGGTGGTCGGGGGCTGGAGGACCAAGGCCCAGGTGGGAGTGAGGGGTAAGGTGAGGGAGCCAGTTCTGGCCAGGGGGCCAATGGAGAAGGAGGTGGTGGGGCTGGGAAGGTGTCGGCCTGCCGGGAGGGGGTCCCTGAGGCCGGAGGATGGGGCCCCAGGGGCTGGGCAGGGCTGGGCAGGGCTGGGGCGAGGGGGCTGGACAACACGCGAGGGCCCTGGGGGAGGGGGGGGCGGGGAGGGGGCGGGGCTTCTCAGTACAGAGCAGTCGAGAGCGGCGGGGCCTCCGGGCTGCCAGAGAGGCCTCATGTGCGCCTCGGGTGCCGGCGGCCTAGAGCGGCCCCTGGTGGTAGCGCGGGAGCAGCGCAGCTGGGGACGCGGCGCGGACGGTGGGCGGGCTCGAGAAGGCCGGACGGGGCCTCCGGGAGGAGTGGAGCTGAGGAGGAAGGGCTCCGGGGGCAGGCTAGAGCGGCTCCGCCGAGGGAGGGGGAGGAGGCTGGGGTGCCGGGCGCGGGACGGACGGGACCAGGCGGCCGAGCAGGTGAGGGTGACCCCCAGCCCCCACCCCGACCTGTAGACACCCCTGCCACCCGGCTCCCTGGCCCCTGCGGATGCTGCCCCACCCTGCGCCCCGACCGCGTAGACTGCGTGGACCCTGCAGCCCCCCCCTCCCCCGTATAATGCGTGTGCACCCCGGCACCTGTAGACACGGCCCGCCCTGCGCCCCGACCGCGTAGACTGCGTGGACCCTGAGGCCCTCCCTCCCCCCCGTATAATGCGTGTGCACCCCGGCACCTGTAGACACGGCCCGCCCTGCGCCCCGACCGCGTAGACTGCGTGGACCCTGAGGCCCTCCCTCCCCCCCGTATAATGCGTGTGCACCCCGGCACCTGTAGACGCGGCCCACCCTGCGCCCCGACCGCGTAGACTGCGTGGACCCTGCAGCCCCCCCCTCCCCCGTATAATGCGTGTGCACCCCGGCACCTGTAGACGCGGCCCACCCTGCGCCCCGACCGCGTAGACTGCGTGGACCCTGCAGCCCCCCCTCCCCCGTATAATGCGTGTGCACCCCGGCACCTGTAGACGCGGCCCACCCTGCGCCCCGACCGCGTAGACTGCGTGGACCCTGCAGCCCCCCCCTCCCCCGTATAATGCGTGTGCACCCCGGCACCTGTAGACGCGGCCCGCCCTGCACAGTGCCCGACCCTCCGGATCCCCTTGCCCCGTATAATTCGTGTAGCCCCTTGGACCTTATAGACCCCGCTGATCTGGCAGACACAGACCCACCCGGTGCGAATCCCTGGGCCCTGTAGACGCCCCCTGAACCCCGTAACCACGGCCCCCCTCAGTCCCTGACCCCTGCTGCCTCCCCCCATAGACACCCCCCCGCTGAGACTCTATGGACCCTGTAGACGCCCTGACCTTGCGATCCCTGGATCTCACGGACCCCCACACCCTTTATAAGGCGCGGAGACCCCGGGACCCTATAGACCCCGCCGTCCAGATTTCCGGGACATGCCACCCCATGGGGTTTATGTAGAAAGGCAGACAGCATAGTTCCTATAATCCGTGCAGACCTTATAAACCCCGTCCCCCCCACATCCCCCCACAGCGCCCCTGCACCATCCCTGCTGTCCATGCCTTCCTGGACCTTGTAGGCATCCTAAATAATAGATTCCTTGGACCTTATAGATACCCCAGCCTATATATTCCTCCCTCATTCTGTGGCATCCCTGGGCACCCTGGACTGTGTAGATCCTCCTTATCCCATAAATCTCTTAGCCCTGTAGCCTCCCGCTGGTCCCTTTAGATTAGACTCCCCCGCACCCTACAGTCTTCCTCTTTTATCAATTCCCTGGATCCCATAGTTTTGCAGGATCTTCATAGACTCTCTTCTGCCCCTGCATTCCCCAAACCCTATAGATTCCCACCCTCTCGAACCCCGATGACCAGAGAAGTTTCAGGAAAACCTGCCCCTGTAAAGACTTTTTCTACCTTTTATGCTCCTCAGTTCCCCTGGTCCCCAAACCCCCAGAAAACCCTGCCAACCCAAGAAATCTTGACCCCTGTCGATTGCCCACTCCGGCACCTCCCACTCCTGGAGAGAGTCACAAAATTTCTGAGTTCATAAGACTCTCATCATAAGCCATTCTACAGGAGCCCTCTTTGCCCACAAAAATCCTCAGCTTAGTGACAAGCCTCCATTATAATCCTCAGAGAATTCCTCTTCAACCAGTTGTCCATTAAAATGTTCTATGTGATAGCAAGACAAAGTCTCCCAAGAGTCAGGTCCTTGAGGACCATCTGGCCTTCTTGGGGAGGGTCTTGGGGGTGCCCCTTGGAGGGAGGAGGGCAGGCTTCTCCAGGAGATGGCACCTGGAGGTGCCTCCCTTGGAGGAAGATAAGGATTCTCACAGGTGGAGCTGAGGGAGGAATCCGTTCCAGGCTTAAGTAAATGAGCAGAGGTAGGTGAAGGAATGTCAAGTTCTTCGAACAGCAAAGTAGACCAGTTTGTCTGGAATGTAGAGTACGTGAAGGAGAGGGAGATGAATCCGCAGAGAGGTGGACTCAGAGCCAGACCACAGACGGCAGCCTGCCAGGGTTTCTGAGAAGGAATGAGAAATTCAGACTGTGGGTACTGGGGAGCCACAGAAGGGTCCTGAGTAGGTGAATGGTCAGATCTGAGCCTTAGAAGGCTGCTTGCTTGACTGATTCTGAGGTCAGGTGATTGGAAGGATGGTGCAGAAGTTTGCAAGAGGAGCAAAGATCCATTTGGGGGCATGTTGAGTGTTCAGTACCCATGGGCCCTTCAGGTAGAGGCAGCTGGTGATGTGTGATTGGTGTTCAGGAGAGGGACTAGTGTTGGGAGAGACATAAAGGTGGGCACTGAGCCATGGGTACAGATGAGGCCGCCAGCCAGCGGATATAGGACAGAGCCTTAGGGAACACCCACGGTGGATGACAGGCCAGCAGCAGGCCAACATGGATGGGTAGGGAGTGAGTCATGGAAGAAGGGCGGGTGAATGTATGCAGGGGAGGGGGAGGTCCACACTAGCCAAAGCTATGCTGGAGATTGAGCAGGAGAGATTCTTGGTGACTTTGAAGAGAGCAGTGTCAGCCAAGAGATGGCACCCTCCACTCCTATTAGTGGCTTCAGTGCCTGTGGACCACCCCCCCCCCCCCATCACTCAGAAACAGCTTCTTCAGTAGAAGATGCTCTCCTAGGGAGGGTCCTCTCTGGGGCTCGCTCCCCTGCTGAACAGCCCTGATAGGAGTTCTCCCACAAACCCCCAAATCTGGCTCCTAGAGAGCCCCTGTATAGACCTGGGTGTGGGAACTTGGTTTTTAATATTTTGATAATTGGCCTCTTTTAAATGTGTAATCTTACATATTTAAAAAACGGTTGTGAGAAGAGGCCCCTAGATGCGTGCAGACTGCCTGCTCAGAGGGTCTGGGGCTCACAGAAAGCAAAGGATGCACACTTTATAGGATTCTCCTCTAAATAGTCCATCCCTCTCGAGCCCTCCCGATAAAAGATGGCACCTCTTTAATGCTGTGGCTGCCCTTGAGGACCAATGACACTCATGACTCCCATGCCTTCCCTGGTCCCTAGACTTTCCCATGGACTCCCTGCTCCCGTCATAGACACCCCTGTCTCTGCAAAGCATCCCTCTTTCTAGTAAGCCTGTGTTCACTCTACAGCCTCTGTTAGGATTCCTCAGTACCCCCATAGCAAGGCCTCCTCTCCTGTACAAACCTTGTCAGGTCCCCCAAATCCCCTCTGGCCCCTGGATCTGTAAAGCCCCTATTCCCTCTGTGCTAAGGGTCAACAGGACCTTCAGAGTTGTCTAGCCTCACTCCTCTTCTACAACTGAGGAAACTGAGGCCAGAGAGGGTCTGCCCTCTCTGTTGTCCCCCATCCTCTTTGGAGCCCCCCAGAACCCTCTTCAGGAGTTCTAGTCCCCAACAGAATGTGCTGGCTTCCTACAGGTCCCCTATCTGGATAGACTTGCCCTACTTCCTGTAGACCCCACCCTTCCCATACTTCCTTCCTAGCTTAGGGACCCCCTTTTGCTTTGGGGTCTCTGTGCAGAGCCCAGTCCTGGGAGGAGATGGGCTTACTGAACAAACAGGATAGGGAGCTACATGAGAGGCTTGGGCAGGGAGGATTGGCTGAGGGGGGGACAGGGGGAGAAGACCTCAGTTTGGCCTGAGGGGCTGCCAAGTTGGAGGGGGAGAAGGACCAGTTTCGGGGCTGGAGTGGTAGAAAGACAAGGCCTAGCTGTAGGGATGGGGGGTACAGGAGGGAGAAGGCTTAGGTCCTCCCACCCCCCAGCAGTTGGGGATGAAGGGTTGGATAGAAGCAGGGCAGGTCCCAGGCGATGCCAGCTGTTAAAAATAGCTGCTGGGTCAGCAGTCCAAGGCCCTCCTCCTCCTTCCCTTCCCTGGGGATGCGGGCCTCTCCACCCCTTCTCCTGCCCTCCCCTCCTCTGGGCTCTGCCCCTCTGACACACATACACACATAGGGCCCACTTGTGTGTGATTAATGTTCCGATTAGACAGACTAATTAACACCACGAGGGAAGAGAGACAGAGACGGAGAGACTTGGGAGTGTGTGGGGGGTGCGGGGCTCAGGGTGGTGCAGACAGAGACAGGCAGGCGGAGAGAGTCAGTCTGGGTGCGATGGAGAGGAGAGAGAGTGATGGGGGGGAAGCTCCTGAGACCCCACCTTCAGCTGCTAGGGTCCAGAAACTATCTGGGAGCCCTTGGTGGGGGGCCCAAAAACTTGATAGGAGTGGGACCTGGGAGCCCAGACTCTGGGGTCTCTGAGGAGGTGAGGATTACAACCCAGGAGGCCTGGGTTCCCCATGGGGCGGGGGCTCGTGGCTTTGGGGGCCCATGTGACTTCCTGTTTCAGGAAGTGGGGCTGGTGGGTGAAAGCAACATCCGGCCCTCAGCCCTGCTCTGATCAGGTCAATGCCCCTTCAGTCCCCCAAAATGTCCCACCTCTCCTCTGCCCCGTGGCTCTGTCCCCTATCCCTATTCTGTTCGGGGTCTCAGGTGTCTAGGCCTCTCATCCCCGCGCCCTAGGGGCCCAGCATCCAGGCTCACCCCGCCCCCAGCTTGGCTGAGGCCCCGGGCTTCTGAAGGGCTCTTTGTGGGCTGGGACAGAGGCTCCATTGAGTGACGGGTGGATGAGGGGAGGCTCTGTTTACTCACCTCCCCACCTGGGCCAGGAATGTGTGAGTAACCCAGGCGTCCGGGCCTCCTAGCTCGGGCCCAGGGCCTCACTGGGGTCGGGCCTCTCCCCACAGCCTCAGCTGAGCATGGAAATGGAAGATGCAGCTCGAGGGGTGAGTACGGCTGAGGGAAGGAGGGTGGGGGCTGGGACCCTCTGGGAGGGGCAAGCCAGGTAACCTATCCTTCTTCCCCAGGCTCCTGGCCCAACCCGGCCAGCTCCAGTCAGCATCATCGGTGCGGAAGACGAGGACTTTGAGAATGAGCTAGAAACGGTGAGCTGGCACACCAGGATACCTACCCCTATCCCAGCACACTCCCTGCCATGGGTATCCCAGTGGCCCATAATTGAATGTCAGGGCTGAGAGGGCCCTTAGGACAGAGAATGTCAGAGCTGGGAGGGGACTTAGAACAGGGAATGTCAGAACTGAGAGGGGACCTAGAACAGGGAATGTCAGGGCTGGGAGGGGACCTAGAACAGGGAATGTCAGAGTTGGAAAGGTCTAAATCTGGCCACGTTCCAGATGGGGAACCTTAGGGCCATGGAGGGCCCTCAAACTCTCTCCCTCTTCCCTCCAGGGACTGGGTGAAGTAGTCACAGGTTCTCTGGAGAGGAACTGGGAGGCGAGTGAGTCTAGCCTTCCCATTTGACAGATGGGAGAGTCCAGGGCCAGCCCTCTCCTATCATCAGGGATAGAGCTGGGGCTCAGACTCTGGGCTCTCTGGACTCTGCCCCCAGCTGTCAGGGCTGACAGTCTCTGTTTTTCTCTAATTCCTTTCCCAGCACCCAGAGGAGCGGAGCAGCCAGTTCCAGAGCCTGGAGCAGGTGAAGTGCCGCCCCGCCCACCTCATGGCCCTCCTACACCATGTGGCTCTGCAGTTTGAGCCAGGACCCCTGGTGAGGCCTGGGTTTGGAGCCCAGCAGTTTGGGAAGACTGAGGTGGCCTTAGAACCAGGGTACAGAGCCTGGAGGGCAGAACCGAGAGCTAGGGCATACAACCTAGGAAGGGATCTAGAAGGCAGAAACCACATGGGCCAGGGGGAATCTAGAATCAGAGAGTGCTTTGCTAGAGAGATTCAGAACCAGGCTTGGAGCAGCCTAGGGTGTGCGTGCATGCGTGCGTGCGTGTGTGCGTGTGTGTGTGAGTGAGTGTGTGAGAACCTGGCTTTGATATGGAATAGGGAGTCTTAACTTGGAGCCTATGACCTTGTCTCTTCCATCCCTGAATTTCCATAGAACTTTCTTGGTGAGCCTGTGTTTTATTTTGTGCATTTCAAAGCATGACTCTGAGGACTCTGACCCAGCTGCCCAAGGGCCCAGGACAGGGCTTAGACTTTGGGAGGGTCCCTAGGCCAAGGGCATCTAGAACCTGAGCACCAGCCCCAAGCGATTCTAGAATGGGGAGAACCTGATGGGGTACAGACGGAGCCCAGAGAGTGCCCTGATGGATCCGGGGGTGGAGGCTGGGGGCAGGAGATGATGTGATCTCTGCTCTCTTCCCCTCCCACCCCCAAGCTGTGCTGTCTCCATGCTGATATGCTGGCCACACTGGGCCCCAAGGAGGCCAGGAAAGGCTTTCTGGATTTCTACCACAACTTCCTAGAGAAGACAGCGGTGAGAAAAACCCCTCTCTTTCCCCACCCCAGACTCCCTTTCCCCCGAGGGACATATGAAAAGCCCACTTCCTGCCCACTCCTACTCCTCATGAGGCTTCTCCTTCGGGCAGGTCCTGCGTGTACCTACACCCCAGTCAGTGTCCTTTGAGCTTGGTAAGTCATAACAGGGGCCCTTGGGAGGGGGCAGCCTAGTCCTAGTCCCTGGGGCCACCACGCTTACCATGCCCATCCTGTAGACCGCACACGCCCAGAATTGCTCCCCGAAGAGACCCAGCGGCGATTCCTGCAGGAGGTGGTCCGGGCCCAGCAGAATGCCGTCTCCCGTCAGCTTGAGGACTTCCGGTCCAAGCGGCTCATGGGAATGACCCCTGGGGAGCCAGACTTGTCCCAGTTGGAAACCTGGGCTGCCCGGGACCGGGTCACCTTTGAGGCCCGGGAACGCCTTGTGGCTGAGAGGATGCTGAACCGCCTGGAGGACATACAGTGAGTGACCCTGAGCCCCTGGCCCCCTTCTGCTCTCTGCTGACTGGAGCCTTCTCTGCCTTCCTGGGGATGAGGACAGGCTGCCCCCTCTGCCTCCTGGCGGGGGGCTGAAAGGGGGTGGCTCATCAAGTGTAAAGTCTAGTTAGGAAGCCAGCTGACCAGCCTTTCCCCAACCCTCTCCCCACAGCCCAACCATCTCCCCGGATGAGGAAAAGAGGTAAGGCCTGAGATCTTCCTCCTGGGGGCTGGGGCTGGGGCATGGGGGAGATGGGGATCAGAACCTCTGGGGCCCTGCCATCCTCAGCTGTTGGGGAGGGGACTAAGTGTGGGGCCTGGTTTGTGAGGCTTGGCTCACTACCTCCTTGCTCCCAGCGTGGCAATAGTGAATGCGATCAGCGCCTACATGCGATACCTCGGCGTGCGGACCAAGAGCAGCGACAAGAAGGCCCGAGGAAACTTTTTCCGGAAAAAGGTTCCTTCTTCCTCTGCTTCCCCCAGACCCCTGAGAGTAACGGGGAAGGGAGGAGGCTGCTGATTGCTCTGACCACCATTTCTTCATAGAACCGCCGCCCAGATGATGCCACCAAGACCAGGAAGGCGTTCATCAGCATCCTGGATGCAGCCCGATGGAACCGGGGAGAGGCTCAGGGTGAGCCCTGATCCTGCACTCAAGTTTCTGCCACCAGCCTCCCCCTAGGCCCTGTCTGCCCAGATCCTCCCACCAGCCTGCCCCCCATCCTTCCACTGTTCACCACCTCAGGCCCTGCCCCCCCAGTTTCTCCCTCCAGTCACCCTCTCAGGCCCTGCCACCCCAGAGTCTTCCTTTGGTTACCCGCCTTAGACCTTGCCCTCCAGGTGGAGCGACCTCGGCCCATGGCTCCTCTTGGCCTCTCTTGTTTATTTCAGCTCCTGACCTCCGACACCCTAAAGCTGAGAGTGAAGGTAACAGCCCTGACTTTGGGGTCCCCTGCCCTCGGGGTCAAGCAGACCAGGGAGGGGCTTTCCATGCTTGGGTTCTCCAAGGACTTGGGGTCAGGTGGCCCTGATGCCTGTCCCCCAATCACAGGCGAGAAGCTGGGGCTTCCTGAGAGAAAGATCAGCCAAGTGACTCCCCCAAAGGGTATGACTGGGCCCCCTGGGCCAGATGCTCCTGGTGTCACTGTTCATCCTCCTCCAGGTGAAAGCCCAGACAAGGAGCCAGGTGAGAAAAGGGGTTCCTTCCCCCCCACATAGCTGCTCCTGAGCCCAGGGAGAGGGCTACAGAGATGGGGTCCTCCTGTGTGTGTGTGTGTGTGGAGCAGGGCATGATTCTCACCAGTTCATGATTCAGAGATCTCCAGACTGAACATAAGATTCCATGGTCTGCTCTGGGAACCCCCTTTTGGGGGTCTAGTTCATGGGAGTCCCCCCATTCTGGGACTCGTGGGCTGTGGTTCCCCCCTTCTAGCCATCAAAGATCCCAAGAGTGCCCATGTGCTAGGTCTCAAGGTTTCTGATTCTCCTGGTGCCAACCTCCTCCAGGGCTGGGGAAGGGTTCCCAGAGAAGAGGGGCCCTGCCCTCAAATCAGGAGCGAGGGGATTGCCCTCCAAGGGAATCTCTGGCCATGAGGTTCAGATTGGGGGTGCCTGTGTGTGTATGTGTGTTGCATATGTGTGTGTATGTTGGGGGAGAGGTCAAGTCCTTCTAGGGGCTCAGGCTTTCCCCTTTTCCTCTGGGCAGGGTCCTTTCTGTATGCACAACCTCTCCCCACCCTTCCCGGGCTGTTCTTTCAGCCCCACTCCTGTACCTGCTGAGCGGGTCTCTCCAGCTGCCTCCAAAATCACTCTAGAGCTACATTCTGCCCCCAGCATGGTTCCACCAGCCCTGGGCCTCAGAGACTCCCAGCTGTCCTGGGCCAGGGGTCTCTTGTCTGCCTCACTATAACATTACTGGACTTGGGAGGGGGTACCTTATTTGTAAAACTTGCGAATGCGATGCTCTGGGCAGACCTTTCATTCCCAAAGGAACCAGATGTCTTTTCTCTCCTCAGGCACTGATCCACCCTCAGAAGTGGGGGACCCGCCTCCCCAAGGCCCATCAAACTCAGAGTCCCCTGTCCTCCCAGACAGCAGCACGGAGGAGGGGGCCGACACGGAAAGGTAAGGAGGGGTGGAGACTGGAAAGAGGGGGAATGGGAACTGGCCTTCCTGCCTGCCCATCAGCCTGCCTGCCTGCCCATCAGCCTCTCTGCCTCCCACTTGAGCTCCTTCATCCCCTGGTGGACAGTCTTGGCCTTGACATGTCCCAGTTCACCGGCTTACAGCTCTTTGACCTTGGACCCGTCATGGCCCCTCAGGGCTGCTGTTGCTGCTACTTTAACAGGAAGGATCTGAGGACCCTCCCAGCTCTGACTCGCTGTGTCTGTCAGCTCTTTCTGAGCCCTCTTGTGTGCCTAAGCTAGAGGCCAGAGGGATCAGGGGCCTCAGAGAGTGGGAATGGGAGGAGCGGGGAAAGTGAAAGCCAAAGCATAGGGCTGGGGGAGGACCAGCCAAGGTGAAACAACTCCCAGGCTGAGCAGCTCAGGGGGCAGCCGAGAGCAGCCCCTTGGAGGACGGAGATGATGCCAGCTGGGCTCGGCTTGAGCCAGCCTGACCCTATGGGGCCCTGTCCTAAGCTCAGCGGTGCTGTGATAGATCAGGTTGGATCCGATGGGCTCTGGTTCCCTTACCAGCCTTGTGTGCTTCTCTTCATGGGCTGTGTGATCTTGGGCCAGTCCCTTCCCATCACTAGGTCTCAGCTGTCTCCTATAGCAAAGGAGGAGCTTGGACCAGACGACCTCTAAGCCCTCTCCCTTTTTCCTTTCTTCCTTTTTCTTTTCCTCTTTTCTCCCTCATCCCCTTCTTTCCTCTCTCCTTACTTTCTCTCCCCACCTTTTTTCTTCTCCCTCCTGCCTCCTCTTTTCCCTCCTCCCCTTCTCCTCCTCCTCCTCTCCCTTTTACTGAACTCAGCTCCTGCCTCCCTCCAGTGTTACCCACCCTTTGCTACATGCTGCCCCGGGGGCCTCGCCCCCCCTCATGATTGGGGGGGACGGGCACCGCCCCCAGCCCGTCCTTGTGCTGCTGCTTTGGGAGACCTGGGAGGGTGGGGCCCATCTGGGCCACCTTTGACCCTGAACCTGCTCTCTCCCCAGAAAGTGGAAGAGGTGGGTGCCTGGGCCCCAGGGTGGGGGAAGGGATCTATCCCTCTCCCCCATGTCTTCTGGGCCTCCTTCCCCCTCCCCATGCACCGCCCCATCTACCTACCTTTGAGGGGGTATCAGACCCCCTGGGAACAGCTAAGTATTCGATGCCCCCTCTCAGGTTTTCTGAAACCTGCCCCATGCCCCGCTCTCCTTTCTCCTCAGAAACACGGGGTGGGGTGCCTTCTGGAATCCATTGCAGCCCAGGGTGGGACTCGGGCTCCTGCCTCCTCTCCTCTCCCAGCTCCCTCTCCCAGCCTCCATCCCCTTCCAGGCTCCCAGAGTCCCTTATGGCCTCTCCCCCTTCCCCAGCTTCCCCCAACTCAGGAGCATGGCATGGAGTGCTGACTTGGTCTTCTCCCTGTTTCATGTTCTTCCCCCTGGATCCCTGTCCTGTCTCCCCCCTCATCTCTGTCCCCCTGCCTTGGTTTCTCTCCTTGCCTCTTCCCCTTGCCTGATGACCATTCTCATTCTTTGGTCTCTGGCTTGGTCTCTGTCTCTCCCTGTTCTCCGTCTCCCCTTGGTCTCTCTCCCCTTGGTTTCTGTCTCCCCTTGGTTTCTGTCCTGGTCTCTGTCTCTCCCTGGTCTCTGTCTCCCCTTGGTCTCTGTCTTTCCCTGGTCTCTGTCTCTCCCTGGTCTCTGTCTCCCCTTGGTCTCTGTCTTTCCTTGGTCTTTGTTCTGGTGTCTGTCTCTCCCTGGTCTCTGTCTCTCCTTGGTCTCTATCTCTTCCTGGTCTCTGTCTCCCCTTGGTCTCTCTCCCCTTGGTCTTTGTTCTGGTCTCTGTCTCTCCCTGGTCTCTGTCTCTCCTCGATTTCTGTCTTGGTCCCTGTCTCTCATTGGTCTCTGTCTCTCCCTGGTCTCTTGTCTCTTCCTGGTCTCTATCTGCCCTTGGTGTCTGTCCTGGTCTCTGTCTCTCCCTGGTCTCTGTCTCCCCTCCGTCTCTGTCCTGGTTGTCTTGGTCTCTCCACCCCCATTATGGTATCTTTCGCTCACCTGGGGCCCAGATTGTCTGGGAGATTGGGGCGCTCCGAGAGCCTTCGGGTGACCGACCGGCGCCGGCCATCCCGGGGCAGCCTTGGGGCCAAGGGCCGGGCAGGGGGCCGCTCCCGAAGCGACGTGGACACGGACCCTGGCTCTGCCGCGGCGGCCCTCGGCTCCGCCCGACGTGCCACGTAGGTCACCCTTTCCTTGATCCCCCTCCCCCTCAGGACGAGCAGGAGAATGGAGGGTGCCCTGGTCACTGAGCCTGATGGGGCAGCCTGGGGACTGCTCTGGCAGTGTGGCAGGGTGAGGGCAGGGGTTGGAGTAGGGGGCTAGATGCTTAGGGTGCCAAGCTAAGGGGTTCGGATAGTAGCCAACAGCCAGGGTCCCTTACGGCTGTCTGTCCCACAGCCCCGAGCCAGGGGAGGAGGGGGAGTCGGGTCGAGCGGGGCTGGAGCTGGAGCCTGAGGAGCCACCTGGCTGGCGGGAGCTGGTCCCCCCTGACACCCTGAGCGGGATGCACAAGAACCAGGTGAAGCGACAAGAGGTGATCAGTGGTGAGTTGCAGCTCTTCCCCTCCCTCCGCTTCCAACCCACCCAGGCTGGTGGGTTGTCATCTGCACTTAGGCCCTGATATCTGGTGGTGACCTCTGGTGGCCTCTTGATGAGAGCATCTCCCAGAGAGGCCCGGTTCCCCAAGATCCTTGGGGACCCCCTGACCTTTCCTCCATCTCTTAGGATTCTCTGCCCCCTGCCCCTCATGTCTCGTGGGAAGCTCCGTGGCTCCAGATGGTCTCTCTCCTCCATCTTCAGGCATTCCCTGTCTTCCTGGCTCCTTCCCTCTGCCTGCAGATCTGCCTGCATCTCTCCATTCCATTAAAAATCTTCCATTCCCTGAGGCTGTCTTTTCATTCCATCCTCTCTGGTCACTGCCATCTCTGCTTTGCCAAAACACAAGAAGATTTTCTCTCTGCCTTCATCCTGGACTCTGACCTGTTGACCCCTTTGCCCTTTCTTGGGCTTCCCTTCCTCCCCACCTGACCACTCCTTGGTCTTCACTGTGGCTGGCCCCCAGGGCACTGTGCTGGACCTTCTTGTCCTCCCCCTTCCACTCAGGGAGGGTTCAGTGATAATCTCAGCATGGGATTCCCAGAACCCCATTCTCCAAGCCCTGGCCCTATTGCACCCAGCTGCATCCTGGTTGTTTCCAATCCAGTGTCCCATTGGCAGCTAAAATTCAGCATGTCTGAATCAGACTTCCCTGCCCCCACCCCACTTCCCCCTCTTCCAAGCATCCCTGGGACTCCCCAAGAGCTCCAGGTTCTCAGCCTCAAGCCCTCGCTCCCACCACAGAACCAGGCAGTTGCCCTTGATGAAGAACATTTCTTGAATCCTTTCGTGGTGTGGGCACTCATCACCTCTCCCCTGGATTGGTACAGTAGCCTTCTGACTGGCCTCCCTGCCTCATTCTATCCTTCATCCTCCCACACGGCTGGCCCAATGATTTTTCCAAAACATGGGCCTACCCACATTACTCCCCTACAGCTAGATAATGCAGGGGGACCTGAGTTCAAATTCCATCTCAGACTCTTAGACCTCAGAACCTGAGCCTTTGGGCAGATCTCTTACCAGGGTCACATGTGTTCCTGTAGGTCTTCAGGAGGCACCCTTGAGTCCAAATTTTACAGAACAAATCCTTTTATGAAGGGGATTTGTTCTGTTAAGTCTGGAGTCAAAGGGCTGCACTTGAGGACCTAGAGGGCTACATGTGGCCTCAGTTTCCCCACCCTTGACTTAGCCTATCTGTGTCTCAGTTTCCTTATCTGTAAAATGGAAGTAACAATAGTACCTACCTTCCAGGTTTGTTGTGAGATAAAATGAAATAATCTTTGTAAAGCTTTTTGTTATGAAAATTCTGACTGTTATCAAGATACTGCACTTCAGGCCAAATACAGACTCCTCCGACATGTAAAGCCTTTCTTTACCCCCTGGCTCCAGACTAATTTTCAGACTTATTGTATATTTTTACTCCCCTCTCCACCTCCAGCGTGTACAAAATATATGCTCAGTACGTCCACGCGGGTGGTTTAGCTCCTCTGTTGGAGTGGTAGCCCCTTGAGGGCAGGAGCTGTTTCACTGTGGCCTCGCCCAGGGCCTGGCACATTGTAAGTCATTGCTGATTTCTTGATTGACCACTGGTGACTTCATCACCTTGGGCGCTAGGTGGCGCAGTAGGTACAGTGCTAGACCTGGAGTCAGTAAGACTCCTCTTCCTGAATTCTGGTAATTTACTAGCAGTGTGACCCTGGGCGAGTCACTTCACCCTGCCTGCCTCAGTTTCCTCATTTGTCAAATGAGCTGGAGAAGGACATGGCAAACCCCTCCAGTATCTCTGCCAAGAAAACCTCAAATAGGGTCATAGAGAGTGTCACATAACTGAACAGCTAGCCAGCAGCAATATAGGGTCTGCTTTGTGCCGAGCACGTTATAATTATCTCATTTGATTATTCTTATTAATAGTTATTATCATGATAAATGCAAGTCCAGGGAAACCCCCAAAGGGGTTATGAAGAGTCAGACTCCCCACTTTCCAGTGACCCCTGGTGGGCCCTGCCTGATCCTCCCTTCCCAGCCAGCTCTCTTGTGCTTTCCACCCTTGGTAGGTCAGGTGCCTGGCCCTGTGACCTTTCCCTCTCTTCCCTAGAGTTGCTGGTGACCGAGGCCGCCCACGTGCGAATGCTTCGGGTGTTGCATGAGCTCTTCTACCAGCCCATGGCTGATGGGGGCTTCTTTACCATGGACGAGCTCCAGAACATCTTCCCCAGCCTGGATGAGCTGATCGACGTGCACTGTGAGGAGGGTTAACCAGCCAAGGCCTTCTCCCTCTCCCCCACCTCATGTTTTGTATTTCCTTTCCTTTCCACTCAGAGTAAGCCAGTGACCCCAGTACCCCAAATCCCTCCTCTCACTTAGTGTCTCTAAGCTGGAGCCTGCTCCATTCCCCTGCCCCCCCCCCAATATAAACTCACCTTTTCAGTCCCTGGGTATATTGGGGAGAAGACTGGGCTATGTGCCCAAAACCTCCTTGTACTGCCCCAGCTTTGTTCCTGGAGAACCTGATGAAGCTACGGCAGGAGAGCGGTTACCTCATTGAGGAGATTGGGGATGTGCTACTAGCCAGGGTGAGTTGAGTGCCCAGCTGCCAGCAGCTCAGTAGGCAGGGTGTCTCAATCCCTTCCTCACCCTTGGACCCAGGTATTTACCAGCAGGCCCTTTGCCCCAGCCTCCCTGGGATCCAGGTGTCCCAGGTCCCCCAGCATCCTCTTTTCTGGGACCCACGCATCCCAGTTTGCTGAGTTCTGCTCCCTTCCATGACTATGCAGGGATCGGGTGGCCTCACTCCTAGTCCTTGCCCCTTCATTAACCCAAGTACCCTGATCCCCTGTTCCCAGCCCTTGCCCCCTGATGGACTTGGTTTCTCTCTCCAGTCACTCTTGAGACTCGCCTCTTTCCTGTGTGAGGAGGTCTGCACACACTCCCCTCCCCAATGATCTTCCCACAGTTTGATGGCGCTGAGGGCTCCTGGTTCCAGAAGATCTCGTCCCGATTCTGCAGCCGTCAGTCCTTTGCTCTGGAGCAGCTCAAGGCTAAGCAGAAAAAGGAGCCGAGATTCTGCACTTTTGTGCAGGTAGAGCCTGTGGGACCTGGGATTCTGAGGAGGCAGAGGCTGGGGGGAGATCAGGCTCTGGGGGCCTGAGGCCACCTCTCTGCCTTTGCCCCCAGGAAGCAGAGAGCAGGCCTCGCTGTAGGCGGCTACAGCTCAAGGACATGATCCCCACGGAGATGCAGCGACTCACAAAATACCCTCTGCTTCTGCAGAGCATCTGGCAGAACACAGGTGAGTGTGTGTACAGGCAAGAGCACAGCAGGGAGCCAGGAAGGGAGCAGGGGGGAGGGAGAAGACAGGGAGTAGGGGGAAGGAGCTGGAAAGGGGAGGGAGGGATGGGGAGCAGGGAGGAGGGAGGAGGGAGAGGAAGGGAGGGGAGGGGGAAAGGAGTAGAGGGAGGGAGCTGGGACAGGGGAGGGATGGGGGGAGCAGGAGGGAGGGAGAAGGCAGGGAGAGGGGAGTGAGGGGGAGGAGGAGGGAGCAGGTGCTCCCTCTATTAATCTGGGAGGGGAGCATGGCAGTAGGTAAGGAGACTGAGCCTCCTGACTTCCAGAACTCATCCTCCTTCCCTGGGCCTTAGAGACCACCTGTTCCAATTGCTTTGTTCAGAAGGGGAAACTAAGGCCCAGGGAGGGGGTGGGGTCATGGTGTGGCCAGAAGAACCCTGGGTGGAATCAGAGATCCAAGACCTGGGTCTAACCTTGATTTTGCCACTCAGTTGCCACATAATGCCTCAGTTTCTCCCCAGTAAAATGAGGCTGTGGCTGACTTTGTAAAGGGGCTCTAGCTCTGACATGATGCAGTATCAGTCAGAGGGAGGGGGGCCCCCGCTTCTCCTGACCCATCCCTGCCACACCCCTCTAGAGGAGCCAAAGGAGAAGGCCAAGGTGGAGCAGGCTGCTGAGTGCTGTAAGGAGATTCTGCATCATGTAAACCAGTCTGTGAGAGACATGGAGGACCTGCTGGTGAGGGTGCAGTGAGCTGGGGAAGGGGGGAGCTGGAGAGGGATGATGGAGGGAGGGGAGAGCTCAGGCCAGAGATTACTGGAGAAGAACCCCAAAGGTGGGGGAGAGGAGGTAGAAGCAGGCCGAGGAGGGAGGGCAGCGGCCAAATTGCACCTGTGTCTGCAGAGGCTCAAGGACTACCAGCGCCGTCTGGACCTGTCCCACCTGCGGCAGAGCAGTGACCCCATGCTGAGTGAGTTCAAGGTGGGTCTTCTCCTTGCCCTATGCCCCTTCCTCTCCCCAAGGGCGCCCCTTGGGTCCATCCAGCACATTTCCTGAGGGGCCACCCCCCTCATTCCTTCCATGTGACTTTGGACATGTTTCCCGCACCAGAACCTAGACATCACCAAGAAGAAACTTGTGCACGAAGGGCCCCTGACCTGGCGGGTGACCAAGGACAAGGCTGTGGGTAAGTGGGGGCTGGGTTGGGGGAAGGGAGGGCAGCCCTGCAGACCCTGACCGCCCCTCCCCCACAGAGGTGCACGTGCTCCTGCTGGACGACCTCCTGCTCTTGCTGCAGCGCCAGGATGAGAGGCTGCTGCTTAAGTCTCACAGCAGGACGCTGACCCCAACGCCTGACGGCAAGACCATGCTTCGGCCCGTGCTGCGCCTGACCTCGGCCATGACCCGTGAGGTGGCCACCGGTGAGCTGGGACAGGGCTGGCGAGGGGACTGAGGAGGGGAGGGGCAGGTGTGTGTCTGTGTGTGTCTGTGTGTGTGTGTGTGTGTGTGTGTGTGTGTGTGTGTATGTGACACAGACAGAGAGAGAGATGGAGACAGAGAGCAGAGGTGTGTTATGTTTGTGTGTGTGAGAGACACACACACACACACACACACGAAGACAGATAGAGACCAAGGAGGGGAAATGGCTCCAGTAAGGGGTGTGTGTGTGTGTGTGTGTGTGCGTGCGTGCGTGCGTGCGTGCGTGTGTGTGTGCGCCTCTGGGGAGGAGGGCAGAGGCTGTGGAGCCCTGGGGGACGTTAGGGCCTTGGGTCCCTGGGCTGACATTGGCCCCCCCTGCATAGACCACCGAGCTTTCTACGTCATCTTTACCTGGGACCAGGAGGCTCATATCTATGAACTGGTGGCCCAGACGGTGTCGGAGAGAAAGCAGTGAGCAGAGGGCTCCTGGGGGTGTTGACTGGGGGATGGGTCCCCCGGCTTCTGGAAGAGGGTCTTAGCAGCCTGGCCTGGGGCAGGAGTGGGGAGACCTGTGCAGCCCCCCAGCTGCTCTCCCTCCCTCTCCTCTGTCCTAGCTGGTGCACCCTCATCACTGAAACCGCGGGCTCTCTGAAGGTCCCAGCCCCACTTGGGCGGTCCAGATCTCGTCAGAGCCCCATCAGGTGAGAGGCCTCCCCTCCCCCCTCAGCTATGTCCCTTCTTTCTGGGCCCACAATGCTTTTCATCTCTTTCCATTCTGGGTCTCCGTCCCCTCAGTACTCGGGAGCCCCTGATCAGCATCTCTGAGAACGGAAACAACAGCAGAGACACCTCTCAAGCTGAAGGTAAGGGAGGCCCTGGAGGGGGGTGGCTGGACTGGGGCCACAGGGGCAGCCATCTGAGCTGGCTCTCTGCCCACAGCAGGCCGCTGTGAGCGCCTCCTGACTGACCTGCTGCCCTTCTCCTGCCTGGACCCGGAGGGGCAGCTGGCGGCCTCTGCCCTCCGAGAAGGTAAATGTGGGGCCCCACCCCTTCCCTGCCCCACGTTGGCATCCCTGGCCCTGAGGCTACCCTGACTCGGGTCACTGCCTGACCTTTCTCCAGAGATCCCATCTCCCCCGTCCCCATCCCGATGTCTCTGTGTCTCAGGTCCTGCCTCCATGTTCCTGACCTGCCTTCTCTGTACCCCTCAGTTCTTTCCCTTAAGCAAATCCTGCTCCCAGCAGAGGAGGAGAATGGACCTGGGCCAACCCCTGAGAGTGAGAGGGTGTCAGGGGCTGCCCAGACCCAGGAGCTGAGGGAGAGGCTTCTGAATTTGGAAGAGACCATCAAGAGACTGGAGGTGAGCCAACGGCAGGGGCAGGTGGAAGTGGGGAGAGGGAATGGGGAATGTTCCCCTCATGGAGCTCCCCTCCTCTGTCCTCAGGAAGTAGAGGAAGAATTCTGCCGGCTCCGACTCGTCATATCCCAGCTCAATGGGGCCATCCCCAGCCAGGCTGGCTGCTCCTGAGGGCCGCCAGGTGAGCCTCACTTGGAGGGGATAGACTGCCTCGGATAGTGGTGGTGGGGGGGGGGGTGGTGGAACTGGGACCCCTGGGGGATCAGGATGTCAGAGCTGCCCTTTGGGAGAGGTGGACTGGCTCCTGAAGGAAACATGGCTATCTCTTACCCGATCCTCCTGCTTACCCAGGCCCTCTCCAAGGGAGGACCAGGAAGGGGGAGGGGGAGATGTCGGGATACTCCCCGCAGCGGATCAGCCACTGCCTACGTCTGCAGAGAGAGGAGGCTCGGGCCCGAGGGCAGGTGGGCCCCCCAACAGCCTGCTCTTCCTCTTCCCCAGCCCCTTACCCCCACCCAGCTTCTCTCTCCTGCCCCTTGGGGGACCTCAGGGCTTAATCCCACCTCCTCTTCAGTATTCTGTCCCCACATGTTGGGGAGCTGTCCTTCCCCAGCCTGTCCTCCAGTGCCTTACCTGTTATACATCGTTTTTATATTCCGAGGTTTATTTTTTAATATATATATATGTATATATATGGATGGATGGATTATGTGTTGGATCTGCCCACTCACTACCTATGTGACCTTGGACAACTCCCTTCCTGCTTTGGGCCTCAGTTTTCTCATCTTGGGAATGGGGAAGAATGCCTCTGGCACTACCTGCCTCACTCTGGGAGCTGGGGGAGGGCCAGAGACACCTCGCCCCCCGCCAGTCTGTCTTTCAGGCATCTGTCTGTCTCCATCCTGCCCTGCTCAAGCCTGGAGTCTTTTAAGGGAGAGCTAGCCTCGCCTTTGACAGAGGGGACACTGAGGCCCCAGATTCTTCACCCAGGGAGGGTGGGACACTAAATGCTTTCTTGGTGCTCTGAAGCCTTCACACCCCCTTTTCCTACCTGGGAGTCCTTGGTGTTCTGTGGGGGGAGCCGGGGCCTCCACGCTTCTACTTGGTCAGTCTGCCCTCGGGCCTTCCAGGCCCACTTTATCTCCCCTCAGGCCTTCCCAGTAACACATGACTCTTCAATCCTTATCCCGGGATGGTTTTTTTCTCCCTTTTTATTTTTGTAATAAACTCTTCCCATGGTGGGAGGGGGGGGCGGATTTATTGCTCTGAGCCCCCTGGCCCCAGGCTGGGGTGGGGCGGGCAGGAAGGAGGCTTCTCCTTCATAACACAAGCACATCACGCACTAGGTTGGGGAGAGGGGCTCACAAACACATCTGGGGGGGGGGCAACACCATATTGCACTTTGGAAGGGGTAAGCACAGCTGGGGACTCCTGGGCCTGGGGGAGGGGAAAGTGTCCCTTCCTGGGACCATAATGGGGGAGCTTGTGGACTTGAGAGCCAGAAGGGGCTTTTGAGAGGAGATCCATTTCCTTCAGCCTCACCCTGGCATCCGCCTGGCGCTGCCAGGGCCTTCCTCACCCTTGTCCACCATTGCACCTGGTGCCCCTTGGAGGCCAGGGATAAGGGCGGCACTCCTTGGGCCGGAAGGGAGGAGGGATATGGACCCCTGGGGTTCAGGAGAAGGGGACTGAGTTCCCTGCTGGTCTGGGGGAGGGACACAGTGTCCCTCTTTATGGGGGGGAAACTACCTTGTCCCCCCTCCTTGGGTGGACTGGGTTGAGTGGAAGGAAGAGACTGTGTTCTCTGACTTAGTCTTGGGTGTGGGGAGAGAACCTGACCCTGGGTGAGGGGGAGGAGAAGAACTGGGAAGAACCTTGAAGGTCACTGAGTTCAACCCACCCCTCCATTTTGTAGATGAGAGAACTGAGACCAGAGAGGGGAAGAGACGGGTCATAAGTCCATGCCCAAGTCCCTTTCCCGCCCTAGATGGGGGAGGGAGGACACCCCTGGGGTTTGGACTCAAGACCAGCTTAGAGAGCAAAAATGATCCCTTCTGGTCCCTGTCCCCTTCAGATTGGGATAGAAGGGTGATATGTGGGGGCAGCTTCCTGGGATTTGGAAGGGACAACTGGTCCATTCCTTGGCCCTGGGAAGAGGGAGGGTGAGCTTTGAGGGAGACCCTGGGGATACTGTCTCCTTTTTATCTAGGGGAGGACACCCTGGGCCCCCCCGGGGGTAAGGGGACTTCGGGTTCCCAATGTCATTAGTTCCCTGTCCCCTCAGCTCCCGGCCCCACCTCGGCTCCCCTGGCTCTCAAGAGGCCCAGGAGCACCATCATCACCCTCACTGTCCGAGCTGCAGCCGCTGACATCAGTCACCTCCAGCTCAGAGTCGCTTTCCTCTTTGGGCCCCAGAGAGGGAACTTCGGGGACCCCTGTCCCAGGCAGAGTCAGACGGGCACCTGGGGTGCTTGTGCGCTGGGATCCAGGTCCATCGCCAGTGGAGCCAGCCAGGAGGGATGTTGTGACAGGGCCCCCTCCCCCAGGCCCTGTGGGTAGCTGGCCCAAGGATCCCGCCAGGGGGTTGGGGTAGAAATGCGGAGGATACAGGGAGGCAGGCAGCTTGGGGAAGGGGCTTGCCAGGTAGGGGTTAAAGTTCCAGGGATACTCAGGAAAGGTGCGGCCATAGGGGCTCAGGAGGGCAGGGGGTTTCGAATAACCAGCAGTACCTGGAAGGAGAATGGAGGGTTAAGGTCAGGTGGTCTCCCACCTCACCACTCAGAGCATCTCTCCTGCCTCTGGGAGCAGGATGGACTATTTTCAGTACCAAACCTCCTTCTCTCCCAACACCTCCCTCCCTCAGTACCCCAGGTCTCACCGGAGCCCAGGAAGGGAAATGGCCCATCCAGTCGGAGTTTGTCTGTGTCTGGGGCAGACAGGTGTTGGGCAAACAGGGGCGTCCTGCTCCCTGGGTCCAGGCGTGGGGTGGAGAACAGGGTCTGTAATGTCTAGGGGTTGTGCAGAAATGAGGACTAATCTTTCGGGTCCCCTTCCTCTCTTGAGATTCAGATATCCTGACCTCCAATCCTTCAGGAACCCCAGCATCCGAATTCCCCATCTTTTCAAGGACCCAGGCGTTCTGAATCCTTCATTGCCCATCCCCAGGGACACAGTTAACCTGGTCCTAGCTTCCTCTGAAATCCAGGTGTCCTGATGAACTCCCTCTTTAGTTCTTGGGGGACTCGCCAACCCCCAAACCACCCTAACATCCCTATTCTAACCCTCACCCCAGAAGTCCAGGTTTTTTTTTTTTTGTGGTTCAGTGGCCCTCCCAGGGACCCAGGTGTTCTGACCCCTAGCTTCCTTCAGGGGGTCAGTAATCCTGATGCCCCAGCCCTTGCCCCTTCTGGAGACACAGGTGTCCTGATTTTCCATGAGGCTGGCTCACCTCAGGAGTAAGGGGAGGGCCGTCGGGCCCTGCTGCCCCTCCAAAGGGCCCTGGGGCAAGTAGCAGAGGGGCTGTAGCCATGTCCAGCAGGGGATAGTTGACCAGCACGACTTTGCTGAAGTTGAACTTGTAGGTGAACCTCTTGCCTTTGGTCTTGTGAAGGATACGTTTGTTATAGTAATAACTGTGGAGTGAAGCAACACATCTCACCTGCGCCCCCAATAGCTCTGTGGGATGATGCCTTACAGGAGTCATCATCCCCATTCCCCACAGATGGGGAAACTGAGGCTTAGGTGTGAGAAGGATCATAGATTGAGAGCCAGAAGGGGCCTCAGAGAAAATGAGGAAGCTGAGGCCAGGGAAGTTGTGACTTGCCCGGGGTTACACAGCTAGTGCATGGCAGAGCTGGTATTTGGACTTGGCACTATATCATAGAACAAGGGGGAAAGGGGAGTATTCTGAACTGGGGATAGATTTTGGAGTAAGAATTCTGAAGCCCCTTTCCCAGGGACGCAGTGTTTTGACCTCATCCTCCATCCTCTATCCTCTCTGGCATCCCGATCCCCACATCTCCTTGCACCCCACCTCCGCCAGGGACTCAGGCATTCTGGGTCCTCCACTCTTCCACACTCCCCATAGGGACCTGATGTTCTGAACCCCCTTCCCAGGTACTTCTCCCCTCAGGGTCCTAAACATCCTAAATCCTCCCACACCTTTTGGGGACCCAGGCATCCTAAACTCTGAAGCCCTCAACTTTGGAGGACTCAGGCATCCTGGTCTCCCCAGTCCTATCCTTCTGAGATCTGAGTTTTTTAACCCCTACAGCACCCATTCTTCCTCTCAGTGACCCCAGCTCACCGCAGGGCCCGGCTCAGCTTGTCATAGTTCATGTGGGGTTTGCACTTGCGGATGCCCCACAAGCGCGCCACCTCATCAGGGTCTTTGATAACAAACTCGCCATAGTCCCCCTGCCATGCGATGACACCCTGGTATTCTTCCTTTTGTAGCAGCTCCAAGATGAAATGCCACAGCTGGATCTGCCGAGAGCCCGGGGACGACTCGGGCTTGTAGGCCCAGTCTGGGAAGGCAAAGCCTGTGGGAAGGAAGAAGGTGGGAGGAGGGCAGGAGTCAGGACATAGGGGCCCAGCATCCTACTTCTGGAAGCGTCCTGATCCCCCAACTTCTCTATCAGTGACTCAGTCATTATGATCCCCCAACCTCTTTCCACTTGGAGACACAGGCATCCCGATTTCCTAACCTCCCACTCGGGGACCCAGTCATCCTTCATTCCCTGTATGAAGATACAAGTCCTTATCCTCCAATTTCCTCATATACCCAGGGTGTCCTGATCCCCCAACCTCTTTCCACTTGGAGACTCAAGTGTTCTGATCCCCCAACCTCCTTCCCCTTGAAATCCCAGACTTTCTGAACCCCCAGCCCTGAGGAAGACAAAAGCAGAGGGAATCCCTGGCATCTCAGTACCTCAGGTTGGAATGACTTTATGGCCCATGTGGTGGGACTGGAATTAGGGGAAGGGGACCTGTCTGTACTTCCCCTCACCTCCCCTATGGAGCCTAAAGCCAAACACACCTTTGGTCCAGGCAGTCACCAGTGGGGTCTTTGTATGACACTGGTCTCTGATGCCTGAGGTCTCTCAGGCCCTTGGATTCCTGCGCATACACCCCAACTATGATCTGCCAGATCCCTGTGTCCCATCTTGCCACCCCAAACCACTTGCCAGTCCTGCCCCATCTGCTCAGAGTGGGAACCTTTGAGTGAGAAAGGAAGGGGTTGATGAGAAACATATAGGCAAACCTTTGGCCTCTCTCCCCTCCCTAGTCCTGTCTGCCCAAACATACTGACACACCCAGATACACAGACAGACAGATACAGGGGAATACAAGCACACATACTCGATCACCCTCACAGACCTGGGTTGGTCACCCCACCCTACCAGGCACAGTGTGACACAGAGATGCTCTTAAAAGGACCTGTGAAGGTCCCCATCACACACACAGACACACACACACTACTGGCTTCCCTTCAGAATAACTGGGGAGGGGGGTGTGTGTGAAAGGGAATCTCAAGAAAAATGGAAAGGGAACCTTTCTTAATTGCCAGCTTGGAAACCCTCAGCTTTGCCTCTCTCCCACCCTAGTTATCGATCTCCTTATCTCCCATATACTGATCTCCCCCTCTCTCAATTCCACATTCCCCCAATGTCTTTATCCCCCAGACCCCTCTAATTCTCTGTTCTCCAATCAGACCCAGTCCTCACCTTACATTCTCTCCCTCCTCTGCCTTGCAATTCTCCCTGGACCATCCCTCCATTTTTCAGGTTCCCATCATCCCTGTCTTGTTCCCCATCATCTCCTGCTTTCTTGAATGCTAACCTTTGTCCCTGGCCAGTACCAAAGCTTTGGGGTCTTTGGGGGAAAGTTTGTCTTCAAAGTTTTTCACTTGAGAGGGAAATGTGGATATTCTTCCTTGAGACAGGACAGTAACTAATGGGGAAAAGAGACACAGCGACAGAGGAGAGAGAGAGATCGGGAAGAGACCGAGGCTGGGGCAGCACAGAGAAAGAATGAATGACAGAGAAAGCATAGACAC